>NW_027478730.1:0-300000 GCF_051014685.1 Ptiloglossa arizonensis | reverse complement strand
AATTGTTGGGTTCGGTCAATCCGTTCGCGAGATATGGGACTTTGAAGCTAAGAAATGGTTGACAAGACAACAAATTTTTCGCAATTCTGCTGCTCCAAACGCTTAACCAGAATGGCCTAGGGAAAAAATACACATACAGTTGTAATCGGGCGAGTTTCTTCTTTCAGATGCAATAGGAATTTTTGGGTTAGGACAATCCGTTCGCGAGATATGGGACTTTGAAGCTAAGAAATGCTTGAGAAGGCAAAAAATTTTTCGCAATTCTGCTGCTCCAAACGCTTAACCAGAATGGCCTAGGGAAAAAATACGCATACCGTTGTAATCGGTCCAGTTTCTACTTTCAGTGACAATAGGAATTGTTGGGTTCGGTCAATCCGTTCGCGAGATATGGGACTTTGAAGCTAAGAAATGGTTGACAAGACAACAAATTTTTCGCAATTCTGCTGCTCCAAACGCTTAACCAGAATGGCATAGGGAAAAAATACACATACCCTTGTAATCGGGCGAGTTTCTACTTTCAGATGCAATAGGAATTTTTGGGTTAGGTCAAACGGTTCGCGAGATAAGGGAGTTTGAAGTCAAGAAATGGTAGAGAAGGCAAAAAATTTTTCACAATTCTGCTGCTCCAAACGCTTAACCAGAATGGCCTAGGGAAAAAATACACATACAGTTGTAATCGGGCGAGTTTCTTCTTTCAGATGCAATAGGAATTTTTGGGTTAGGTCAATCTGTTCGCGAGATATGGCAGTTTGAAGCCAAGAAATGGTTGAGAAGGCAAGAAATTTTTCGCAATTCTGCTGCTTCAAACGCTTAACCAGAATGGCCTAGGGAAAAAATACACATACCGTTGTAATCGGGCGAGTTTCTACTTTCAGTTACAATAGGAATTTTTGGGTCTGGTCAATCCGTTCGCGAGATATGGGACTTTCAAGCTAAGAAATGGTTGACAAGACAACAATTTTTTCGCAATTCTGCTGCTCCAAACGCTTAACCAGAATGGCCTAGGGAAAAAATACACATACCGTTGTAATCGGGCGAGTTTCTACTTTCAGTTACAATAGGAATTTTTGGGTTCGGTCAATCCGTTCGCGAGATATGGGACTTTGAAGCTAAGGAATGGTTGACAAGACAACAAATTTTTCGCACTTCTGCTGCTCCAATCGCTTAACCAGAATGCCCTAGGGGAAAAATACACGTACCGTTGTAATCGGGCGAGTTTCTACTTTCACAAGCAACAGGAATTTTTGGGTTTGGTCAATCCGTTCGCGAGATATGGGAGTTTGAAGCCAAGAAATGATTGAGAAGGCATAAAATTTTTCGCAATTCTGCTGATCCAAACGCTTAACCAGAATGGCCTAGGGAAAAAATACACATACCGCTGTAGTCGGGCGAGTGTCTACCTTCAGATGCAATAGGAATTTTTGGGTTAGGTCAATCCGTTCGCGAGATATGGGAGTTTGAAGCCAAGAAATGGTTGACAAGACAACAAATTTTTCGCACTTCTGCTGCTCCAATCTAATAACCAGGATGCCCTAGGGGAAAAATACAAGTACCGTTGTAATCGGGCGAGTTTCTACTTTCACAAGCAACAGGAATTTTTGGGTTTGGTCAATCCGTTCGCGAGATATGGGAGTTTGAAGCCAAGAAATGGTTGAGAAGGCATAAAATTTTTCGCAATTCTGCTGATCCAAACGCTTAACCAGAATGGCCTAGGGGAAAAATACACGTACCGTTGTAATCGGGCGAGTTTCTACTTTCAAATGCAATAGGAATTTTTGGGTTAGGACAATCCGTTCGCGAGATATGGGACTTTGAAGCTAAGAAATGGTTGAGAAGGCAAAAAATTTTTCGCAATTCTGCTGCTCCAAACGCTTAACCAGAATGGCCTAGGGAAAAAATACGCATACCGTTGTAATCGGTCGAGTTTCTACTTTCAGTGACAATAGGAATTGTTGGGTTCGGTCAATCCGTTCGCGAGATATGGGACTTTGAAGCTAAGAAATGGTTGACAAGACAACAAATTTTTCGCAATTCTGCTGCTCCAAACGCTTAACCAGAATGGCCTAGGGAAAAAATACACATACAGTTGTAATCGGGCGAGTTTCTTCTTTCAGATGCAATAGGAATTTTTGGGTTAGGTCAATCTGTTCGCGAGATATGGCAGTTTGAAGCCAAGAAATGGTTGAGAAGGCAAGAAATTTTTCGCAATTCTGCTGCTTCAAACGCTTAACCAGAATGGCCTAGGGAAAAAATACACATACCGTTGTAATCGGGCGAGTTTCTACTTTCAGTTACAATAGGAATTTTTGGGTCTGGTCAATCCGTTCGCGAGATATGGGACTTTCAAGCTAAGAAATGGTTGACAAGACAACAATTTTTTCGCAATTCTGCTGCTCCAAACGCTTAACCAGAATGGCCTAGGGAAAAAATACACATACCGTTGTAATCGGGCGAGTTTCTACTTTCAGTTACAATAGGAATTTTTGGGTTCGGTCAATCCGTTCGCGAGATATGGGACTTTGAAGCTAAGGAATGGTTGACAAGACAACAAATTTTTCGCACTTCTGCTGCTCCAATCGCTTAACCAGAATGCCCTAGGGGAAAAATACACGTACCGTTGTAATCGGGCGAGTTTCTACTTTCACAAGCAACAGGAATTTTTGGGTTTGGTCAATCCGTTCGCGAGATATGGGAGTTTGAAGCCAAGAAATGATTGAGAAGGCATAAAATTTTTCGCAATTCTGCTGATCCAAACGCTTAACCAGAATGGCCTAGGGAAAAAATACACATACCGCTGTAGTCGGGCGAGTGTCTACCTTCAGATGCAATAGGAATTTTTGGGTTAGGTCAATCCGTTCGCGAGATATGGGAGTTTGAAGCCAAGAAATGGTAGAGAAGGCAAAAAGTTTTTCACAATTCTGCTGCTCCAAACGCTTAACCAGAATGGCCTAGGGAAAAAATACACATACCGTTGTAATCGGGCGAGTTTCTTCTTTCAGATGCAATAGGAATTTTTGGGTTAGGTCAATCCGTTCGCGAGATATGGGAGTTTGAAGCTAAGAAATGGTTGAGAAGGCAAAAAATTTTTCGCACTTCTGCTGATCCAAACGCTTAACCAGAATGGCCTAGGGGAAAAATACACGTACCATTGTAATCGGGCGAGTTTCTACTTTCAAATGCAATAGGAATTTTTGGGTTAGGACAATCCGTTCGCGAGATATGGGACTTTGAAGCTAAGAAATGGTTGAGAAGACCACAAATTTTTCACAATTCTGCTGCTCCAAACGCTTAACCAGAATGGCCTAGGGAAAAATTCACATACCGTTGTAATCGGGCGAGTTTCTACTTTCAGACGCAACAGGAATTTTTGGGTTAGGTCAATCCGTTCGCGAGATATGGGAGTCTGAATCCAAGAAATGGTTGAGAAGGCAAAAAATTTTTCGCAATTCTGCTGCTCCAAACGCTTAACCAGAATGGCCTAGGGAAAAATTACACATTCCGTTGAAATCGGGCGAGTTTCTTCTTTCAGATGCAATAGGAATTTTTGGGTTAGGTCAATCCGTTCGCGAGATATAGAGTTTGAAGCCAAGAAATGGTTGAGAAGGCAAAAAATTTTTCGCAATTCTGCTGCTTCAAACACTTAACCAGAATGGCCTAGGGAAAAAATACACATACCGTTGTAATCGGGCGAGTTTCTACTTTCAGTTACAATAGGAATTTTTGGGTCTGGTCAATCCGTTCGCGAGATATGGGACTTTCAAGCTAAGAAATGGTTGATAAGACAACAAATTTTTCGCACTTCTGCTGCTCCAATCGCTTAACCAGAATGTCCTAGGGGAAAAATACACGTACCGTTGTAATCGGGCGAGGCTCTACTTTCAGACGCAATAGGAATTTTTGGGACTGTTCAATCCGTTCGCGAGATATGGGACTTTCAAGCTAAGAAATGGTTGACAAGACAACAAATTTTTCGCACTTCTGCTGCTCCAATCGCTTAACCAGAATGGCCTAGGGGAAAAATACACGTACCGTTATAATCGGGCGAGGCTTTACTTTCAGACGCAATAGGAATTTTTCGGTTAAGTCAATCCGTTCGCGAGATATGGGAGTTTGAAGCTAAGAAATGGTTGAGAAGGCAATAAATTTTTCGCAATTCTGCTGCTCCAAACGCTTAACCAGAATGGCGTATGGTAAAAATACGCATACCGTTGTAATCGGGCGAGATTCTACTTTCAGACGCAGCAGGAATTTTTGGGTTTGGTCAATCCGTTCGCGAGATATGGGACTTTGAATCTAAGAAATGGTTGAGAAGTCAACAAATTTTACGCAATTCTGCTGCTCCAAACGCTTAACCAGAATGGGCTACGGAAAAAATACACATACCGTTGTAATCGGGAGAGTTTCTACTTTCACAAGCTACAGGAATTTTTGGGTTTGGTCAATCCGTTTGCGAGATATGGGAGTTTGAAGCCAAGAAATGTTGAGAAGGCATAAAATTTTTCGCACTTCTGCTGCTCCAATCGCTTAACCAGAATGCCCTAGGGGAAAAATACACGTATCGTTGTAATCGGGCGAGTTTCTACTTTCACAAGCAACAGGAATTTTTGGGTTTGGTCAATCCGTTCGCGAGATATGGGAGTTTGAAGCCAAGAAATGGTTGAGAAGACAACAAATTTTTCGCAATTCTGCTGCTCCAAACGCTTAACCAGAATGGCCTAGGGAAAAAATACACATACCGTTGTAATCGGGCGAGTTTCTACTTTCAGACGCGACAGGAATTTTGGGTTAGGTTAATCCGTTCGCGAGATATGGGAGTTTGAAGCCAAGAAATGGTTGGGAAGGCAAAAAATTTTTCGCAATTCTGCTGCTCCAAACGCTTAACCAGAATGCCCTAGGGAAAGAATACACATACCGTTGTAATCGGGCGAGTTTCTACTTTCAGTTACAATAGGAATTTTTGGGTTCGGTCAATCCGTACGCGAGATATGGGACTTTGAAGCTAAGGAATGGTTGACAAGACAACAAATTTTCGCACTTCTGCTGCTCCAATCGCTCAACCAGAATGGCCTAGGGAAAAAATACACATACTATTGTAATCGGGCGAGTTTCTACTTTCAGACGCGACAGGAATTTTTGGGTTAGGTTAATCCGTTCGCGAGATATGGGAGTTTGAAGCCAAGAAATGGTTGAGAAGGCATAAATTTTTCGCAATTCTGCTGATCCAAACGCTTAACCAGAATGCCCTAGGGGAAAAATACACGTACCGTTGTAATCGGGCGAGTTTCTTCTTTCAGATGCAATAGGAATTTTTGGGTTAGGACAATCCGTTCGCGAGATATGGGACTTTGAAGCTAAGAAATGGTTGAGAAGGCAAAAAATTTTTCGCAATTCTGCTGCTCCGAACGCTTAACCAGAATGCCCTAGGGACAAAATACACATACCGTTGTAATCGGGCGAGTTTCTACTTTCAGTTACAATAGGAATTTTTGGGTTCGGTCAATCCGTTCGCGAGATATGGGACTTTGAAGCTAAGGAATGGTTGACAAGACAACAAATTTTTCGCACTTCTGCTGCTCCAATCTAATAACCAGAATGCCCTAGGGGAAAAATACAAGTACCGTTGTAATCGGGCGAGTTTCTACTTTCACAAGCAACAGGAATTTTTGGGTTTGGTCAATCCGTTCGCGAGATATGGGAGTTTGAAGCCAAGAAATGGTTGAGAAGGCATAAAATTTTTCGCAATTCTGCTGATCCAAACGCTTAACCAGAATGGCCTAGGGGAAAAATACACGTACCGTTGTAATCGGGCGAGTTTCTACTTTCAAATGCAATAGGAATTTTTGGGTTAGGACAATCCGTTCGCGAGATATGGGACTTTGAAGCTAAGAAATGGTTGAGAAGGCAAAAAATTTTTCGCAATTCTGCTGCTCCAAACGCTTAACCATAATGGCCTAGGGAAAAAATACGCATACCGTTGTAATCGGTCGAGTTTCTACTTTCAGTGACAATAGGAATTGTTGGGTTCGGTCAATCCGTTCGCGAGATATGGGACTTTGAAGCTAAGAAATGGTTGACAAGACAACAAATTTTTCGCAATTCTGCTGCTCCAAACGCTTAACCAGAATGGCCTAGGGAAAAAATACACATACAGTTGTAATCGGGCGAGTTTCTTCTTTCAGATGCAATAGGAATTTTTGGGTTAGGACAATCCGTTCGCGAGATATGGGACTTTGAAGCTAAGAAATGGTTGAGAAGGCAAAAAATTTTTCGCAATTCTGCTGCTCCGAACGCTTAACCAGAATGCCCTAGGGACAAAATACACATACCGTTGTAATCGGGCGAGTTTCTACTTTCAGTTACAATAGGAATTTTTGGGTTCGGTCAATCCGTTCGCGAGATATGGGACTTTGAAGCTAAGGAATGGTTGACAAGACAACAAATTTTTCGCACTTCTGCTGCTCCAATCTAATAACCAGAATGCCCTAGGGGAAAAATACAAGTACCGTTGTAATCGGGCGAGTTTCTACTTTCACAAGCAACAGGAATTTTTGGGTTTGGTCAATCCGTTCGCGAGATATGGGAGTTTGAAGCCAAGAAATGGTTGAGAAGACAACAAATTTTTCGCAATTCTGCTGCTCCAAACGCTTAACCAGAATGGCCTAGGGAAAAAATACACATACCGTTGTAATCGGGCGAGTTTCTACTTTCAGACGCGACAGGAATTTTTGGGTTAGGTTAATCCGTTCGCGAGATATGGGAGTTTGAAGCCAAGAAATGGTTGGGAAGGCAAAAAATTTTTCGCAATTCTGCTGCTCCAAACGCTTAACCAGAATGCCCTAGGGAAAGAATACACATACCGTTGTAATCGGGCGAGTTTCTACTTTCAGTTACAATAGGAATTTTTGGGTTCGGTCAATCCGTACGCGAGATATGGGACTTTGAAGCTAAGGAATGGTTGACAAGACAACAAATTTTTCGCACTTCTGCTGCTCCAATCGCTTAACCAGAATGGCCTAGGGAAAAAATACACATACTATTGTAATCGGGCGAGTTTCTACTTTCAGACGCGACAGGAATTTTTGGGTTAGGTTAATCCGTTCGCGAGATATGCGAGTTTGAAGCCAAGAAATGGTTGAGAAGGCATAAAATTTTTCGCAATTCTGCTGATCCAAACGCTTAACCAGAATGCCCTAGGGGAAAAATACACGTACCGTTGTAATCGGGCGAGTTTCTTCTTTCAGATGCAATAGGAATTTTTGGGTTAGGTTAATCCGTTCGCGAGATATGGGAGTTTGAAGCCAAGAAATGGTTGAGAAGGCATAAAATTTTTCGCAATTCTGCTGATCCAAACGCTTAACCAGAATGCCCTAGGGGAAAAATACACGTACCGTTGTAATCGGGCGAGTTTCTTCTTTCAGATGCAATAGGAATTTTTGGGTTAGGACAATCCGTTCGCGAGATATGGGACTTTGAAGCTAAGAAATGGTTGAGAAGGCAAAAAATTTTTCGCAATTCTGCTGCTCCGAACGCTTAACCAGAATGCCCTAGGGACAAAATACACATACCGTTGTAATCGGGCGAGTTTCTACTTTCAGTTACAATAGGAATTTTTGGGTTCGGTCAATCCGTTCGCGAGATATGGGACTTTGAAGCTAAGGAATGGTTGACAAGACAACAAATTTTTCGCACTTCTGCTGCTCCAATCTAATAACCAGAATGCCCTAGGGGAAAAATACAAGTACCGTTGTAATCGGGCGAGTTTCTACTTTCACAAGCAACAGGAATTTTTGGGTTTGGTCAATCCGTTCGCGAGATATGGGAGTTTGAAGCCAAGAAATGGTTGAGAAGGCATAAAATTTTTCGCAATTCTGCTGATCCAAACGCTTAACCAGAATGGCCTAGGGGAAAAATACACGTACCGTTGTAATCGGGCGAGTTTCTACTTTCAAATGCAATAGGAATTTTTGGGTTAGGACAATCCGTTCGCGAGATATGGGACTTTGAAGCTAAGAAATGGTTGAGAAGGCAAAAAATTTTTCGCAATTCTGCTGCTCCAAACGCTTAACCATAATGGCCTAGGGAAAAAATACGCATACCGTTGTAATCGGTCGAGTTTCTACTTTCAGTGACAATAGGAATTGTTGGGTTCGGTCAATCCGTTCGCGAGATATGGGACTTTGAAGCTAAGAAATGGTTGACAAGACAACAAATTTTTCGCAATTCTGCTGCTCCAAACGCTTAACCAGAATGGCCTAGGGAAAAAATACACATACAGTTGTAATCGGGCGAGTTTCTTCTTTCAGATGCAATAGGAATTTTTGGGTTAGGACAGTCCGTTCGCGAGATATGGGACTTTGAAGCTAAGAAATGGTTGAGAAGGCAAAAAATTTTTCGCAATTCTGCTGCTCCGAACGCTTAACCAGAATGCCCTAGGGACAAAATACACATACCGTTGTAATCGGGCGAGTTTCTACTTTCAGTTACAATAGGAATTTTTGGGTTCGGTCAATCCGTTCGCGAGATATGGGACTTTGAAGCTAAGGAATGGTTGACAAGACAACAAATTTTTCGCACTTCTGCTGCTCCAATCTAATAACCAGAATGCCCTAGGGGAAAAATACAAGTACCGTTGTAATCGGGCGAGTTTCTACTTTCACAAGCAACAGGAATTTTTGGGTTTGGTCAATCCGTTCGCGAGATATGGGAGTTTGAAGCCAAGAAATGGTTGAGAAGGCATAAAATTTTTCGCAATTCTGCTGCTCCGAACGCTTAACCAGAATGCCCTAGGGGAAAAATACACGTACCGTTGTAATCGGGCGAGTTTCTACTTTCAGTGACAATAGGAATTGTTGGGTTCGGTCAATCCGTTCGCGAGATATGGGACTTTGAAGCTAAGAAATGGTTGACAAGACAACAAATTTTTCGCAATTCTGCTGCTCCAAACGCTTAACCAGAATGGCCTAGGGAAAAAATACACATACAGTTGTAATCGGGCGAGTTTCTTCTTTCAGATGCAATAGGAATTTTTGGGTTAGGACAATCCGTTCGCGAGATATGGGACTTTGAAGCTAAGAAATGCTTGAGAAGGCAAAAAATTTTTCGCAATTCTGCTGCTCCAAACGCTTAACCAGAATGGCCTAGGGAAAAAATACGCATACCGTTGTAATCGGTCCAGTTTCTACTTTCAGTGACAATAGGAATTGTTGGGTTCGGTCAATCCGTTCGCGAGATATGGGACTTTGAAGCTAAGAAATGGTTGACAAGACAACAAATTTTTCGCAATTCTGCTGCTCCAAACGCTTAACCAGAATGGCATAGGGAAAAAATACACATACCCTTGTAATCGGGCGAGTTTCTACTTTCAGATGCAATAGGAATTTTTGGGTTAGGTCAAACGGTTCGCGAGATAAGGGAGTTTGAAGTCAAGAAATGGTAGAGAAGGCAAAAAATTTTTCACTATTCTGCTGCTCCAAACGCTTAACCAGAATGGCCTAGGGAAAAAATACACATACAGTTGTAATCGGGCGAGTTTCTACTTTCAGTTACAATAGGAATTTTTGGGTTCGGTCAATCCGTTCGCGAGATATGGGACTTTGAAGCTAAGGAATGGTTGACAAGACAACAAATTTTTCGCACTTCTGCTGCTCCAATCGCTTAACCAGAATGCCCTAGGGGAAAAATACACGTACCGTTGTAATCGGGCGAGTTTCTACTTTCACAAGCAACAGGAATTTTTGGGTTTGGTCAATCCGTTCGCGAGATATGGGAGTTTGAAGCCAAGAAATGATTGAGAAGGCATAAAATTTTTCGCAATTCTGCTGATCCAAACGCTTAACCAGAATGGCCTAGGGAAAAAATACACATACCGCTGTAGTCGGGCGAGTGTCTACCTTCAGATGCAATAGGAATTTTTGGGTTAGGTCAATCCGTTCGCGAGATATGGGAGTTTGAAGCCAAGAAATGGTAGAGAAGGCAAAAAGTTTTTCACAATTCTGCTGCTCCAAACGCTTAACCAGAATGGCCTAGGGAAAAAATACACATACCGTTGTAATCGGGCGAGTTTCTTCTTTCAGATGCAATAGGAATTTTTGGGTTAGGTCAATCCGTTCGCGAGATATGGGAGTTTGAAGCTATGAAATGGTTGAGAAGGCAAAAAATTTTTCGCACTTCTGCTGATCCAAACGCTTAACCAGAATGGCCTAGGGGAAAAATACACGTACCATTGTAATCGGGCGAGTTTCTACTTTCAAATGCAATAGGAATTTTTGGGTTAGGACAATCCGTTCGCGAGATATGGGACTTTGAAGCTAAGAAATGGTTGAGAAGACCACAAATTTTTCACAATTCTGCTGCTCCAAACGCTTAACCAGAATGGCCTAGGGAAAAATTCACATACCGTTGTAATCGGGCGAGTTTCTACTTTCAGACGCAACAGGAATTTTTGGGTTAGGTCAATCCGTTCGCGAGATATGGGAGTCTGAATCCAAGAAATGGTTGAGAAGGCAAAAAATTTTTCGCAATTCTGCTGCTCCAAACGCTTAACCAGAATGGCCTAGGGAAAAATTACACATTCCGTTGAAATCGGGCGAGTTTCTTCTTTCAGATGCAATAGGAATTTTTGGGTTAGGTCAATCCGTTCGCGAGATATAGAGTTTGAAGCCAAGAAATGGTTGAGAAGGCAAAAAATTTTTCGCAATTCTGCTGCTTCAAACACTTAACCAGAATGGCCTAGGGAAAAAATACACATACCGTTGTAATCGGGCGAGTTTCTACTTTCAGTTACAATAGGAATTTTTGGGTCTGGTCAATCCGTTCGCGAGATATGGGACTTTCAAGCTAAGAAATGGTTGATAAGACAACAAATTTTTCGCACTTCTGCTGCTCCAATCGCTTAACCAGAATGTCCTAGGGGAAAAATACACGTACCGTTGTAATCGGGCGAGGCTCTACTTTCAGACGCAATAGGAATTTTTCGGTTATGTCAATCCGTTCGCGAGATATGGGAGTTTGAAGCTAAGAAATGGTTGAGAAGGCATAAAATTTTTCGCAATTCTGCTGCTCCAAACGCTTAACCAGAATGGCCTAGGGAAAAAATACACATACCGCGGTAGTCGGGCGAGTGTCTACCTTCAGATGCAATAGGAATTTTTGGGTTAGGTCAATCCGTTCGCGAGATATGGGAGTCTGAAGCCAAGAAATGGTTGAGAAGGCAAAAAATTTTTCGCAATTCTGCTGCTCCAAACGCTTAACCAGAATGGCCTAGGGAAAAAATACACATACCGTTGTAATCGGGCGAGTTTCTGCTTTCAGATGCAATAGGAATTTTTGGGTTAGGTCAATCCGTTCGAGAGATATGGGAGTTTGAAGCCAAGAAATGGTAGAGAAGGCAAAAAATTTTTCACAATTCTGCTGCTCCAAACGCTTAACCAGAATGGCCTAGGGAAAAAATACACATACCGTTGTAATCGGGCGAGTTTCTTCTTTCAGATGCAATAGGAATTTTTGGGTTAAGTCAATCCGTTCGCGAGTTATGGGAGTTTGAAGCCAAGAAATGGTTGAGAAGGCAAAAAATTTTTCGCATTTCTGCTGCTTCAAACGCTTAACCAGAATGGCCTAGGGAAAAAATACACATACCGTTGTAATCGGGCGAGTTTCTAGTTTCAGCTACAATAGGAATTTTTGGGACTGTTCAATCCGTTCGCGAGATATGGGACTTTCAAGCTAAGAAATGGTTGACAAGACAACAAATTTTTCGCACTTCTGCTGCTCCAATCGCTTAACCAGAATGGCCTAGGGGAAAAATACACGTACCGTTATAATCGGGCGAGGCTTTACTTTCAGACGCAATAGGAATTTTTCGGTTAAGTCAATCCGTTCGCGAGATATGGGAGTTTGAAGCTAAGAAATGGTTGAGAAGGCAATAAATTTTTCGCAATTCTGCTGCTCCAAACGCTTAACCAGAATGGCGTATGGTAAAAATACGCATACCGTTGTAATCGGGCGAGATTCTACTTTCAGACGCAGCAGGAATTTTTGGGTTTGGTCAATCCGTTCGCGAGATATGGGACTTTGAATCTAAGAAATGGTTGAGAAGTCAACAAATTTTACGCAATTCTGCTGCTCCAAACGCTTAACCAGAATGGGCTACGGAAAAAATACACATACCGTTGTAATCGGGAGAGTTTTCTACTTTCACAAGCTACAGGAATTTTTGGGTTTGGTCAATCCGTTTGCGAGATATGGGAGTTTGAAGCCAAGAAATGGTTGAGAAGGCATAAAATTTTTCGCACTTCTGCTGCTCCAATCGCTTAACCAGAATGCCCTAGGGGAAAAATACACGTATCGTTGTAATCGGGCGAGTTTCTACTTTCACAAGCAACAGGAATTTTTGGGTTTGGTCAATCCGTTCGCGAGATATGGGAGTTTGAAGCCAAGAAATGGTTGAGAAGACAACAAATTTTTCGCAATTCTGCTGCTCCAAACGCTTAACCAGAATGGCCTAGGGAAAAAATACACATACCGTTGTAATCGGGCGAGTTTCTACTTTCAGACGCGACAGGAATTTTTGGGTTAGGTTAATCCGTTCGCGAGATATGGGAGTTTGAAGCCAAGAAATGGTTGGGAAGGCAAAAAATTTTTCGCAATTCTGCTGCTCCAAACGCTTAACCAGAATGCCCTAGGGAAAGAATACACATACCGTTGTAATCGGGCGAGTTTCTACTTTCAGTTACAATAGGAATTTTTGGGTTCGGTCAATCCGTACGCGAGATATGGGACTTTGAAGCTAAGGAATGGTTGACAAGACAACAAATTTTTCGCACTTCTGCTGCTCCAATCGCTTAACCAGAATGGCCTAGGGAAAAAATACACATACTATTGTAATCGGGCGAGTTTCTACTTTCAGACGCGACAGGAATTTTTGGGTTAGGTTAATCCGTTCGCGAGATATGGGAGTTTGAAGCCAAGAAATGGTTGAGAAGGCATAAAATTTTTCGCAATTCTGCTGATCCAAACGCTTAACCAGAATGCCCTAGGGGAAAAATACACGTACCGTTGTAATCGGGCGAGTTTCTTCTTTCAGATGCAATAGGAATTTTTGGGTTAGGACAATCCGTTCGCGAGATATGGGACTTTGAAGCTAAGAAATGGTTGAGAAGGCAAAAAATTTTTCGCAATTCTGCTGCTCCGAACGCTTAACCAGAATGCCCTAGGGACAAAATACACATACCGTTGTAATCGGGCGAGTTTCTACTTTCAGTTACAATAGGAATTTTTGGGTTCGGTCAATCCGTTCGCGAGATATGGGACTTTGAAGCTAAGGAATGGTTGACAAGACAACAAATTTTTCGCACTTCTGCTGCTCCAATCTAATAACCAGAATGCCCTAGGGGAAAAATACAAGTACCGTTGTAATCGGGCGAGTTTCTACTTTCACAAGCAACAGGAATTTTTGGGTTTGGTCAATCCGTTCGCGAGATATGGGAGTTTGAAGCCAAGAAATGGTTGAGAAGGCATAAAATTTTTCGCAATTCTGCTGATCCAAACGCTTAACCAGAATGGCCTAGGGGAAAAATACACGTACCGTTGTAATCGGGCGAGTTTCTACTTTCAAATGCAATAGGAATTTTTGGGTTAGGACAATCCGTTCGCGAGATATGGGACTTTGAAGCTAAGAAATGGTTGAGAAGGCAAAAAATTTTTCGCAATTCTGCTGCTCCAAACGCTTAACCATAATGGCCTAGGGAAAAAATACGCATACCGTTGTAATCGGTCGAGTTTCTACTTTCAGTGACAATAGGAATTGTTGGGTTCGGTCAATCCGTTCGCGAGATATGGGACTTTGAAGCTAAGAAATGGTTGACAAGACAACAAATTTTTCGCAATTCTGCTGCTCCAAACGCTTAACCAGAATGGCCTAGGGAAAAAATACACATACAGTTGTAATCGGGCGAGTTTCTTCTTTCAGATGCAATAGGAATTTTTGGGTTCGGACAATCCGTTCGCGAGATATGGGACTTTGAAGCTAAGAAATGGTTGAGAAGGCAAAAAATTTTTCGCAATTCTGCTGCTCCGAACGCTTAACCAGAATGCCCTAGGGACAAAATACACATACCGTTGTAATCGGGCGAGTTTCTACTTTCAGTTACAATAGGAATTTTTGGGTTCGGTCAATCCGTTCGCGAGATATGGGACTTTGAAGCTAAGGAATGGTTGACAAGACAACAAATTTTTCGCACTTCTGCTGCTCCAATCTAATAACCAGAATGCCCTAGGGGAAAAATACAAGTACCGTTGTAATCGGGCGAGTTTCTACTTTCACAAGCAACAGGAATTTTTGGGTTTGGTCAATCCGTTCGCGAGATATGGGAGTTTGAAGCCAAGAAATGGTTGAGAAGACAACAAATTTTTCGCAATTCTGCTGCTCCAAACGCTTAACCAGAATGGCCTAGGGAAAAAATACACATACCGTTGTAATCGGGCGAGTTTCTACTTTCAGACGCGACAGGAATTTTTGGGTTAGGTTAATCCGTTCGCGAGATATGGGAGTTTGAAGCCAAGAAATGGTTGGGAAGGCAAAAAATTTTTCGCAATTCTGCTGCTCCAAACGCTTAACCAGAATGCCCTAGGGAAAGAATACACATACCGTTGTAATCGGGCGAGTTTCTACTTTCAGTTACAATAGGAATTTTTGGGTTCGGTCAATCCGTACGCGAGATATGGGACTTTGAAGCTAAGGAATGGTTGACAAGACAACAAATTTTTCGCACTTCTGCTGCTCCAATCGCTTAACCAGAATGGCCTAGGGAAAAAATACACATACTATTGTAATCGGGCGAGTTTCTACTTTCAGACGCGACAGGAATTTTTGGGTTAGGTTAATCCGTTCGCGAGATATGGGAGTTTGAAGCCAAGAAATGGTTGAGAAGGCATAAAATTTTTCGCAATTCTGCTGATCCAAACGCTTAACCAGAATGCCCTAGGGGAAAAATACACGTACCGTTGTAATCGGGCGAGTTTCTTCTTTCAGATGCAATAGGAATTTTTGGGTTAGGACGATCCGTTCGCGAGATATGGGACTTTGAAGCTAAGAAATGGTTGAGAAGGCAAAAAATTTTTCGCAATTCTGCTGCTCCGAACGCTTAACCAGAATGCCCTAGGGACAAAATACACATACCGTTGTAATCGGGCGAGTTTCTACTTTCAGTTACAATAGGAATTTTTGGGTTCGGTCAATCCGTTCGCGAGATATGGGACTTTGAAGCTAAGAAATGGTTGACAAGACAACAAATTTTTCGCAATTCTGCTGCTCCAAACGCTTAACCAGAATGGCCTAGGGAAAAAATACACATACAGTTGTAATCGGGCGAGTTTCTTCTTTCAGATGCAATAGGAATTTTTGGGTTAGGACAATCCGTTCGCGAGATATGGGACTTTGAAGCTAAGAAATGGTTGAGAAGGCAAAAAATTTTTCGCAATTCTGCTGCTCCGAACGCTTAACCAGAATGCCCTAGGGACAAAATACACATACCGTTGTAATCGGGCGAGTTTCTACTTTCAGTTACAATAGGAATTTTTGGGTTCGGTCAATCCGTTCGCGAGATATGGGACTTTGAAGCTAAGGAATGGTTGACAAGACAACAAATTTTTCGCACTTCTGCTGCTCCAATCTAATAACCAGAATGCCCTAGGGGAAAAATACAAGTACCGTTGTAATCGGGCGAGTTTCTACTTTCACAAGCAACAGGAATTTTTGGGTTAGGTCAAACGGTTCGCGAGATAAGGGAGTTTGAAGTCAAGAAATGGTAGAGAAGGCAAAAAATTTTTCACAATTCTGCTGCTCCAAACGCTTAACCAGAATGGCCTAGGGAAAAAATACACATACAGTTGTAATCGGGCGAGTTTCTTCTTTCAGATGCAATAGGAATTTTTGGGTTAGGTCAATCTGTTCGCGAGATATGGCAGTTTGAAGCCAAGAAATGGTTGAGAAGGCAAGAAATTTTTCGCAATTCTGCTGCTTCAAACGCTTAACCAGAATGGCCTAGGGAAAAAATACACATACCGTTGTAATCGGGCGAGTTTCTACTTTCAGTTACAATAGGAATTTTTGGGTCTGGTCAATCCGTTCGCGAGATATGGGACTTTCAAGCTAAGAAATGGTTGACAAGACAACAATTTTTTCGCAATTCTGCTGCTCCAAACGCTTAACCAGAATGGCCTAGGGGAAAAATACACGTACCGTTGTAATCGGGCGAGTTTCTACTTTCAAATGCAATAGGTATTTTTGGGTTAGGACAATCCGTTCGCGAGATATGGGACTTTGAAGCTAAGAAATGGTTGAGAAGGCAAAAAATTTTTCGCAATTCTGCTGCTCCAAACGCTTAACCAGAATGGCCTAGGGAAAAAATACGCATACCGTTGTAATCGGTCGAGTTTCTACTTTCAGTGACAATAGGAATTGTTGGGTTCGGTCAATCCGTTCGCGAGATATGGGACTTTGAAGCTAAGAAATGGTTGACAAGACAACAAATTTTTCGCAATTCTGCTGCTCCAAACGCTTAACCAGAATGGCCTAGGGAAAAAATACACATACAGTTGTAATCGGGCGAGTTTCTTCTTTCAGATGCAATAGGAATTTTTGGGTTAGGACAATCCGTTCGCGAGATATGGGACTTTGAAGCTAAGAAATGCTTGAGAAGGCAAAAAATTTTTCGCAATTCTGCTGCTCCAAACGCTTAACCAGAATGGCCTAGGGAAAAAATACGCATACCGTTGTAATCGGTCCAGTTTCTACTTTCAGTGACAATAGGAATTGTTGGGTTCGGTCAATCCGTTCGCGAGATATGGGACTTTGAAGCTAAGAAATGGTTGACAAGACAACAAATTTTTCGCAATTCTGCTGCTCCAAACGCTTAACCAGAATGGCATAGGGAAAAAATACACATACCCTTGTAATCGGGCGAGTTTCTACTTTCAGATGCAATAGGAATTTTTGGGTTAGGTCAAACGGTTCGCGAGATAAGGGAGTTTGAAGTCAAGAAATGGTAGAGAAGGCAAAAAATTTTTCACAATTCTGCTGCTCCAAACGCTTAACCAGAATGGCCTAGGGAAAAAATACACATACAGTTGTAATCGGGCGAGTTTCTTCTTTCAGATGCAATAGGAATTTTTGGGTTAGGTCAATCTGTTCGCGAGATATGGCAGTTTGAAGCCAAGAAATGGTTGAGAAGGCAAGAAATTTTTCGCAATTCTGCTGCTTCAAACGCTTAACCAGAATGGCCTAGGGAAAAAATACACATACCGTTGTAATCGGGCGAGTTTCTACTTTCAGTTACAATAGGAATTTTTGGGTCTGGTCAATCCGTTCGCGAGATATGGGACTTTCAAGCTAAGAAATGGTTGACAAGACAACAATTTTTTCGCAATTCTGCTGCTCCAAACGCTTAACCAGAATGGCCTAGGGGAAAAATACACGTACCGTTGTAATCGGGCGAGTTTCTACTTTCAAATGCAATAGGTATTTTTGGGTTAGGACAATCCGTTCGCGAGATATGGGACTTTGAAGCTAAGAAATGGTTGAGAAGGCAAAAAATTTTTCGCAATTCTGCTGCTCCAAACGCTTAACCAGAATGGCCTAGGGAAAAAATACGCATACCGTTGTAATCGGTCGAGTTTCTACTTTCAGTGACAATAGGAATTGTTGGGTTCGGTCAATCCGTTCGCGAGATATGGGACTTTGAAGCTAAGAAATGGTTGACAAGACAACAAATTTTTCGCAATTCTGCTGCTCCAAACGCTTAACCAGAATGGCCTAGGGAAAAAATACACATACAGTTGTAATCGGGCGAGTTTCTTCTTTCAGATGCAATAGGAATTTTTGGGTTAGGACAATCCGTTCGCGAGATATGGGACTTTGAAGCTAATAAATGGTTGACAAGACAACAATTTTTTCGCAATTCTGCTGCTCCAAACGCTTAACCAGAATGGCCTAGGGAAAAAATACACATACCGTTGTAATCGGGCGAGTTTCTTCTTTCAGATGCAATAGGAATTTTTGGGTTAAGTCAATCCGTTCGCGAGATATGGGAGTTTGAAGCCAAGAAATGGTTGAGAAGGCAAAAAATTTTTCGCATTTCTGCTGCTTCAAACGCTTAACCAGAATGGCCTAGGGAAAAAATACACATACCGTTGTAATCGGGCGAGTTTCTACTTTCAGTTACAATAGGAATTTTTGGGTCTGGTCAATTCGTTCGCGAGATATGGGACTTTCAAGCTAAGAAATGGTTGACAAGACAACGAATTTTTCGCACTTCTGCTGCTCCAATCGCTTAACCAGAATGGCCTAGGGGAAAAATACACGTACCGTTGTAATCGGGCGAGGCACTACTTTCAGACGCAATAGGAATTTTTCGGTTAAGTCAATCCGTTCGCGAGATATGGGAGTTTGAAGCTAAGAACTGGTTGACAATACAACAAATTTTTCGCAATTCTGCTGCTCCAAACGCTTAACCAGAATGCCCTAGGGGAAAAATACACGTACCGTTGTAATCGGGCGAGTTTCTACTTTCACAAGCAACAGGAATTTTTGGGTTTTGTCAATCCGTTCGCGAGATATGGGAGTTTGAAGCCAAGAAATGGTTGAGAAGGCATAAAATTTTTCGCAATTCTGCTGCTCCAAACGCTTAACCAGAATGGCCTAGGGAAAAAATACACATACCGCTGTAGTCGGGCGAGTGTCTACCTTCAGATGCAATAGGAATTTTTGGGTTAGGTCAATCCGTTCGCGAGATATGGGAGTCTGAAGCCAAGAAATGGTTGAGAAGGCAAAAAATTTTTCGCAATTCTGCTGCTCCAAACGCTTAACCAGAATGGCCTAGGGAGAAAATACACATACCGTTGTAATCGGGCGAGTTTCTGCTTTCAGATGCAATAGGAATTTTTGGGTTAGGTCAATCCGTTCGCGAGATATGGGAGTTTGAAGCCAAGAAATGGTAGAGAAGGCAAAAAATTTTTCACAATTCTGCTGCTCCAAACGCTTAACCAGAATGGCCTAGGGAAAAAATACACATACCGTTGTAATCGGGCGAGTTTCTTCTTTCAGATGCAATAGGAATTTTTGGGTTAAGTCAATCCGTTCGCGAGATATGGGAGTTTGAAGCCAAGAAATGGTTGAGAAGGCAAAAAATTTTTCGCATTTCTGCTGCTTCAAACGCTTAACCAGAATGGCCTAGGGAAAAAATACACATACCGTTGTAATCGGGCGAGTTTCTACTTTCTGTTACAATAGGAATTTTTGGGTTCGGTCAATCCGTTCGCGAGATATGGGACTTTGAAGCTAAGAAATGGTTGACAAGACAACAAATTTTTCGCACATCTGCTGCTCCAATCGCTTAACCAGAATGCCCTAGGGGAAAAATACACGTACCGTTGTAATCGGGCGAGTTTCTACTTTCACAAGCAACAGGAATTTTTGGGTTTGGTCAATCCGTCCGCGAGATATGGGACTTTGAACCTAAGAAATGGTTGACAATACAACAAATTTTTCGCAATTCTGCTGCTCCAAACGCTTAACCAGAATGGCCTAGGGAAAAAATACACATACCGTTGTAATCGGGCGAGTTTCTACTTTCAGTTAGAATAGGAATTTTTGGATTCGGTCAATCCGTTCGCGAGATATGGGACTTTGAAGCTAAGAAATGGTTGACAAGACAACAAATTTTTCGCACTTCTGCTGCTCCAATCGCTTTACCAGAATGCCCTAGGGGAAAAATACACTTACCGTTGTAATCGGGCGAGTTTCTACTTTCACAAGCAACAGGAATTTTTGGGTTCGGTCAATCCGTTCGCGAGATATGAGAGTTTGAAGCCAAGAAATGGTTGAGAAGGCAAAAAATTTTTCGCAATTCTGCTGCTCCAAACGCTTAACCAGAATGGCCTAGGGAAAAAATACACATACCGTTGTAATCGGGCGAGTTTCTACTTTCAGATGCAATAGGAATTTTTTGGTTAGGTCAAACCGTTCGCGAGATATGGGAGTTGGAAGCCAAGAAATGGTAGAGAAGGCAAAAAATTTTTCGCAATTCTGTTGCTCCAAACGCTTAACCAGAATGGCCTAGGGAAAAAAATCTGCATACCGTCGTAATCGGGCGAGTTTCTACTTTCAGATGCAATAGGAATTTTTGGGTTAGGTCAATCCGCTCGCGAGATATGGGAGTTTGAAGCTAAGAAATGGTTGAGAAGACAACAAATTTTTCGCAATTCTGCTGCTCCAAACGCTTAAACAGAATGGCCTAGGGAAAAAATACACATACCGTTGTAATCGGGCGAGTTTCTACTTTCAGATGCAATCGGAATTTTTGGGTTATGTCAATCCGTTCGCGAGATATGGGAGTTTGAAGCTAAGAAATGGTTGACAAGACAACAAATTTTTCGCACTTCTCCTGCTCCAAACGCTTAACCAGAATGGCCTAGGGAAAAAATACACATACCGCTGTAGTCGGGCGAGTGTCTACCTTCAGATGCAATAGGAATTTTTGGGTTAGGTCAATCCGTTCGCGAGATATGGGAGTCTGAAGCCAAGAAATGGTTGAGAAGGCACAAAATTTTTCGCAATTCTGCTGCTCCAAACGCTTAACCAGAATGGCCTAGGGAAAAAATACACATACCGTTGTAATCGGGCTAGTTTCTACTTTCAGATGCAATAGGAATTTTTGGGTTAGGTCAATCCGTTCGCGAGATATGGGAGTTTGAAGCCAAGAAATGGTAGAGAAGGCAAAAAATTGTTCACAATTCTGCTGCTCCAAACGCTTAACCAGAATGGCCTAGGGAAAAAATACACATACCGTTGTAATCGGGCGAGTTTCTTCTTTCAGATGCAATAGGAATTTTTGGGTTAAGTCAATCCGTTCGCGAGATATGGGAGTTTGAAGCCAAGAAATGGTTGAGAAGGCAAAAAATTTTTCGCATTTCTGCTGCTTCAAACGCTTAACCAGAAAGGCCTAGGGAAAAAATACACATACCGTTGTAATCGGGCGAGCTTCTACTATCAGTTACAATAGGAATTTTTGGGTCTGGTCAATTCGTTCGCGAGATATGGGACTTTCAAGCTAAGAAATGGTTGACAAGACAACGAATTTTTCGCACTTCTGCTGCTCCAATCGCTTAACCAGAATGGCCTAGGGAAAAAATACACATACCGTCGTAATCGGGCGAGTTTCTACTTTCAGATGCAATAGGAATTTTTGGGTTAGGTCAATCCGTTCGCGAGATATGGGTGTTCGAAGCCAAGAAATGGTAGAGAAGGCAAAAAATTGTTCACAATTCTGCTGCTCCAAACGCTTAAACAGAATGGCCTAGGGAAAAAATACACATACCGTCGTAATCGGGCGAGTTTCTACTTTCAGATGCAATAGGAATTTTTGGGTTAGGTCAATCCGTTCGCGAGATATGGGAGTTTGAAGCCAAGAAATGGTTGAGGAGGCAAAAAATTTTTCGCAATTCTGCTGCTCCAAACGCTTAACCAGAATGGCGTAGGGAAAAAATACACATACCGTTGTAATCGGGCGAGTTTCTACTTTCAGATGCAATAGGAATTTATGGGTTAGGTCAATCCGTTCGCGAGATATGGGTGTTTGAATCCAAGAAATGGTAGAGAAGGCAAAAAATTGTTCACAATTCTGCTGCTTCAAACGCTTAACCAGAATGGCCTAGGGAAAAAATACACATACCGTTGTAATCGGGCGAAGTTCTACTTTCAGATGCAATAGGAATTTTTGGGTTAGGTCAATCCGTTCGCGAGATATGGGAGTTTGAAGCCAAGAAATGGTTGAGAAGGCAAAAAATTTTTCGCAATTCTGCTGCTTCAAACGCTTAACCAGAATGGCCTAGGGAAAAAATACACATACCGTTGTAATCGGGCGAGTTTCTACTTTCAGTTACAATAGGAATTTTTGGGTCTGGTCAATCCGTTCGCGAGATATGGGAGTTTGAAGCCAAGAAATGGTTGAGAAGGAAAAAATTTTTCGCAATTCTGCTGCTCCAAACGCTTAAACAGAATGGCCTAGGGAAAAAATACCCATACCGCTGTAGTCGGGCGAGTGTCTACTTTCAGATGCAATAGGAATTTTTGGGTTAGGTCAATCCGTTCGCGAGATATGGGAGTTTGAAGCCAAGAAATGGTTGAGGAGGCAAAAAATTTTTCGCAATTCTGCCGCTCCAAACGCTTAACCAGAATGGTCTAGGGATAAAATACACATACCGTTGTAATCGGGCGAGTTTCTTCTTTCAGATGCAATAGGAATTTTTGGGTTAGGTCAATCCGTTCACGAGATATGGGAGTTTGAAGCCAAGAAATGGTAGAGAAGGCAAAAAATTGTTCACAATTCTGCTGCTCCAAACGCTTAACCAGAATGGCCTAGGGGAAAGATACACATACCGTTGTAATCGGGCGAGTTTCTACTTTCAGATGCAATAGGAATTTTTGGGTTAGGTCAATCCGTTCGCGAGATATGGGAGTTTGAAGCTAAGAAATGGTTGAGAAGACAACAAATTTTTCGCAATTCTGCTGCTCCAAACGCTTAACCAGAATGGCCTAGGAAAAAAATACGCACACCCTTGTAATCGGGCGAGTTTCTACTTTCAGACGCAGAAGGAATTTTTGGGTTTGGTCAATCCGTTCGCGAGATATGGGACTTTGAATCTAAGAAATTGTTGAGAAGACAACAAATTTTTCGCAATTCTGCTGCTCCAAACGCTTAACCAGAATGGGCTAGGGAAAAAATTCACATACCGTTATAATTGGGCGAGTTTCTACTTCCAGACGCAAGAGGAATTTTTGGGTTATGTCAATCCGTTCGCGAGATATGGGAGTTTGAAGCCAAGAAATGGTTGAGGAGGCAAAAAATTTTTCGCAATTCTGCTGCTCCAAACGCTTAACCAGTATGGTCTAGGGAAAAAATACACATACCGTTGTAATCGGGCGAGTTTCTACTTTCAGATGCAATAGGAATTTTTGGGTTAGGTCAATCCGTACGCGAGATATGGGAGTTTGAAGCCAAGAAATGGTAGAGAAGGCAAAAAATTGTTCACACTTCTGCTGCTCCAAACGCTTAACCAGAATGACCTAGGGAAAAAATACACATACCGTTGTAATCGGGCGAATTTCTACTTTCAGTTACAATAGGAATTGTTGGGTCTGGTCAATCCGTTCGCGAGATATGGGACTTTGAAGCTAAGAAATGGTTGACAAGACAACAAATTTTTCGCACTTCTGCTGCTCCAATCGCTTAACCAGAATGGCCTAGGGAAAAAATACACATACCGTTGTAACCGGGCGAGTTTCTACTTTCAGATGCAATAGGAATTTTTGGGTTAGGTCAATCCGTTCGCGAGATATGGGAGATTGAAGCCAAGAAATGGTTGAGATGGCAAAAAATTTTTCGCAATTCTGCTGCTCCAAACGCTCAACCAGAATGGCCTAGGGAAAAAATACACATACCGTTGTAATCGGGCGAGATTCTACTTTCAGATGCAATAGGAATTTTTGGGTTAGGACAATCCGTTCGCGAGATATGGGAGTTTGACGCCAAGAAATGGTTGAGAGGGCAAAAAATTTTCCGCAATTCTGCTGCTCCAAACGCTTAACCAGAATGGTCTAGGGAAAAAATACACATACCGTTGTAATCGGGCGAGTTTCTACTTTCAGACGCAGCAGGAATTTTTGGGTTTGGTCAATCCGTTCGCGAGATATGGGACTTTGAAGCCAAGAAATGGTTGAGAAGGCAAAAATTTTTTCGCAATTCTGCTGCTCCAAACGCTTAACCAGAATGGTCTAGGGAAAAAATACACATACCGTTGTAATCGGGCGAGTTTCTACTTTCAGATGCAATAGGAATTTTGGGTTTGGTCTATCCGTTCGCGAGATATGGGACTTTGAAGCTAAGAAATGGTTGCGAAGACAACAAATTTTTCGCACTTCTGCTGCTCCAATCGCTTAACCAGAATGCCCTAGGGGAAAAATACGCATACCGTTGTAATCGGGCGAGTTTCTACTTTCAGATGCAATAGGAATTTTGGGTTTTGTCTATCCGTTCGCGAGATATGGGACTTTGAAGCTAAGAAATGGTTGTGAAGACAACAAATTTTTCGCACTTCTGCTGCTCCAATCGCTTAACCAGAATGCCCTAGGGGAAAAATACGCACACCCTTGTAATCGGGCGAGTTTCTACTTTCAGACGCAGAAGGAATTTTTGGGTTTGGTCAATCCGTTCGCGAGATATGGGACTTTGAATCTAAGAAATGGTTGAGAAGACAACAAATTTTTCGCATTTCTGCTGCTCCAAACGCTTAACCAGAATGGGCTAGGGAAAAAATTCACATACCGTTGTAATTGGGCGAGTTTCTACTTTCAGACGCAACAGGAATTTTTGAGTTAGGACAATCCGTTCGCGAGATATGGGAGTTTGAAGCCAAGAAATGGCTGAGAAGGCAAAAAATTTGTCGCAATTCTGCTGCTCCAAACGCTTAAACAGAATGGCCTAGGGAAAAAATACACATACCGTTGTAATCGGGCGAGTTTCTACTTTCAGATGCAATCGGAATTTTTGGGTTATGTCAATCCGTTCGCGAGATATGGGAGTTTGAAGCCAAGAAATGGTTGAGAAGGCAAAAAATTTTTCGCAATTCTGCTGCTCCAAACGCTTAACCAGAATGGTCTAGGGAAAAAATACACATACCGTTGTAATCGGGCGAGTTTCTACTTTCAGATGCAATAGGAATTTTGGGTTTGGTCTATCCGTTCGCGAGATATGGGACTTTGAAGCTAAGAAATGGTTGCGAAGACAACAAATTTTTCGCACTTCTGCTGCTCCAATCGCTTAACCAGAATGCCCTAGGGGAAAAATACGCATACCGTTGTAATCGGGCGAGTTTCTACTTTCAGATGCAATAGGAATTTTGGGTTTTGTCTATCCGTTCGCGAGATATGGGACTTTGAAGCTAAGAAATGGTTGTGAAGACAACAAATTTTTCGCACTTCTGCTGCTCCAATCGCTTAACCAGAATGCCCTAGGGGAAAAATACGCACACCCTTGTAATCGGGCGAGTTTCTACTTTCAGACGCAGAAGGAATTTTTGGGTTTGGTCAATCCGTTCGCGAGATATGGGACTTTGAATCTAAGAAATGGTTGAGAAGACAACAAATTTTTCGCAATTCTGCTGCTCCAAACGCTTAACCAGAATGGGCTAGGGAAAAAATTCACATACCGTTGTAATTGGGCGAGTTTCTACTTTCAGACGCAACAGGAATTTTTGGGTTAGGACAATCCGTTCGCGAGATATGGGAGTTTGAAGCCAAGAAATGGCTGAGAAGGCAAAAAATTTGTCGCAATTCTGCTGCTCCAAACGCTTAAACAGAATGGCCTAGGGAAAAAATACACATACCGTTGTAATCGGGCTAGTTTCTACTTTCAGATGCAATCGGAATTTTTGGGTTATGTCAATCCGTTCGCGAGATATGGGAGTTTGAAGCCAAGAAATGGTTGAGAAGGCAAAAAATTTTTCGCAATTCTGCTGCTCCAAACGCTTAACCAGAATGGTCTAGGGAAAAAATACACATACCGTTGTAATCGGGCGAGTTTCTACTTTCAGATGCAATAGGAATTTTGGGTTTGGTCTATCCGTTCGCGAGATATGGGACTTTGAAGCTAAGAAATGGTTGTGAAGACAACAAATTTTTCGCACTTCTGCTGCTCCAATCGCTTAATCAGAATGCCCTAGGGGAAAAATACGCATACCGTTGTAATCGGGCGAGTTTCTACTTTCAGATGCAATAGGAATTTTGGGTTTGGTCTATCCGTTCGCGAGATATGGAACTTTGTAGCTAAGGAATGGTTGTGAAGACAACAAATTTTTCGCACTTCTGCTGCTCCAATCGCTTAACCAGAATGCCCTAGGGGAAAAATACGCACACCCTTGTAATCGGGCGAGTTTCTACATTCAGACGCAGAAGGAATTTTTGGGTTTGGTCAATCCGTTCGCGAGATATGGGACTTTGAATCTAAGAAATGGTTGAGAAGACAACAAATTTTTCGCATTTCTGCTGCTCCAAACGCTTAACCAGAATGGGCTAGGGAAAAAATTCACATACCGTTGTAATTGGGCGAGTTTCTACTTTCAGACGCAACAGGAATTTTTGGGTTAGGACAGTCCGTTCGCGAGATATGGGAGTTTGAAGCCAAGAAATGGTTGAGAAGGCAAAAAATTTTTCGCAATTCTGCTGCTCCAAACGCTTAAACAGAATGGCCTAGGGAAAAAATACACATACCGTTGTAATCGGGCGAGTTTCTACTTTCAGATGCAATCGGAATTTTTGGGTTATGTCAATCCGTTCGCGAGATATGGGAGTTTGAAGCCAAGAAATGGTTGAGAAGGCAAAAAATTTTTCGCAATTCTGCTGCTCCAAACGCTTAACCACAATGGCCCAGGGAAAAAATACACATACCGTTGTAAACGGGCGAGTTTCTACTTTCAGACGCAGCAGGAATTTTTGGGTTTGGTCAATCCGTTCGCGAGATATGGGAGTTTGAAGCCAAGAAATGGTTGAGAAGGCAAAAAATTTTTCGCAATTCTGCTGCTCCAAACGCTTAACCACAATGGCCCAGGGAAAAAATACACATACCGTTGTAACCGGGCGAGTTTCTACTTTCAGACGCAGCAGGAATTTTTGGGTTAGGTGAATCCGTTCGCGAGATATGGGAGTTTGAACCAAGAAATGGTTGAGAAGGCAAAAAATTTTTCGCATTTCTGCTGCTCCAAACGCTTAACCAGAATGGGCTAGGGAAAAAATTCACATACCGTTGTAATTGGGCGAGTTTCTACTTTCAGACGCAACAGGAATTTTTGGGTTAGGACAGTCCGTTCGCGAGATATGGGAGTTTGAAGCCAAGAAATGGTTGAGAAGGCATAAAATTTTTCGCAATTCTGCTGATCCAAACGCTTAACCAGAATGGCCTAGGGAAAAAATACACATACCGCTGTAGTCGGGCGAGTGTCTACTTTCAGATGCAATAGGAATTTTTGGGTTAGGTCAATCCGTTCGCGAGATATGGGAGTTTGAAGCCAAGAAATGGTTGACAAGACAACAAATTTTTCGCAATTCTGCTGCTCCAATCGCTTAACCAGAATGGCCTAGGGGAAAAATACACATACCGTTGTAACCGGGCGAGTTTCTACTTTCAGATGCAATAGGAATTTTTGGGTTGGGTCAATCCGTTCGCGAGATATGGGAGTTTGAACCAAGAAATGGTTGAGAAGGCAAAAAATTTTTCGCAATTCTGCTGCTCCAAACGCTTAAACAGAATGGCCTAGGGAAAAAATACACATACCGTCGTAATCGGGCGAGTTTCTACTTTCAGATGCAATAGGAATTTTTGGGTTAGGTCAATCCGTTCGCGAGATATGGGAGTTTGAAGCTAAGAAATGGTTGAGAAGACAACAAATTTTTCGCAATTCTGCTGCTCCAAACGCTTAACGAGAATGGCCTAGGGAAAAAATACACATACCGCTGTAATCGGGCGAGTGTCTACTTTCAGATGCAATAGGAATTTTTGGGTTAGGTCAATCCGTTCGCGAGATATGGGAGTTTGAAGCCAAGAAATGGTTGAGAAGACAACAAATTTTTCGCAATTCTGCTGCTCCAAACGCTTAACGACAATGGCCTAGGGAAAAAATACACATACCGCTGTAATCGGGCGAGTGTCTACTTTCAGATGCAATAGGAATTTTTGGGTTAGGTCAATCCGTTCGCGAGATATGGGAGTTTGAAGCTAAGAAATGGTTGAGAAGACAACAAATTTTTCGCAATTCTGCTGCTCCAAACGCTTAACCAGAATGGCCTAGGAAAAAAATACGCACACCCTTGTAATCGGGCGAGTTTCTACTTTCAGACGCAGAAGGAATTTTTGGGTTTGGTCAATCCGTTCGCGAGATATGGGACTTTGAATCTAAGAAATTGTTGAGAAGACAACAAATTTTTCGCAATTCTGCTGCTCCAAACGCTTAACCAGAATGGGCTAGGGAAAAAATTCACATACCGTTATAATTGGGCGAGTTTCTACTTCCAGACGCAAGAGGAATTTTTGGGTTATGTCAATCCGTTCGCGAGATATGGGAGTTTGAAGCCAAGAAATGGTTGAGGAGGCAAAAAATTTTTCGCAATTCTGCTGCTCTAAACGCTTAACCAGTATGGTCTAGGGAAAAAATACACATACCGTTGTAATCGGGCGAGTTTCTACTTTCAGATGCAATAGGAATTTTTGGGTTAGGTCAATCCGTACGCGAGATATGGGAGTTTGAAGCCAAGAAATGGTAGAGAAGGCAAAAAATTGTTCACAATTCTGCTGCTCCAAACGCTTAACCAGAATGGCCTAGGGGAGAAATACACATACCGTTGTAACCGGGCGAGTTTCTACTTTCAGATTCAATAGGAATTTATGGGTTAGGTCAATCCGTTCGCGAGATATGGGAGTTTGAAGCCAAGAAATGGTAGAGAAGGCAAAAAATTGTTCACACTTCTGCTGCTCCAAACGCTTAACCAGAATGACCTAGGGAAAAAATACACATACCGTTGTAATCGGGCGAGGATCTACTTTCAGATGCAATAGGAATTTTTGGGTTAGGTCAATCCATTCGCGAGATATGGGAGTTTGAAGCCAAGAAATGGTTGAGAAGGCAAAAAATTTTTCGCAATTCTGCTGCTTCAAACGCTTAACCAGAATGGCCTACGGAAAAAATACACATACCGTTGTAATCGGGCGAATTTCTACTTTCAGTTACAATAGGAATTGTTGGGTCTGGTCAATCCGTTCGCGAGATATGGGACTTTGAAGCTAAGAAATGGTTGACAAGACAACAAATTTTTCGCACTTCTGCTGCTCCAATCGCTTAACCAGAATGGCCTAGGGAAAAAATACACATACCGTTGTAACCGGGCGAGTTTCTACTTTCAGATGCAATAGGAATTTTTGGGTTAGGTCAATCCGTTCGCGAGATATGGGAGATTGAAGCCAAGAAATGGTTGAGATGGCAAAAAATTTTTCGCAATTCTGCTGCTCCAAACGCTCAACCAGAATGGCCTAGGGAAAAAATACACATACCGTTGTAATCGGGCGAGTTTCTACTTTCAGATGCAATAGGAATTTTTGGGTTAGGACAATCCGTTCGCGAGATATGGGAGTTTGACGCCAAGAAATGGTTGAGAGGGCAAAAAATTTTCCGCAATTCTGCTGCTCCAAACGCTTAACCAGAATGGTCTAGGGAAAAAATACACATACCGTTGTAATCGGGCGAGTTTCTACTTTCAGACGCAGCAGGAATTTTTGGGTTTGGTCAATCCGTTCGCGAGATATGGGACTTTGAAGCCAAGAAATGGTTGAGAAGGCAAAAATTTTTTCGCAATTCTGCTGCTCCAAACGCTTAACCAGAATGGTCTAGGGAAAAAATACACATACCGTTGTAATCGGGCGAGTTTCTACTTTCAGATGCAATAGGAATTTTGGGTTTGGTCTATCCGTTCGCGAGATATGGGACTTTGAAGCTAAGAAATGGTTGCGAAGACAACAAATTTTTCGCACTTCTGCTGCTCCAATCGCTTAACCAGAATGCCCTAGGGGAAAAATACGCATACCGTTGTAATCGGGCGAGTTTCTACTTTCAGATGCAATAGGAATTTTGGGTTTTGTCTATCCGTTCGCGAGATATGGGACTTTGAAGCTAAGAAATGGTTGTGAAGACAACAAATTTTTCGCACTTCTGCTGCTCCAATCGCTTAACCAGAATGCCCTAGGGGAAAAATACGCACACCCTTGTAATCGGGCGAGTTTCTACTTTCAGACGCAGAAGGAATTTTGGGTTTGGTCAATCCGTTCGCGAGATATGGGACTTTGAATCTAAGAAATGGTTGAGAAGACAACAAATTTTTCGCATTTCTGCTGCTCCAAACGCTTAACCAGAATGGGCTAGGGAAAAAATTCACATACCGTTGTAATTGGGCGAGTTTCTACTTTCAGACGCAACAGGAATTTTTGGGTTAGGACAATCCGTTCGCGAGATATGGGAGTTTGAAGCCAAGAAATGGCTGAGAAGGCAAAAAATTTGTCGCAATTCTGCTGCTCCAAACGCTTAAACAGAATGGCCTAGGGAAAAAATACACATACCGTTGTAATCGGGCGAGTTTCTACTTTCAGATGCAATCGGAATTTTTGGGTTATGTCAATCCGTTCGCGAGATATGGGAGTTTGAAACCAAGAAATGGTTGAGAAGGCAAAAAATTTTTCGCAATTCTGCTGCTCCAAACGCTTAACCAGAATGGTCTAGGGAAAAAATACACATACCGTTGTAATCGGGCGAGTTTCTACTTTCAGATGCAATAGGAATTTTGGGTTTGGTCTATCCGTTCGCGAGATATGGGACTTTGAAGCTAAGAAATGGTTGTGAAGACAACAAATTTTTCGCACTTCTGCTGCTCCAATCGCTTAACCAGAATGCCCTAGGGGAAAAATACGCACACCCTTGTAATCGGGCGAGTTACTACATTCAGACGCAGAAGGAATTTTTAGGTTTGGTCAATCCGTTCGCGAGATATGGGACTTTGAATCTAAGAAATGGTTGAGAAGACAACAAATTTTTCGCATTTCTGCTGCTCCAAACGCTTAACCAGAATGGGCTAGGGAAAAAATTCACATACCGTTGTAATTGGGCGAGTTTCTACTTTCAGACGCAACAGGAATTTTTGGGTTAGGACAGTCCGTTCGCGAGATATGGGAGTTTGAAGCCAAGAAATGGTTGAGAAGGCAAAAAATTTTTCGCAATTCTGCTGCTCCAAACGCTTAAACAGAATGGCCTAGGGAAAAAATACACATACCGTTGTAATCGGGCGAGTTTCTACTTTCAGATGCAATCGGAATTTTTGGGTTATGTCAATCCGTTCGCGAGATATGGGAGTTTGAAGCCAAGAAATGGTTGAGAAGGCAAAAAATTTTTCGCAATTCTGCTGCTCCAAACGCTTAACCACAATGGCCCAGGGAAAAAATACACATACCGTTGTAAACGGGCGAGTTTCTACTTTCAGACGCAGCAGGAATTTTTGGGTTTGGTCAATCCGTTCGCGAGATATGGGAGTTTGAAGCCAAGAAATGGTTGAGAAGGCAAAAAATTTTTCGCAATTCTGCTGCTCCAAACGCTTAACCACAATGGCCCAGGGAAAAAATACACATACCGTTGTAACCGGGCGAGTTTCTACTTTCAGACGCAGCAGGAATTTTTGGGTTTGGTGAATCCGTTCGCGAGATATGGGAGTTTGAACCAAGAAATGGTTGAGAAGGCAAAAAATTTTTCGCATTTCTGCTGCTCCAAACGCTTAACCAGAATGGGCTAGGGAAAAAATTCACATACCGTTGTAATTGGGCGAGTTTCTACTTTCAGACGCAACAGGAATTTTTGGGTTAGGACAGTCCGTTCGCGAGATATGGGAGTTTGAAGCCAAGAAATGGTTGAGAAGGCATAAAATTTTTCGCAATTCTGCTGATCCAAACGCTTAACCAGAATGGCCTAGGGAAAAAATACACATACCGCTGTAGTCGGGCGAGTGTCTACTTTCACATGCAATAGGAATTTTTGGGTTAGGTCAATCCGTTCGCGATATATGGCAGTTTGAAGCCAAGAAATGGTTGACAAGACAACAAATTTTTCGCAATTCTGCTGCTCCAATCGCTTAACCAGAATGGCCTAGGGGAAAAATACACATACCGTTGTAACCGGGCGAGTTTCTACTTTCAGATGCAATAGGAATTTTTGGGTTGGGTCAATCCGTTCGCGAGATATGGGAGTTTGAACCAAGAAATGGTTGAGAAGGCAAAAAATTTTTCGCAATTCTGCTGCTCCAAACGCTTAAACAGAATGGCCTAGGGAAAAAATACACATACCGTCGTAATCGGGCGAGTTTCTACTTTCAGATGCAATAGGAATTTTTGGGTTAGGTCAATCCGTTCGCGAGATATGGGAGATTGAAGCCAAGAAATGGTTGAGATGGCAAAAAATTTTTCGCAATTCTGCTGCTCCAAACGCTCAACCAGAATGGCCTAGGGAAAAAATACACATACCGTTGTAATCGGGCGAGTTTCTACTTTCAGATGCAATAGGAATTTTTGGGTTAGGACAATCCGTTCGCGAGATATGGGAGTTTGACGCCAAGAAATGGTTGAGAGGGCAAAAAATTTTCCGCAATTCTGCTGCTCCAAACGCTTAACCAGAATGGTCTAGGGAAAAAATACACATACCGTTGTAATCGGACGAGTTTCTACTTTCAGACGCAGCAGGAATTTTTGGGTTTGGTCAATCCGTTCGCGAGATATGGGACTTTGAAGCCAAGAAATGGTTGAGAAGGCAAAAATTTTTTCGCAATTCTGCTGCTCCAAACGCTTAACCAGAATGGTCTAGGGAAAAAATACACATACCGTTGTAATCGGGCGAGTTTCTACTTTCAGATGCAATAGGAATTTTGGGTTTGGTCTATCCGTTCGCGAGATATGGGACTTTGAAGCTAAGAAATGGTTGCGAAGACAACAAATTTTTCGCACTTCTGCTGCTCCAATCGCTTAACCAGAATGCCCTAGGGGAAAAATACGCATACCGTTGTAATCGGGCGAGTTTCTACTTTCAGATGCAATAGGAATTTTGGGTTTTGTCTATCCGTTCGCGAGATATGGGACTTTGAAGCTAAGAAATGGTTGTGAAGACAACAAATTTTTCGCACTTCTGCTGCTCCAATCGCTTAACCAGAATGCCCTAGGGGAAAAGTACGCACACCCTTGTAATCGGGCGAGTTTCTACTTTCAGACGCAGAAGGAATTTTGGGTTTGGTCAATCCGTTCGCGAGATATGGGACTTTGAATCTAAGAAATGGTTGAGAAGACAACAAATTTTTCGCATTTCTGCTGCTCCAAACGCTTAACCAGAATGGGCTAGGGAAAAAATTCACATACCGTTGTAATTGGGCGAGCTTCTACTTTCAGACGCAACAGGAATTTTTGGGTTAGGACAATCCGTTCGCGAGATATGGGAGTTTGAAGCCAAGAAATGGCTGAGAAGGCAAAAAATTTGTCGCAATTCTGCTGCTCCAAACGCTTAAACAGAATGGCCTAGGGAAAAAATACACATACCGTTGTAATCGGGCGAGTTTTTACTTTCAGATGCAATCGGAATTTTTGGGTTATGTCAATCCGTTCGCGAGATATGGGAGTTTGAAGCCAAGAAATGGTTGAGAAGGCAAAAAATTTTTCGCAATTCTGCTGCTCCAAACGCTTAACCAGAATGGTCTAGGGAAAAAATACACATACCGTTGTAATCGGGCGAGTTTCTACTTTCAGATGCAATAGGAATTTTGGGTTTGGTCTATCCGTTCGCGAGATATGGGACTTTGAAGCTAAGAAATGGTTGAGAAGGCAAAAAATTTTTCGCAATTCTGCTGCTCCAATCGCTTAACCAGAATGCCCTAGGGGAAAAATACGCATACCGTTGTAATCGGGCGAGTTTCTACTTTCAGATGCAATAGGAATTTTGGGTTTGGTCTATCCGTTCGCGAGATATGGAACTTTGTAGCTAAGGAATGGTTGTGAAGACAACAAATTTTTCGCACTTCTGCTGCTCCAATCGCTTAACCAGAATGCCCTAGGGGAAAAATACGCACACCCTTGTAATCGGGCGAGTTTCTACATTCAGACGCAGAAGGAATTTTTGGGTTTGGTCAATCCGTTCGCGAGATATGGGACTTTGAATCTAAGAAATGGTTGAGAAGACAACAAATTTTTCGCATTTCTGCTGCTCCAAACGCTTAACCAGAATGGGCTAGGGAAAAAATTCACATACCGTTGTAATTGGGCGAGTTCCTACTTTCAGACGCAACAGGAATTTTTGGGTTAGGACAGTCCGTTCGCGAGATATGGGAGTTTGAAGCCAAGAAATGGTTGAGAAGGCAAAAAATTTTTCGCAATTCTGCTGCTCCAAACGCTTAAACAGAATGGCCTAGGGAAAAAATAGACATACCGTTGTAATCGGGCGAGTTTCTACTTTCAGATGCAATCGGAATTTTTGGGTTATGTCAATCCGTTCGCGAGATATGGGAGTTTGAAGCCAAGAAATGGTTGAGAAGGCAAAAAATTTTTCGCAATTCTGCTGCTCCAAACGCTTAACCACAATGGCCCAGGGAAAAAATACACATACCGTTGTAAACGGGCGAGTTTCTACTTACAGACGCAGCAGGAATTTTTGGGTTTGGTCAATCCGTTCGCGAGATATGGGAGTTTGAAGCCAAGAAATGGTTGAGAAGGCAAAAAATTTTTCGCAATTCTGCTGCTCCAAACGCTTAACCACAATGGCCCAGGGAAAAAATACACATACCGTTGTAACCGGGCGAGTTTCTACTTTCAGACGCAGCAGGAATTTTTGGGTTTGGTGAATCCGTTCGCGAGATATGGGAGTTTGAACCAAGAAATGGTTGAGAAGGCAAAAAATTTTTCGCATTTCTGCTGCTCCAAACGCTTAACCAGAATGGGCTAGGGAAAAAATTCACATACCGTTGTAATTGGGCGAGTTTCTACTTTCAGACGCAACAGGAATTTTTGGGTTAGGACAGTCCGTTCGCGAGATATGGGAGTTTGAAGCCAAGAAATGGTTGAGAAGGCATAAAATTTTTCGCAATTCTGCTGATCCAAACGCTTAACCAGAATGGCCTAGGGAAAAAATACACATACCGCTGTAGTCGGGCGAGTGTCTACTTTCACATGCAATAGGAATTTTTGGGTTAGGTCAATCCGTTCGCGATATATGGCAGTTTGAAGCCAAGAAATGGTTGACAAGACAACAAATTTTTCGCAATTCTGCTGCTCCAATCGCTTAACCAGAATGGCCTAGGGGAAAAATACACATACCGTTGTAACCGGGCGAGTTTCTACTTTCAGATGCAATAGGAATTTTTGGGTTGGGTCAATCCGTTCGCGAGATATGGGAGTTTGAACCAAGAAATGGTTGAGAAGGCAAAAAATTTTTCGCAATTCTGCTGCTCCAAACGCTTAAACAGAATGGCCTAGGGAAAAAATACACATACCGTCGTAATCGGGCGAGTTTCTACTTTCAGATGCAATAGGAATTTTTGGGTTAGGTCAATCCGTTCGCGAGATATGGGAGATTGAAGCCAAGAAATGGTTGAGATGGCAAAAAATTTTTCGCAATTCTGCTGCTCCAAACGCTCAACCAGAATGGCCTAGGGAAAAAATACACATACCGTTGTAATCGGGCGAGTTTCTACTTTCAGATGCAATAGGAATTTTTGGGTTAGGACAATCCGTTCGCGAGATATGGGAGTTTGACGCCAAGAAATGGTTGAGAGGGCAAAAAATTTTCCGCAATTCTGCTGCTCCAAACGCTTAACCAGAATGGTCTAGGGAAAAAATACACATACCGTTGTAATCGGACGAGTTTCTACTTTCAGACGCAGCAGGAATTTTTGGGTTTGGTCAATCCGTTCGCGAGATATGGGACTTTGAAGCCAAGAAATGGTTGAGAAGGCAAAAATTTTTTCGCAATTCTGCTGCTCCAAACGCTTAACCAGAATGGTCTAGGGAAAAAATACACATACCGTTGTAATCGGGCGAGTTTCTACTTTCAGATGCAATAGGAATTTTGGGTTTGGTCTATCCGTTCGCGAGATATGGGACTTTGAAGCTAAGAAATGGTTGCGAAGACAACAAATTTTTCGCACTTCTGCTGCTCCAATCGCTTAACCAGAATGCCCTAGGGGAAAAATACGCATACCGTTGTAATCGGGCGAGTTTCTACTTTCAGATGCAATAGGAATTTTGGGTTTTGTCTATCCGTTCGCGAGATATGGGACTTTGAAGCTAAGAAATGGTTGTGAAGACAACAAATTTTTCGCACTTCTGCTGCTCCAATCGCTTAACCAGAATGCCCTAGGGGAAAAGTACGCACACCCTTGTAATCGGGCGAGTTTCTACTTTCAGACGCAGAAGGAATTTTGGGTTTGGTCAATCCGTTCGCGAGATATGGGACTTTGAATCTAAGAAATGGTTGAGAAGACAACAAATTTTTCGCATTTCTGCTGCTCCAAACGCTTAACCAGAATGGGCTAGGGAAAAAATTCACATACCGTTGTAATTGGGCGAGCTTCTACTTTCAGACGCAACAGGAATTTTTGGGTTAGGACAATCCGTTCGCGAGATATGGGAGTTTGAAGCCAAGAAATGGCTGAGAAGGCAAAAAATTTGTCGCAATTCTGCTGCTCCAAACGCTTAAACAGAATGGCCTAGGGAAAAAATACACATACCGTTGTAATCGGGCGAGTTTTTACTTTCAGATGCAATCGGAATTTTTGGGTTATGTCAATCCGTTCGCGAGATATGGGAGTTTGAAGCCAAGAAATGGTTGAGAAGGCAAAAAATTTTTCGCAATTCTGCTGCTCCAAACGCTTAACCAGAATGGTCTAGGGAAAAAATACACATACCGTTGTAATCGGGCGAGTTTCTACTTTCAGATGCAATAGGAATTTTGGGTTTGGTCTATCCGTTCGCGAGATATGGGACTTTGAAGCTAAGAAATGGTTGAGAAGGCAAAAAATTTTTCGCAATTCTGCTGCTCCAATCGCTTAACCAGAATGCCCTAGGGGAAAAATACGCATACCGTTGTAATCGGGCGAGTTTCTACTTTCAGATGCAATAGGAATTTTGGGTTTGGTCTATCCGTTCGCGAGATATGGAACTTTGTAGCTAAGGAATGGTTGTGAAGACAACAAATTTTTCGCACTTCTGCTGCTCCAATCGCTTAACCAGAATGCCCTAGGGGAAAAATACGCACACCCTTGTAATCGGGCGAGTTTCTACATTCAGACGCAGAAGGAATTTTTGGGTTTGGTCAATCCGTTCGCGAGATATGGGACTTTGAATCTAAGAAATGGTTGAGAAGACAACAAATTTTTCGCATTTCTGCTGCTCCAAACGCTTAACCAGAATGGGCTAGGGAAAAAATTCACATACCGTTGTAATTGGGCGAGTTCCTACTTTCAGACGCAACAGGAATTTTTGGGTTAGGACAGTCCGTTCGCGAGATATGGGAGTTTGAAGCCAAGAAATGGTTGAGAAGGCAAAAAATTTTTCGCAATTCTGCTGCTCCAAACGCTTAAACAGAATGGCCTAGGGAAAAAATAGACATACCGTTGTAATCGGGCGAGTTTCTACTTTCAGATGCAATCGGAATTTTTGGGTTATGTCAATCCGTTCGCGAGATATGGGAGTTTGAAGCCAAGAAATGGTTGAGAAGGCAAAAAATTTTTCGCAATTCTGCTGCTCCAAACGCTTAACCACAATGGCCCAGGGAAAAAATACACATACCGTTGTAAACGGGCGAGTTTCTACTTACAGACGCAGCAGGAATTTTTGGGTTTGGTCAATCCGTTCGCGAGATATGGGAGTTTGAAGCCAAGAAATGGTTGAGAAGGCAAAAAATTTTTCGCAATTCTGCTGCTCCAAACGCTTAACCACAATGGCCCAGGGAAAAAATACACATACCGTTGTAACCGGGCGAGTTTCTACTTTCAGACGCAGCAGGAATTTTTGGGTTTGGTGAATCCGTTCGCGAGATATGGGAGTTTGAACCAAGAAATGGTTGAGAAGGCAAAAAATTTTTCGCATTTCTGCTGCTCCAAACGCTTAACCAGAATGGGCTAGGGAAAAAATTCACATACCGTTGTAATTGGGCGAGTTTCTACTTTCAGACGCAACAGGAATTTTTGGGTTAGGACAGTCCGTTCGCGAGATATGGGAGTTTGAAGCCAAGAAATGGTTGAGAAGGCATAAAATTTTTCGCAATTCTGCTGATCCAAACGCTTAACCAGAATGGTCTAGGGAAAAAATACACATACCGCTGTAGTCGGGCGAGTGTCTACTTTCACATGCAATAGGAATTTTTGGGTTAGGTCAATCCGTTCGCGAGATATGGCAGTTTGAAGCCAAGAAATGGTTGACAAGACAACAAATTTTTCGCAATTCTGCTGCTCCAATCGCTTAACCAGAATGGCCTAGGGGAAAAATACACATACCGTTGTAACCGTGCGAGTTTCTACTTTCAGATGCAATAGGAATTTTTGGGTTGGGTCAATCCGTTCGCGAGATATGGGAGTTTGAAGCTAAGAAATGGTTGAGAAGACAACAAATTTTTCGCAATTCTGCTGCTCCAAACGCTTAACGAGAATGGCCTAGGGAAAAAATACACATACCGCTGTAATCGGGCGAGTGTCTACTTTCAGATGCAATAGGAATTTTTGGGTTAGGTCAATCCGTTCGCGAGATATGGGAGTTTGAAGCCAAGAAATGGTTGAGGAGGCAAAAAATTTTTCGCAATTCTGCTGCTCCAAACGCTTAACCAGAATGGTGTAGGGAAAAAATACACATACCGTTGTAATCGGGCGAGTTTCTACTTTCAGATGCAATAGGAATTTATGGGTTAGGTCAATCCGTTCGCGAGATATGGGTGTTTGAAGCCAAGAAATGGTAGAGAAGGCAAAAAATTGTTCACAATTCTGCTGCTCCAAACGCTTAAACAGAATGGCCTAGGGAAAAAATACACATACCGTCGTAATCGGGCGAGTTTCTACTTTCAGATGCAATAGGAATTTTTGGGTTAGGTCAATCCGTTCGCGAGATATGGGAGTTTGAAGCTAAGAAATGGTTGAGAAGACAACAAATTTTTCGCAATTCTGCTGCTCCAAACGCTTAACGACAATGGCCTAGGGAAAAAATACACATACCGCTGTAATCGGGCGAGTGTCTACTTTCAGATGCAATAGGAATTTTTGGGTTAGGTCAATCCGTTCGCGAGATATGGGAGTTTGAAGCCAAGAAATGGTTGAGGAGGCAAAAAATTTTTCGCAATTCTGCTGCTCCAAACGCTTAACCAGAAAGGCGTAGGGAAAAAATACACATACCGTTGTAATCGGGCGAGTTTCTACTTTCAGATGCAATAGGAATTTATGGGTTAGGTCAATCCGTTCGCGAGATATGGGTGTTTGAAGCCAAGAAATGGTAGAGAAGGCAAAAAATTGTTCACAATTCTGCTGCTTCAAACGCTTAACCAGAATGGCCTAGGGAAAAAATACACATACCGTTGTAATCGGGCGAAGTTCTACTTTCAGATGCAATAGGAATTTTTGGGTTAGGTCAATCCGTTCGCGAGATATGGGAGTTTGAAGCCAAGAAATGGTTGAGAAGGCAAAAAATTTTTCGCAATTCTGCTGCTTCAAACGCTTAACCAGAATGGCCTAGGGAAAAAATACACATACCGTTGTAATCGGGCGAGTTTCTACTTTCAGTTACAATAGGAATTTTTGGGTCTGGTCAATCCGTTCGCGAGATATGGGAGTTTGAAGCCAAGAAATGGTTGAGAAGGAAAAAATTTTTCGCAATTCTGCTGCTCCAAACGCTTAAACAGAATGGCCTAGGGAAAAAATACACATACCGTCGTAATCGGGCGAGTGTCTACTTACAGATGCAATAGGAATTTTTGGGTTAGGTCAATCCGTTCGCGAGATAAGGGAGTTTGAAGCTAAGAAATGGTTGAGAAGACAACAAATTTTTCGCAATTCTGCTGATCCAAACGCTTAACCAGAATGGCCTAGGGAAAAAATACCCATACCGCTGTAGTCGGGCGAGTTTCTACTTTCAGATGCAATAGGAATTTTTGGGTTAGGTCAATCCGTTCGCGAGATATGGGAGTTTGAAGCTAAGAAATGGTTGAGAAGACAACAAATTTTTCGCAATTCTGCTGCTCCAAACGCTTAACCAGAATGGCCTAGGAAAAAAATACGCACACCCTTGTAATCGGGCGAGTTTCTACTTTCAGACGCAGAAGGAATTTTTGGGTTTGGTCAATCCGTTCGCGAGATATGGGACTTTGAATCTAAGAAATTGTTGAGAAGACAACAAATTTTTCGCAATTCTGCTGCTCCAAACGCTTAACCAGAATGGGCTAGGGAAAAAATTCACATACCGTTATAATTGGGCGAGTTTCTACTTCCAGACGCAAGAGGAATTTTTGGGTTATGTCAATCCGTTCGCGAGGTATGGGAGTTTGAAGCCAAGAAATGGTTGAGGAGGCAAAAAATTTTTCGCAATTCTGCTGCTCCAAACGCTTAACCAGTATGGTCTAGGGAAAAAATACACATACCGTTGTAATCGGGCGAGTTTCTACTTTCAGATGCAATAGGAATTTTTGGGTTAGGTCAATCCGTACGCGAGATATGGGAGTTTGAAGCCAAGAAATGGTAGAGAAGGCAAAAAATTGTTCACAATTCTGCTGCTCCAAACGCTTAACCAGAATGGCCTAGGGGAGAAATACACATACCGTTGTAACCGGGCGAGTTTCTACTTTCAGATTCAATAGGAATTTATGGGTTAGGTCAATCCGTTCGCGAGATATGGGAGTTTGAAGCCAAGAAATGGTAGAGAAGGCAAAAAATTGTTCACACTTCTGCTGCTCCAAACGCTTAACCAGAATGACCTAGGGAAAAAATACACATACCGTTGTAATCGGGCGAGGTTCTACTTTCAGATGCAATAGGAATTTTTGGGTTAGGTCAATCCGTACGCGAGATATGGGAGTTTGAAGCCAAGAAATGGTTGAGATGGCAAAAAATTTTTCGCAATTCTGCTGCTCCAAACGCTCAACCAGAATGGCCTAGGGAAAAAATACACATACCGTTGTAATCGGGCGAGTTTCTACTTTCAGATGCAATAGGAATTTTTGGGTTAGGACAATCCGTTCGCGAGATATGGGAGTTTGACGCCAAGAAATGGTTGAGAGGGCAAAAAATTTTCCGCAATTCTGCTGCTCCAAACGCTTAACCAGAATGGTCTAGGGAAAAAATACACATACCGTTGTAATCGGGCGAGTTTCTACTTTCAGACGCAGCAGGAATTTTTGGGTTTGGTCAATCCGTTCGCGAGATATGGGACTTTGAAGCCAAGAAATGGTTGAGAAGGCAAAAATTTTTTCGCAATTCTGCTGCTCCAAACGCTTAACCAGAATGGTCTAGGGAAAAAATACACATACCGTTGTAATCGGGCGAGTTTCTACTTTCAGATGCAATAGGAATTTTGGGTTTGGTCTATCCGTTCGCGAGATATGGGACTTTGAAGCTACGAAATGGTTGTGAAGACAACAAATTTTTCGCACTTCTGCTGCTCCAATCGCTTAACCAGAATGCCCTAGGGGAAAAATACGCATACCGTTGTAATCGGGCGAGTTTCTACTTTCAGATGCAATAGGAATTTTGGGTTTGGTCTATCCGTTCGCGAGATATGGAACTTTGTAGCTAAGGAATGGTTGTGAAGACAACAAATTTTTCGCACTTCTGCTGCTCCAATCGCTTAACCGGAATGCCCTAGGGGAAAAATACACATACCGTTGTAAACGGGCGAGTTTCTACTTTCAGACGCAGCAGGAATTTTTGGGTTTGGTCAATCCGTTCGCGAGATATGGGAGTTTGAAGCCAAGAAATGGTTGAGAAGGCAAAAAATTTTTCGCAATTCTGCTGCTCCAAACGCTTAACCACAATGGCCCAGGGAAAAAATACACATACCGTTGTAACCGGGCGAGTTTCTACTTTCAGACGCAGCAGGAATTTTTGGGTTTGGTGAATCCGTTCGCGAGATATGGGACTTTGAAGCCAAGAAATGGTTGAGAAGGCAAAAAATTTTTCGCAATTCTGCTGCTCCAAACGCTTAACCAGAATGGTCTAGGGAAAAAATACACATACCGTTGTAATCGGGCGAGTTTCTACTTTCAGATGCAATAGGAATTTTGGGTTTGGTCTATCCGTTCGCGAGATATGGGACTTTGAAACTAAGAAATGGTTGTGAAGACAACAAATTTTTCGCACTTCTGCTGCTCCAATCGCTTAACCAGAATGCCCTAGGGGAAAAATACGCACACCCTTGTAATCGGGCGAGTTTCTACTTTCAGACGCAGAAGGAATTTTTGGGTTTGGTCAATCCGTTCGCGAGATATGGGACTTTGAAGCCAAGAAATGGTTGAGAAGGCAAAAAATTTTTCGCAATTCTGCTGCTCCAAACGCTTAACCACAATGGCCCAGGGAAAAAATACACATACCGTTGTAACCGGGCGAGTTTCTACTTTCAGACGCAGCAGGAATTTTTGGGTTTGGTGAATCCGTTCGCGAGATATGGGACTTTGAAGCCAAGAAATGGTTGAGAAGGCAAAAAATTTTTCGCAATTCTGCTGCTCCAAACGCTTAAACAGAATGGCCTAGGGAAAAAATACACATACCGTTGTAATCGGGCGAGTTTCTACTTTCAGATGCAATCGGAATTTTTGGGTTATGTAAATCCGCACACCCTTGTAATCGGGCGAGTTTCTACTTTCAGACGCAGAAGGAATTTTTGGGTTTGGTCAATCCGTTCGCGAGATATGGGACTTTGAATCTAAGAAATGGTTGAGAAGACAACAAATTTTTCGCATTTCTGCTGCTCCAAACGCTTAACCAGAATGGGCTAGGGAAAAAATTCACATACCGTTGTAATTGGGCGAGTTTCTACTTTCAGACGCAACAGGAATTTTTGGGTTAGGACAGTCCGTTCGCGAGATATGGGAGTTTGAAGCCAAGAAATGGTTGAGAAGGCAAAAAATTTTTCGCAATTCTGCTGCTCCAAACGCTTAAACAGAATGGCCTAGGGAAAAAATACACATACCGTTGTTATCGGGCGAGTTTCTACTTTCAGATGCAATCGGAATTTTTGGGTTATGTCAATCCGTTCGCGAGATATGGGAGTTTGAAGCCAAGAAATGGTTGAGAAGGCAAAAAATTTTTCGCAATTCTGCTGCTCCAAACGCTTAGCCACAATGGCCCAGGGAAAAAATACACATACCGTTGTAAACGGGCGAGTTTCTACTTTCAGACGCAGCAGGAATTTTTGGGTTTGGTCAATCCGTTCGCGAGATATGGGAGTTTGAAGCCAAGAAATGGTTGAGAAGGCAAAAAATTTTTCGCAATTCTGCGGCTCCAAACGCTTAACCACAATGGCCCAGGGAAAAAATACACATACCGTTGTAACCGGGCGAGTTTCTACTTTCAGACGCAGCAGGAATTTTTGGGTTTGGTGAATCCGTTCGCGAGATATGGGACTTTGAAGCCAAGAAATGGTTGAGAAGGCAAAAAATTTTTCGCAATTCTGCTGCTCCAAACGCTTAACCAGAATGGTCTAGGGAAAAAATACACATACCGTTGTAATCGGGCGAGTTTCTACTTTCAGATGCAATAGGAATTTTGGGTTTGGTCTATCCGTTCGCGAGATATGGGACTTTGAAGCTAAGAAATGGTTGGGAAGACAACAAATTTTTCGCACTTCTGCTGCTCCAATCGCTTAACCAGAATGCCCTAGGGGAAAAATACGCACACCCTTGTAATCGGGCGAGTTTCTACTTTCAGACGCAGAAGGAATTTTTGGGTTTGGTCAATCCGTTCGCGAGATATGGGACTTTGAATCTAAGAAATGGTTGAGAAGACAACAAATTTTTCGCATTTCTGCTGCTCCAAACGCTTAACCAGAATGGGCTAGGGAAAAAATTCACATACCGTTGTAATTGGGCGAGTTTCTACTTTCAGTAGCAACAGGAATTTTTGGGTTAGGACAATCCGTTCGCGAGATATGGGAGTTTGAATCCAAGAAATGGTTGAGAAGGCAAAAAATTTTTCGCAATTCTGCTGCTCCAAACGCTTAAACAGAATGGCCTAGGGAAAAAATACACATACCGTTGTAATCGGGCGAGTTTCTACTTTCAGATGCAATCGGAATTTTTGGGTTATGTCAATCCGCACACCGTTGTAATCGGGCGAGTTTCTACTTTCAGACGCAGAAGGAATTTTTGGGTTTGGTCAATCCGTTCGCGAGATATGGGACTTTGAATCTAAGAAATGGTTGAGAAGACAACAAATTTTTCGCATTTCTGCTGCTCCAAACGCTTAACCAGAATGGGCTAGGGAGAAAATACACATACCGTTGTCATCGGGCGAGTTTCTACTTTCAGATGCAATCGGAATTTTTGGGTTATGTCAATCCGTTCGCGAGATATGGGAGTTTGAAGCCAAGAAATGGTTGAGAAGGCAAAAAATTTTTCGCAATTCTGCTGCTCCAAACGCTTAACCACAATGGCCCAGGGAAAAAATACACATACCGTTGTAAACGGGCGAGTTTCTACTTTCAGACGCAGCAGGAATTTTTGGGTTTGGTCAATCCGTTCGCGAGATATGGGAGTTTGAAGCCAAGAAATGGTTGAGAAGGCAAAAAATTTTTCGCAATTCTGCGGCTCCAAACGCTTAACCACAATGGCCCAGGGAAAAAATACACATACCTTTGTAATCGGGCGCGTTTCTACTTTCAGACGCAACAGGAATTTTTGGGTTAGGACAATCCGTTCGCGAGATATGGGAGTTTGAAGCCAAGAAATGGTTGAGAAGGCAAAAAATTTTTCGCAATTCTGCTGCTCCAAACGCTTAAACAGAATGGCCTAAGGAAAAAATACACATACCGTTGTAATCGGGCGAGTTTCTACTTTCAGATGCAATCGGAATTTTTGGGTTATGTCAATCCGTTCGCGAGATATGGGACTTTGAATCTAAGAAATGGTTGAGAAGACAACAAATTTTTCGCTTTTCTGCTGCTCCAAACGCTTAACCAGAATGGCCCAGGGAAAAAATACACATACCGTTGTAATCGGGCGAGTTTTTACTTTCAGACGCAGCAGGAATTTTTGGGTTTGGTTAATCCGTTCGCGAGATATGGGACTTTGAAGCCAAGAAATGGTTGAGAAGGCAAACAATTTTTCGCAATTCTGCTGCTCCAAACGCTTAACCAGAATGGTCTGGGGAAAAAATACACATACCGTTGTAATCGGGCGAGTTTCTACTTTCAGATGCAATAGGAATTTTGGGTTTGGTCTATCCGTTCGCGAGATATGGGACTTTGAAGCTAAGAAATGGTTGTGAAGACAACAAAATTTTCGCACTTCTGCTGCTCCAATCGCTTAACCAGAATGCCCTCGGGGAAAAATACGCATACCGTTGTAATCGGGCGAGTTTCTACTTTCAGACGCAGAAGGAATTTTTGGGTTTGGTCAATCCGTTCGCGAGATATGGGACTTTGAATCTAAGAAATGGTTGAGAAGACAACAAATTTTTCGCATTTCTGCTGCTCCAAACGCTTAACCAGAATGGGCTAGGGAAAAAATTCACATACCGTTGTAATTGGGCGAGTTTCTACTTTCAGACGCAACAGGAATTTTTGGGTTAGGACAATCCGTTCGCGAGATATGGGAGTTTGAAGCCAAGAAATGGTTGAGAAGGCAAAAAATTTTTCGCAATTCTGCTGCTCCAAACGCTTAAACAGAATGGCCTAGGGAAAAAATACACATACCGTTGTAATCGGGCGAGTTTCTACTTTCAGATGCAATCGGAATTTTTGGGTTATGTCAATCCGTTCGCGAGATATGGGAGTTTGAAGCCAAGAAATGGTTGAGAAGGCAAAAAATTTTTCGCAATTCTGCTGCTCCAAACGCTTAACCAGAATGGCCCAGGGAAAAAATACACATACCGTTGTAATCGGGCGAGTTTCTACTTTCAGACGCAGCAGGAATTTTTGGGTTTGGTTAATCCGTTCGCGAGATATGGGACTTTGAAGCCAAGAAATGGTTGAGAAGGCAAACAATTTTTCGCAATTCTGCTGCTCCAAACGCTTAACCAGAATGGTCTAGGGAAAAAATACACATACCGTTGTAATCGGGCGAGTTTCTACTTTCAGATGCAATAGGAATTTTGGGTTTGGTCTATCCGTTCGCGAGATATGGGACTTTGAAGCAAAGAAATGGTTGTGAAGACAACAAATTTTTCGCACTTCTGCTGCTCCAATCGCTTAACCAGAATGCCCTAGGGGAAAAATACGCATACCGTTGTAATCGGGCGAGTTTCTACTTTCAGACGCAGAAGGAATTTTTGGGTTTGGTCAATCCGTTCGCGAGATATGGGACTTTGAATCTAAGAAATGGTTGAGAAGACAACAAATTTTTCGCATTTCTGCTGCTCCAAACGCTTAACCAGAATGGGCTAGGGATAAAATTCACATACCGTTGTAATTGGGCGAGTTTCTACTTTCAGACGCAACAGGAATTTTTGGGTTAGGACAATCCGTTCGCGAGATATGGGAGTTTGAAGCCAAGAAATGGTTGAGAAGGCAAAAAATTTTTCGCAATTCTGCTGCTCCAAACGCTTAAACAGAATGGCCTAGGGAAAAAATACACATGCCGTTGTAATCGGGCGAGTTTCCACTTTCAGATGCAATTGGAATTTTTGGGTTATGTCAATCCGTTCGCGAGATATGGGAGTTTGAAGCCAAGAAATGGTTGAGAAGGCAAAAAATTTTTCGCAATTCTGCTGCTCCAAACGCTTAACCACAATGGCCCAGGGAAAAAATACACATACCGATGTAATCGGGCGAGTTTCTACTTTCAGACGCAGCTGGAATTTTTGGGTTTGGTCAATCCGTTCGCGAGATATGGGACTTTGAAGCTAAGAAATGGTTAAGAAGGCAAAAAAATTTTCGCAATTCTGCTGCTCCAAACGCTTAAACAGAATGGCCTAGGGAAAAAATACACATACCGTTGTAATCGGGCGAGTTTCTTCTTTCAGATGCAACAGGAATTTTTGGGTTAGGTCAATCCGTTCACGAGATATGGGAGTTTGAAGCCAAGAAATGGTAGAGAAGGCAAAAAATTGTTCACAATTCTGCTGCTCCAAACGCTTAACCAGAATGGCCTAGGGGAAAGATACACATACCGTTGTAATCGGGCGAGTTTCTACTTTCAGATGCAATAGGAATTTTTGGGTTAGGTCAATCCGTTCGCGAGATATGGGAGTTTGAAGCTAAGAAATGGTTGAGAAGACAACAAATTTTTCGCAATTCTGCTGCTCCAAACGCTTAACCAGAATGGCCTAGGAAAAAAATACGCACACCCTTGTAATCGGGCTAGTTTCTACTTTCAGACGCAGAAGGAATTTTTGTGTTTGGTCAATCCGTTCGCGAGATATGGGACTTTGAATCTAAGAAATTGTTGAGAAGACAACAAATTTTTCGCAATTCTGCTGCTCCAAACGCTTCACCAGAATGGGCTAGGGAAAAAATTCACATACCGTTGTAATTGGGCGAGTTTCTACTTCCAGACGCAAGAGGAATTTTTGGGTTATGTCAATCCGTTCGCGAGATATGGGAGTTTGAAGCCAAGAAATGGTTGAGGAGGCAAAAAATTTTTCGCAATTCTGCTGCTCCAAACGCTTAACCAGTATGGTCTAGGGAAAAAATACACATACCGTTGTAATCGGGCGAGTTTCTACTTTCAGATGCAATAGGAATTTTTGGGTTAGGTCAATCCGTACGCGAGATATGGGTGTTTGAAGCCAAGAAATGGTAGAGAAGGCAAAAAATTGTTCACAATTCTGCTGCTCCAAACGCTTAACCAGAATGGCCTAGGGGAGAAATACACATACCGTTGTAACCGGGCGAGTTTCTACTTTCAGATTCAATAGGAATTTATGGGTTAGGTCAATCCGTTCGCGAGATATGGGAGTTTGAAGCCAAGAAATGGTAGAGAAGGCAAAAAATTGTTCACACTTCTGCTGCTCCAAACGCTTAACCAGAATGACCTAGGGAAAAAATACACATACCGTTGTAATCGGGCGAGGTTCTACTTTCAGATGCAATAGGAATTTTTGGGTTAGGTCAATCCATTCGCGAGATATGGGAGTTTGAAGCCAAGAAATGGTTGAGAAGGCAAAAAATTTTTCGCAATTCTGCTGCTTCAAACGCTTAACCAGAATGGCCTACGGAAAAAATACACATACCGTTGTAATCGGGCGAATTTCTACTTTCAGTTACAATAGGAATTTTTGGGTCTGGTCAATCCGTTCGCGAGATATGGGACTTTGAAGCTAAGAAATGGTTGACAAGACAACAAATTTTTCGCACTTCTGCTGCTCCAATCGCTTAACCAGAATGGCCTAGGGAAAAAATACACATACCGTTGTAACCGGGCGAGTTTCTACTTTCAGATGCAATAGGAATTTTTGGGTTAGGTCAATCCGTTCGCGAGATATTGGAGATTGAAGCCAAGAAATGGTTGAGATGGCAAAAAATTTTTCGCAATTCTGCTGCTCCAAACGCTCAACCAGAATGGCCTAGGGAAAAAATACACATACCGTTGTAATCGGGCGAGTTTCTACTTTCAGATGCAATAGGAATTTTTGGGTTAGGACAATCCGTTCGCGAGATATGGGAGTTTGACGCCAAGAAATGGTTGAGAGGGCAAAAAATTTTCCGCAATTCTGCTGCTCCAAACGCTTAACCAGAATGGTCTAGGGAAAAAATACACATACCGTTGTAATCGGGCGAGTTTCTACTTTCAGACGCAGCAGGAATTTTTGGGTTTGGTCAATCCGTTCGCGAGATATGGGACTTTGAAGCCAAGAAATGGTTGAGAAGGCAAAAATTTTTTCGCAATTCTGCTGCTCCAAACGCTTAACCAGAATGGTCTAGGGAAAAAATACACATACCGTTGTAATCGGGCGAGTTTCTACTTTCAGATGCAATAGGAATTTTGGGTTTGGTCTATCCGTTCGCGAGATATGGGACTTTGAAGCTAAGAAATGGTTGCGAAGACAACAAATTTTTCGCACTTCTGCTGCTCCAATCGCTTAACCAGAATGCCCTAGGGGAAAAATACGCATACCGTTGTAATCGGGCGAGTTTCTACTTTCAGATGCAATAGGAATTTTGGGTTTTGTCTATCCGTTCGCGAGATATGGGACTTTGAAGCTAAGAAATGGTTGTGAAGACAACAAATTTTTCGCACTTCTGCTGCTCCAATCGCTTAACCAGAATGCCCTAGGGGAAAAATACGCACACCCTTGTAATCGGGCGAGTTTCTACTTTCAGACGCAGAAGGAATTTTTGGGTTTGGTCAATCCGTTCGCGAGATATGGGACTTTGAATCTAAGAAATGGTTGAGAAGACAACAAATTTTTCGCATTTCTGCTGCTCCAAACGCTTAACCAGAATGGGCTAGGGAAAAAATTCACATACCGTTGTCATTGGGCGAGTTTCTACTTTCAGACGCAACAGGAATTTTTGGGTTAGGACAATCCGTTCGCGAGATATGGGAGTTTGAAGCCAAGAAATGGCTGAGAAGGCAAAAAATTTGTCGCAATTCTGCTGCTCCAAACGCTTAACCAGAATGGGCTAGGGAAAAAATTCACATACCGTTGTAATTGGGCGAGTTTCTACTTTCAGACGCAACAGGAATTATTGGGTTAGGACAGTCCGTTCGCGAGATATGGGAGTTTGAAGCCAAGAAATGGTTGAGAAGGCAAAAAATTTTTCGCAATTCTGCTGCTCCAAACGCTTAACCACAATGGCCCAGGGGAAAAATACACATACCGTTGTAAACGGGCGAGTTTCTACTTTCAGACGCAGCAGGAATTTTTGGGTTTGGTCAATCCGTTCGCGAGATATGGGAGTTTGAAGCCAAGAAATGGTTGAGAAGGCAAAAAATTTTTCGCAATTCTGCTGCTCCAAACGCTTAACCACAATGGCCCAGGGAAAAAATACACATATCGTTGTAACCGGGCGAGTTTCTACTTTCAGACGCAGCAGGAATTTTTGGGTTTGGTGAATCCGTTCGCGAGATATGGGACTTTGAAGCCAAGAAATGGTTGAGAAGGCAAAAAATTTTTCGCAATTCTGCTGCTCCAAACGCTTAACCAGAATGGTCTAGGGAAAAAATACACATACCGTTGTAATCGGGCGAGTTTCTACTTTCAGATGCAATAGGAATTTTGGGTTTGGTCTATCCGTTCGCGAGATATGGGACTTTGAAGCTAAGAAATGGTTGTGAAGACAACAAATTTTTCGCACTTCTGCTGCTCCAATCGCTTAACCAGGATGCCCTAGGGGAAAAATACGCACACCCTTGTAATCGGGCGAGTTTCTACTTTCAGACGCAGAAGGAATTTTTGGGTTTGGTCAATCCGTTCGCGAGATATGGGACTTTGAATCTAAGAAATGGTTGAGAAGACAACAAATTTTTCGCATTTCTGCTGCTCCAAACGCTTAACCAGAATGGGCTAGGGAAAAAATACACATACCGTTGTAATTGGGCGAGTTTCTACTTTCAGACGCAACAGGAATTTTTGGGTTAGGACAATCCGTTCGTGAGATATGGGAGTTTGAAGCCAAGAAATGGTTGAGAAGGCAAAAAATTTTTCGCAATTCTGCTGCTCCGAACGCTTAAACAGAATGGCCTAGGGAAAAAATACACATACCGTTGTAATCGGGCGAGTTTCTACATTCAGATGCAATCGGAATTTTTGGGTTATGTCAATCCGCACACCCTTGTAATTGGGCGAGTTTCTACTTTCAGACGCAACAGGAATTTTTGGGTTAGGACAATCCGTTCGCGAGATATGGGAGTTTGAAGCCAAGAAATGGTTGAGAAGGCAAAAAATTTTTCGCAATTCTGCTGCTCCAAACGCTTAAACAGAATGGCCTAGGGAAAAAATACACATACCGTTGTAATCGGGCGAGTTTCTACTTTCAGATGCAATCGGAATTTTTGGGTTATGTCAATCCGTTCGCGAGATATGGGAGTTTGAAGCCAAGAAATGGTTGAGAAGGCAAACAATTTTTCGCAATTCTGCTGCTCCAAACGCTTAACCAGAATGGCCCAGGGAAAAAATACACATACCGTTGTAATCGGGCGAGTTTCTACTTTCAGACGCAGCAGGAATTTTTGGGTTTGGTTAATCCGTTCGCGAGATATGGGACTTTGAAGCCAAGAAATGGTTGAGAAGGCAAACAATTTTTCGCAATTCTGCTGCTCCAAACGCTTAACCAGAATGGTCTAGGGAAAAAATACACATACCGTTGTAATCGGGCGAGTTTCTACTTTCAGATGCAATAGGAATTTTAGGGTTGGTCTATCCGTTCGCGAGATATGGGACTTTGAAGCAAAGAAATGGTTGTGAAGACAACAAATTTTTCGCACTTCTGCTGCTCCAAACGCTTAACCACAATGGGCCAGGGAAAAAATACACATATCGTTGTAACCGGGCGAGTTTCTACTTTCAGACGCAGCAGGAATTTTTGGGTTTGGTGAATCCGTTCGCGAGATATGGGACTTTGAAGCCAAGAAATGGTTGAGAAGGCAAAAAATTTTTCGCAATTCTGCTGCTCCAAACGCTTAACCAGAATGGTCTAGGGAAAAAATACACATACCGTTGTAATCGGGCGAGTTTCTACTTTCAGATGCAATAGGAATTTTGGGTTTGGTCTATCCGTTCGCGAGATATGGGACTTTGAAGCTAAGAAATGGTTGTGAAGACAACAAATTTTTCGCACTTCTGCTGCTCCAATCGCTTAACCAGGATGCCCTAGGGGAAAAATACGCACACCCTTGTAATCGGGCGAGTTTCTACTTTCAGACGCAGAAGGAATTTTTGGGTTTGGTCAATCCGTTCGCGAGATATGGGACTTTGAATCTAAGAAATGGTTGAGAAGACAACAAATTTTTCGCATTTCTGCTGCTCCAAACGCTTAACCAGAATGGGCTAGGGAAAAAATTCACATACCGTTGTAATTGGGCGAGTTTCTACTTTCAGACGCAACAGGAATTTTTGGGTTAGGACAATCCGTTCGCGAGATATGGGAGTTTGAAGCCAAGAAATGGTTGAGAAGGCAAAAAATTTTTCGCAATTCTGCTGCTCCAAACGCTTAAACAGAATGGCCTAGGGAAAAAATACACATACCGTTGTAATCGGGCGAGTTTCTACTTTCAGATGGAATCGGAATTTTTGGGTTATGTCAATCCGTTCGCGAGATATGGGAGTTTGAAGCCAAGAAATGGTTGAGAAGGCAAACAATTTTTCGCAATTCTGCTGCTCCAAACGCTTAACCAGAATGGCCCAGGGAAAAAATACACATACCGTTGTAATCGGGCGAGTTTCTACTTTCAGACGCAGCAGGAATTTTTGGGTTTGGTTAATCCGTTCGCGAGATATGGGACTTTGAAGCCAAGAAATGGTTGAGAAGGCAAACAATTTTTCGCAATTCTGCTGCTCCAAACGCTTAACCAGAATGGTCTAGGGAAAAAATACACATACCGTTGTAATCGGGCGAGTTTCTACTTTCAGATGCAATAGGAATTTTAGGGTTGGTCTATCCGTTCGCGAGATATGGGACTTTGAAGCAAAGAAATGGTTGTGAAGACAACAAATTTTTCGCACTTCTGCTGCTCCAATCGCTTAACCAGAATGCCCTAGGGGAAAAATACGCATACCGTTGTAATCGGGCGAGTTTCTACTTTCAGACGCAGAAGGAATTTTTGGGTTTGGTCAATCCGTTCGCGAGATATGGGACTTTGAATCTAAGAAATGGTTGAGAAGACAACAAATTTTTCGCAATTCTGCTGCTCCAAACGCTTAACCACAATGGCCCAGGGAAAAACTACACATACCGATGTAATCGGGCGAGTTTCTACTTTCAGACGCAGCAGGAATTTTTGGGTTTGGTCAATCCGTTCGCGAGATATGGGACTTTGAAGCTAAGAAATGGTTAAGAAGGCAAAAAATTTTTCGCAATTCTGCTGCTCCAAACGCTTAAACAGAATGGCCTAGGGAAAAAATACACATTCCGTTGTAATCGGGCGAGTTTCCACTTTCAGATGCAATCGGAATTTTTGGGTTATGTCAATCCGTTCGCGAGATATGGGAGTTTGAAGCCAAGAAATGGTTGAGAAGGCAAAAAATTTTTCGCAATTCTGCTGCTCCAAACGCTTAACCACAATGGCCCAGGGAAAAAATACACATACCGATGTAATCGGGCGAGTTTCTACTTTCAGACGCAGCAGGAATTTTTGGGTTTGGTCAATCCGTTCGCGAGATATGGGACTTTGAAGCTAAGAAATGGTTAAGAAGGCAAAAAAATTTTCGCAATTCTGCTGCTCCAAACGCTTAACCAGAATGGTCTAGGGAAAAAATACACATACCGTTGTAATCGGCAAGTTTCTACTTTCAGATGCAATAGGAATTTTTGGGTTAGGTCAATCCGTTCGCGAGATATGGGAGTTTGAAGCCAAGAAATGGTTGAGAAGGCAAAAAATTTTTCGCAATTCTGCTGCTCCAAACGCTTAACCACAATGGCCCAGGGAAAAAATACACATACCGTTGTAATCGGGCGAGTTTCTACTTTCAGACGCAACAGGAATTTTTGGGTTAGGACAATCCGTTCGCGAGATATGGGAGTTTGAAGCCAAGAAATGGCTGAGAAGGCAAAAAATTTGTCGCAATTCTGCTGCTCCAAACGCTTAACCAGAATGAGCTAGGGAAAAAATTCACATACCGTTGTAATTGGGCGAGTTTCTACTTTCAGACGCAACAGGAATTATTGGGTTAGGACAGTCCGTTCGCGAGATATGGGAGTTTGAAGCCAAGAAATGGTTGAGAAGGCAAAAAATTTTTCGCAATTCTGCTGCTCCAAACGCTTAACCACAATGGCCCAGGGGAAAAATACACATACCGTTGTAAACGGGCGAGTTTCTACTTTCAGACGCAGCAGGAATTTTTGGGTTTGGTCAATCCGTTCGCGAGATATGGGAGTTTGAAGCCAAGAAATGGTTGAGAAGGCAAAAAATTTTTCGCAATTCTGCTGCTCCAAACGCTTAACCACAATGGCCCAGGGAAAAAATACACATATCGTTGTAACCGGGCGAGTTTCTACTTTCAGACGCAGCAGGAATTTTTGGGTTTGGTGAATCCGTTCGCGAGATATGGGACTTTGAAGCCAAGAAATGGTTGAGAAGGCAAAAAATTTTTCGCAATTCTGCTGCTCCAAACGCTTAACCAGAATGGTCTAGGGAAAAAATACACATACCGTTGTAATCGGGAGAGTTTCTACTTTCAGATGCAATAGGAATTTTGGGTTTGGTCTATCCGTTCGCGAGATATGGGACTTTGAAGCTAAGAAATGGTTGTGAAGACAACAAATTTTTCGCAGTTCTGCTGCTCCAATCGCTTAACCAGGATGCCCTAGGGGAAAAATACGCACACCCTTGTAATCGGGCGAGTTTCTACTGCCAGACGCAGAAGGAATTTTTGGGTTTGGTCAATCCGTTCGCGAGATATGGGACTTTGAATCTAAGAAATGGTTGAGAAGACAACAAATTTTTCGCATTTCTGCTGCTCCAAACGCTTAACCAGAATGGGCTAGGGAAAAAATTCACATACCGTTGTAATTGGGCGAGTTTCTACTTTCAGACGCAACAGGAATTTTTGGGTTAGGACAATCCGTTCGCGAGGTATGGGAGTTTGAAGCCAAGAAATGGTTGAGAAGGCAAAAAATTTTTCGCAATTCTGCTGCTCCAAACGCTTAAACAGAATGGCCTAGGGAAAAAATACACATACCGTTGTAATCGGGCGAGTTTCTACATTCAGATGCAATCGGAATTTTTGGGTTATGTCAATCCGCACACCCTTGTAATCGGGCGAGTTTCTACTTTCAGACGCAGAAGGAATTTTTGGGTTTGGTCAATCCGTTCGCGAGATATGGGACTTTGAATCTAAGAAATGGTTGAGAAGACAACAAATTTTTCGCATTTCTGCTGCTCCAAACGCTTAACCAGAATGGGCTAGGGAAAAAATTCACATACCGTTGTAATTGGGCGAGTTTCTACTTTCAGACGCAACAGGAATTTTTGGGTTAGGACAATCCGTTCGCGAGATATGGGAGTTTGAAGCCAAGAAATGGTTGAGAAGGCAAAAAATTTTTCGCAATTCTGCTGCTCCAAACGCTTAAACAGAATGGCCTAGGGAAAAAATACACATACCGTTGTAATCGGGCGAGTTTCTACTTTCAGATGCAATCGGAATTTTTGGGTTATGTCAATCCGTTCGCGAGATATGGGAGTTTGAAGCCAAGAAATGGTTGAGAAGGCAAACAATTTTTCGCAATTCTGCTGCTCCAAACGCTTAACCAGAATGGCCCAGGGAAAAAATACACATACCGTTGTAATCGGGCGAGTTTCTACTTTCAGACGCAGCAGGAATTTTTGGGTTTGGTTAATCCGTTCGCGAGATATGGGACTTTGAAGCCAAGAAATGGTTGAGAAGGCAAACAATTTTTCGCAATTCTGCTGCTCCAAACGCTTAACCAGAATGGTCTAGGGAAAAAATACACATACCGTTGTAATCGGGCGAGTTTCTACTTTCAGATGCAATAGGAATTTTAGGGTTGGTCTATCCGTTCGCGAGATATGGGACTTTGAAGCAAAGAAATGGTTGTGAAGACAACAAATTTTTCGCACTTCTGCTGCTCCAATCGCTTAACCAGAATGCCCTAGGGGAAAAATACGCATACCGTTGTAATCGGGCGAGTTTCTACTTTCAGACGCAGAAGGAATTTTTGGGTTTGGTCAATCCGTTCGCGAGATATGGGACTTTGAATCTAAGAAATGGTTGAGAAGACAACAAATTTTTCGCATTTCTGCTGCTCCAAACGCTTAACCAGAATGGGCTAGGGATAAAATTCACATACCGTTGTAATTGGGCGAGTTTCTACTTTCAGACGCAACAGGAATTTTTGGGTTAGGACAATCCGTTCGCGAGATATGGGAGTTTGAAGCCAAGAAATGGTTGAGAAGGCAAAAAATTTTTCGCAATTCTGCTGCTCCAAACGCTTAACCACAATGGCCCAGGGAAAAAATACACATACCGATGTAATCGGGCGAGTTTCTACTTTCAGACGCAGCAGGAATTTTTGGGTTTGGTCAATCCGTTCGCGAGATATGGGACTTTGAAGCTAAGAAATGGTTAAGAAGGCAAAAAAATTTTCGCAATTCTGCTGCTCCAAACGCTTAACCAGAATGGTCTAGGGAAAAAATACACATACCGTTGTAATCGGCGAGTTTCTACTTTCAGATGCAATAGGAATTTTTGGGTTAGGTCAATCCGTTCGCGAGATATGGGAGTTTGAAGCCAAGAAATGGTTGAGAAGGCAAAAAATTTTTCGCAATTCTGATGCTCCAAACGCTTAACCACAATGGCCCAGGGAAAAAATACACATACCGTTGTAATCGGGCGAGTTTCTACTTTCAGACGCAGCAGGAATTTTTGGGTTTGGTCAATCCGTTCGCGAGATATGGGACTTTGAAGCTAAGAAATGGTTGAGAAGGCAAAAAATTTTTCGCAATTCTGCTGCTCCAAACGCTTAACCAGAATGGTCTAAGGAAAAAATACACATACCGTTGTAATCGGCGAGTTTCTACTTTCAGATGCAATAGGAATTTTTGGGTTAGGTCAAACCGTTCGCGAGATATGGGAGTTTGAAGCTAAGAAATGGTTGAGAAGACAACAAATTTTTCGCAATTCTGCTGCTCCAAACGCTTAACCCGAGTGCCCTAGGGAAAAAATACGCACACCCTTGTAATCGGGCGAGTTTCTACTTTCAGACGCATCAGGAATTTTTAGGTTTGGTCAATCCGTTCGCGAGATATGGGAGTTTGAAGCCAAGAAATGGTTTAGAAGGCAAACAATTTTCCGCAATTCTGCTGATCCAAACGCTTAACCAGAATGGCCTAGGGAAAAAATACACATACCGTTGTAATCGGGCGAGTTTCTACTTTCAGACGCAGCAGGAATTTTTGGGTTTGGTCAATCCGTTCGCGAGATATGGGACTTTGAAGCCAAGAAATGGTTGAGAAGGCAAAAATTTTTTCGCAATTCTGCTGCTCCAAACGCTTAACCAGAATGGTCTAGGGAAAAAATACACATACCGTTGTAATCGGGCGAGTTTCTACTTTCAGATGCAATAGGAATTTTGGGTTTGGTCTATCCGTTCGCGAGATATGGGACATTGAAGCTAAGAAATGGTTGCGAAGACAACAAATTTTTCGCACTTCTGCTGCTCCAATCGCTTAACCAGAATGCCCTAGGGGAAAAATACGCATACCGTTGTAATCGGGCGAGTTTCTACTTTCAGATGCAATAGGAATTTTGGGTTTTGTCTATCCGTTCGCGAGATATGGGACTTTGAAGCTAAGAAATGGTTGTGAAGACAACAAATTTTTCGCACTTCTGCTGCTCCAATCGCTTAACCAGAATGCCCTAGGGGAAAAATACGCACACCCTTGTAATCGGGCGAGTTTGTACCTTCAGACGCAGAAGGAATTTTTGGGTTTGGTCAATCCGTTCGCGAGATATGGGACTTTGAATCTAAGAAATGGTTGAGAAGACAACAAATTTTTCGCATTTCTGCTGCTCCAAACGCTTAACCAGAATGGGCTAGGGAAAAAATTCACATACCGTTGTAATTGGGCGAGTTTCTACTTTCAGACGCAACAGGAATTTTTGGGTTAGGACAATCCGTTCGCGAGATATGGGAGTTTGAAGCCAAGAAATGGCTGAGAAGGCAAAAAATTTGTCGCAATTCTGCTGCTCCAAACGCTTAACCAGAATGGGCTAGGGAAAAAATTCACATACCGTTGTAATTGGGCGAGTTTCTACTTTCAGACGCAACAGGAATTATTGGGTTAGGACAGTCCGTTGGCGAGATATGGGAGTTTGAAGCCAAGAAATGGTTGAGAAGGCAAAAAATTTTTCGCAATTCTGCTGCTCCAAACGCTTAAACAGAATGGCCTAGGGAAAAAATACACATACCGTTGTAATCGGGCGAGTTTCTACTTTCAGATGCAATCGGAATTTTTGGGTTATGTCAATCCGTTCGCGAGATATGGGAGTTTGAAGCCAAGAAATGGTTGAGAAGGCAAAAAATTTTTCGCAATTCTGCTGCTCCAAACGCTTAACCACAATGGCCCAGGGAAAAAATACACATACCGTTGTAAACGGGCGAGTTTCTACTTTCAGACGCAGCAGGAATTTTTGGGTTTGGTCAATCCGTTCGCGAGATATGGGAGTTTGAAGCCAAGAAATGGTTGAGAAGGCAAAAAATTTTTCGCAATTCTGCTGCTCCAAACGCTTAACCACAATGGCCCAGGGAAAAAATACACATACCGTTGTAACCGGGCGAGTTTCTACTTTCAGGCGCAGCAGGAATTTTTGGGTTTGGTGAATCCGTTCGCGAGATATGGGACTTTGAAGCCAAGAAATGGTTGAGAAGGCAAAAAATTTTTCGCAATTTTGCTGCTCCAAACGCTTAACCAGAATGGTCTAGGGAAAAAATACACATACCGTTGTAATCGGGCGAGTTTCTACTTTCAGATGCAATAGGAATTTTGGGTTTGGTCTATCCGTTCGCGAGATATGGGACTTTGAAGCTAAGAAATGGTTGTGAAGACAACAAATTTTTCGCACTTCTGCTGCTCCAATCGCTTAACCAGAATGCCCTAGGGGAAAAATACGCACACCCTTGTAATCGGGCGAGTTTCTACTTTCAGACGCAGAAGGAATTTTTGGGTTTGGTCAATCCGTTCGCGAGATATGGGACTTTGAATCTAAGAAATGGTTGAGAAGACAACAAATTTTTCGCATTTCTGCTGCTCCAAACGCTTAACCAGAATGGGCTAGGGAAAAAATTCACATACCGTTGTAATTGGGCGAGTTTCTACTTTCAGACGCAACAGGAATTTTTGGGTTAGGACAATCCGTTCGCGAGATATGGGAGTTTGAAGCCAAGAAATGGTTGAGAAGGCAAAAAATTTTTCGCAATTCTGCTGCTCCAAACGCTTAAACAGAATGGCCTAGGGAAAAAATACACATACCGTTGCAATCGGGCGAGTTTCTACTTTCAGATGCAATCGGAATTTTTGGGTTATGTCAATCCGCACACCCTTGTAATCGGGCGAGTTTCTACTTTCAGACGCAGAAGGAATTTTTGGGTTTGGTCAATCCGTTCGCGAGATAAGGGACTTTGAATCTAAGAAATGGTTGAGAAGACAACAAATTTTTCGCATTTCTGCTGCTCCAAACGCTTAACCAGAATGGGCTAGGGAAAAAATACACATACCGTTGTAATCGGGCGAGTTTCTACTTTCAGATGCAATAGGAATTTTGGGTTTGGTCTATCCGTTCGCGAGATATGGGACTTTGAAGCTAAGAAATGGTTGTGAAGACAACAAAATTTTCGCACTTCTGCTGCTCCAATCGCTTAACCAGAATGCCCTAGGGGAAAAATACGCATACCGTTGTAATCGGGCGAGTTTCTACTTTCAGACGCAGAAGGAATTTTTGGGTTTGGTCAATCCGTTCGCGAGATATGGGACTTTGAATCTAAGAAATGGTTGAGAAGACAACAAATTTTTCGCATTTCTGCTGCTCCAAACGCTTAACCAGAATGGGCTAGGGAAAAAATTCACATACCGTTGTAATTGGGCGAGTTTCTACTTTCAGACGCAACAGGAATTTTTGGGTTAGGACAATCCGTTCGCGAGATATGGGAGTTTGAAGCCAAGAAATGGTTGAGAAGGCAAAAAATTTTTCGCAATTCTGCTGCTCCAAACGCTTAACCAGAATGGCCCAGGGAAAAAATACACATACCGTTGTAATCGGGCGAGTTTCTACTTTCAGACGCAGCAGGAATTTTTGGGTTTGGTTAATCCGTTCGCGAGATATGGGACTTTGAAGCCAAGAAATTGTTGAGAAGGCAAACAATTTTTCGCAATTCTGCTGCTCCAAACGCTTAACCAGAATGGTCTAGGGAAAAAATACACATACCGTTGTAATCGGGCGAGTTTCTACTTTCAGATGCAATAGGAATTTTGGGTTTGGTCTATCCGTTCGCGAGATATGGGACTTTGAAGCAAAGAAATGGTTGTGAAGACAACAAATTTTTCGCACTTCTGCTGCTCCAATCGCTTAACCAGAATGCCCTAGGGGAAAAATACGCATACCGTTGTAATCGGGCGAGTTTCTACTTTCAGACGCAGAAGGAATTTTTGGGTTTGGTCAATCCGTTCGCGAGATATGGGACTTTGAATCTAAGAAATGGTTGAGAAGACAACAAATTTTTCGCATTTCTGCTGCTCCAAACGCTTAACCAGAATGGGCTAGGGATAAAATTCACATACCGTTGTAATTGGGCGAGTTTCTACTTTCAGATGCAACAGGAATTTTTGGGTTATGTCAATCCGTTCGCGAGATATGGGAGTTTGAAGCCAAGAAATGGTTGAGAAGGCAAAAAATTTTTCGCAATTCTGCTGCTCCAAACGCTTAAACAGAATGGCCTAGGGAAAAAATACACATACCGTTGTAATCGGGCGAGTTTCCACTTTCAGATGCAATCGGAATTTTTGGGTTATGTCAATCCGTTCGCGAGATATGGGAGTTTGAAGCCAAGAAATGGTTGAGAAGGCAAAAAATTTTTCGCAATTCTGCTGCTCCAAACGCTTAACCACAATGGCCCAGGGAAAAAATACACATACCGATGTAATCGGGCGAGTTTCTACTTTCAGACGCAGCAGGAATTTCTGGGTTTGGTCAATCCGTTCGCGAGATATGGGACTTTGAAGCTAAGAAATGGTTAAGAAGGCAAAAAAATTTTCGCAATTCTGCTGCTCCAAACGCTTAACCAGAATGGTCTAGGGAAAAAATACACATACCGTTGTAATCGGCGAGTTTCTACTTTCAGATGCAATAGGAATTTTTGGGTTAGGTCAATCCGTTCGCGAGATATGGGAGTTTGAAGCCAAGAAATGGTTGAGAAGGCAAAAAATTTTTCGCAATTCTGCTGCTCCAAACGCTTAACGACAATGGCCCAGGGAAAAAATACACATACCGTTGTAATCGGGCGAGTTTCTACTTTCAGACGCAGCAGGAATTTTTGGGTTTGGTCAATCCGTTCGCGAGATATGGGACTTTGAAGCTAAGAAATGGTTGAGAAGGCAAAAAATTTATCGCAATTCTGCTGCTCCAAACGCTTAACCAGAATGGTCTAGGGAAAAAATACACATACCGTTGTAATCGGCGAGTTTCTACTTTCAGATGCAATAGGAATTTTTGGGTTAGGTCAAACCGTTCGCGAGATATGGGAGTTTGAAGCTAAGAAATGGTTGAGAAGACAACAAATTTTTCGCAATTCTGCTGCTCCAAACGCTTAACCCGAGTGGCCTAGGGAAAAAATACGCACACCCTTGTAATCGGGCGAGTTTCTACTTTCAGACGCATAAGGAATTTTTAGGTTTGGTCAATCCGTTCGCGAGATATGGGAGTTTGAAGCCAAGAAATGGTTGAGAAGGCAAACAATTTTCCGCAATTCTGCTGATCCAAACGCTTAACCAGAATGGCCTAGGGAAAAAATACACATACCGTTGTAATCGGGCGAGTTTCTACTTTCAGTTACAACATGAATTTTTGGGTCTGGTCAATCCGTTCGCGAGATATGGGACTTTGAAGCTAAGAAATGGTTGACAAGACAACAAATTTTTCGCACTTCTGCTGCTCCAATCGCTTAACCAGAATTGCCTAGGGGAAAAATACACATACCGTCGTAATCGGGCGAGTTTCTTCTTTCAGATGCAATAGGAATTTTTGGGTTAAGTCAATCCGTTCGCGAGATATGGGAGTTTGAAGCTAAGAAATGGTTGAGAAGACAACAAATTTTTCGCAATTCTGCTGCTCCAAACGCTTAACCAGAATGGGCTAGGGAAAAAATACGCACACCCTTGTAATCGGGCGGGTTTCTACTTTCAGACGCAGAAGGAGTTTTTGGGTTTGGTCAATCCGTTCGCGAGATATGGGACTTTGAATCTAAGAAATGGTTGAGAAGACAACAAATTTTTCGCAATTCTGCTGCTCCAAACGCTTAACCAGATTGGGCTAGGGAAAAAATTCACATACCGTTGTAATTGGGCGAGTTTCTTCTTTCAGATGCAATAGGAATTTTTGGGTTAAGTCAATCCGTTCGCGAGATATGGGAGTTTGAAGCTAAGAAATGGTTGAGAAGACAACAAATTTTTCGCAATTCTGCTGCTCCAAACGCTTAACCAGAATGGGCTAGGGAAAAAATACGCACACCCTTGTAATCGGGCGGGTTTCTACTTTCAGACGCAGAAGGAATTTTTGGGTTTGGTCAATCCGTTCGCGAGATATGGGACTTTGAATCTAAGAAATGGTTGAGAAGACAACAAATTTTTCGCAATTCTGCTGCTCCAAACGCTTAACCAGATTGGGCTAGGGAAAAAATTCACATACCGTTGTAATTGGGCGAGTTTCTACTTTCAGATGCAATCGGAATTTTTGGGTTATGTCAATCCGTTCGCGACATATGGGAGTTTGAAGCCAAGAAATGGTTGAGAAGGCAAAAAACTTTTCGCAATTCTGCTGCTCCAAACGCTTAACCAGAATGGCCCAGGGAAAAAATACACATACCGTTGTAATCGGGCGAGTTTCTACTTTCAGACGCAGCAGGAATTTTTGGGTTTGGTCAATCCGTTCGCGAGATATGGGACTTTGAATCCAAGAAATGGTTGAGAAGGCAAAAAATTTTTCGCAATTCTGCTGCTCCAAACGCTTAACCAGAATGGTCTAGGGAAAAAATACACATACCGTTGTAATCGGGCGAGTTTCTACTTTCAGATGCAATGGGAATTTTGGGTTTGGTCAATCCGTTCGCGAGATATGGGACTTTGAAGCTAAGAAATGGTTGTGAAGACAACAAATTTTTCGCACTTCTGCTGCTCCAATCGCTTAACCAGAATGCCCTAGGGGAAAAATACGCATACCGTTGTAATCGGGCGAGTTTCTACTTTCAGACGCAGCAGGAATTTTGGGTTTGGTCAATCCGTTCGCGAGATATGGGAGTTTGAAGCCAAGAAATGGTTGAGGAGGCAAAAAATTTTTCGCAATTCTGCTGCTCCAAACGCTTAACCAGAATGGTCTAGGGAAAAAATACACATACCGTTGTAATCGGGCGAGTTTCTACTTTCAGATGCAATAGGAATTTTTGGGTTAGGTCAATCCGTTCGCGAGATATGGGAGTTTGAAGCCAAGAAATGGTAGAGAAGGCAAAAAATTGTTCACAATTCTGCTGCTCCAAACGCTTAACTAGAATGGCCTAGGGAAAAAATCCACATACCGTTGTAATCGGGCGAGGTTCTACTTTCAGATGCAATAGGAATTTTTGGGTTAGGTCAATCCGTTCGCGAGATATGGGAGTTTGAAGCCAAGAAATGGTTGAGAAGGCAAAAAATTTTTCGCAATTCTGTTGCTTCAAACGCTTAACCAGAATGGCCTAGGGAAAAAATACACATGCCGTTGTAATCGGGCGAGGTTCTACTTTCAGATGCAATAGGAATTTTTGGGTTAGGTCAATCCATTCGCGAGATATGGGAGTTTGAAGCCAAGAAATGGTTGAGAAGGCAAAAAATTTTTCGCACTTCTGCTGCTCCAATCGCTTAACCAGAATGGCCTAGGGAAAAAATACACATACCGTTGTAAACGGGCGAGTTTCTACTTTCAGATGCAATAGGAATTTTTGGGTTAGGTCAATCCGTTCGCGAGATATGGGAGTTTGAAGCCAAGAAATGGTTGAGAAGGCAAAAAATTTTTCGCAATTCTGTTGCTTCAAACGCTTAACCAGAATGGCCTAGGGAAAAAATACACATGCCGTTGTAATCGGGCGAGTTTCTACTTTCAGTTACAATAGGAATTTTTGGGTCTGGTCAATCCGTTCGCGAGATATGGGACTTTGAAGCTAAGAAATGGTCGACAAGACAACAAATTTTTCGCACTTCTGCTGCTCCAATCGCTTAACCAGAATGGCCTAGGGGAAAAATACACATACCGTTGTAACCGGGCGAGTTTCTACTTTCAGATGCAATAGGAATTTTTGGGTTATGTCAATCCGTTCGCGAGATATGGGAGTTTGAAGCCAAGAAATGGTTGAGAAGGCAAAAAATTTTTCGCAATTCTGCTGCTCCAAACGCTTAAACAGAATGGCCTAGGGAAAAAATACACATACCGTCGTAATCGGGCGAGTTTCTACTTTCAGATGCAATAGGAATTTTTGGGTTATGTCAATCCGTTCGCGAGACATGGGAGTTTGAAGGCAAGAAATGGTTGAGAAGGCAAAAAATTTTTCGCAATTCTGCTGCTCCAAACGCTTAACCAGAATGGTCTAGGGAAAAAATACACATACCGTTGTAATCGGGCGAGGTTCTACTTTCAGATGCAATAGGAATTTTTGGGTTAGGTCAATCCATTCGCGAGATATGGGAGTTTGAAGCCAAGAAATGGTTGAGAAGGCAAAAAATTTTTCGCACTTCTGCTGCTCCAATCGCTTAACCAGAATGGCCTAGGGAAAAAATACACATACCGTTGTAATCGGGCGAGTTTCTACTTTCAGATGCAATAGGAATTTATGGGTTAGGTCAATCCGTTCGCGAGATATGGGAGTTTGAAGCCAAGAAATGGTAGAGAAGGCAAAAAATTGTTCACAATTCTGCTGCTCCAAACGCTTAACCAGAATGACCTAGGGAAAAAATACACATACCGTTGTAATCGGGCGAGGTTCTACTTTCAGATGCAATAGGAATTTTTGGGTTAGGTCAATCCATTCGCGAGATATGGGAGTTTGAAGCCAAGAAATGGTTGAGAAGGCAAAAAATTTTTCGCACTTCTGCTGCTCCAATCGCTTAACCAGAATGGCCTAGGGAAAAAATACACATACCGTTGTAAACGGGCGAGTTTCTACTTTCAGATGCAATAGGAATTTTTGGGTTAGGTCAATCCGTTCGCGAGATATGGGAGATTGAAGCCAAGAAATGGTTGAGAAGGCAAAAAATTTTTCGCAATTCTGCTGCTCCAAACGCTTAACCAGAATGGCCTAGGGAAAAAATACACATGCCGTTGTAATCGGGCGAGTTTCTACTTTCAGTTACAATAGGAATTTTTGGGTCTGGTCAATCCGTTCGCGAGATATGGGACTTTGAAGCTAAGAAATGGTCGACAAGACAACAAATTTTTCGCACTTTTGCTGCTCCAATCGCTTAACTAGAATGGCCTAGGGGAAAAATACACATACCGTTGTAACCGGGCGAGTTTCTACTTTCAGATGCAATAGGAATTTTTGGGTTATGTCAATCCGTTCGCGAGATATGGGAGTTTGAAGCCAAGAAATGGTTGAGAAGGCAAAAAATTTTTCGCAATTCTGCTGCTCCAAACGCTTAAACAGAATGGCCTAGGGAAAAAATACACATACCGTCGTAATCGGGCGAGTTTCTACTTTCAGATGCAATAGGAATTTTTGGGTTAGGTCAATCCGTTCGCGAGACATGGGAGTTTGAAGGCAAGAAATGGTTGAGAAGGCAAAAAATTTTTCGCAATTCTGCTGCTCCAAACGCTTAACCAGAATGGTCTAGGGAAAAAATACACATACCGTTGTAATCGGGCGAGTTTCTACTTTCAGATGCAATAGGAATTTATGGGTTAGGTCAATCCGTTCGTGAGATATGGGAGTTTGAAGCCAAGAAATGGTAGAGAAGGTAAAAAATTGTTCACAATTCTGCTGCTCCAAACGCTTAACCAGAATGACCTAGGGAAAAAATACACATACCGTTGTAATCCGGCGAGGTTCTACTTTCAGATGCAATAGGAATTTTTGGGTTAGGTCAATCCATTCGCGAGATATGGGAGTTTGAAGCCAAGAAATGGTTGAGAAGGCAAAAAATTTTTCGCAATTCTGCTGCTTCAAACGCTTAACCAGAATGGCCTAGGGAAAAAATACACATACGGTTGCAATCGGGCGAATTTCTACTTTCAGTTACAATAGGAATTTTTGGGTCTGGTCAATCCGTTCGCGAGATATGGGAGTTTGAAGCTAAGAAATGGTTGAGAAGACAACAAATTTTTCGCAATTCTGCTGCTCCAAACGCTTAACCAGAATGGGCTAGGGAAAAAATACGCACACCCTTGTAATCGGGCGGGTTTCTACTTTCAGACGCAGAAGGAATTTTTGGGTTTGGTCAATCCGTTCGCGAGATATGGGACTTTGAATCTAAGAAATGGTTGAGAAGACAACAAATTTTTCGCAATTCTGCTGCTCCAAACGCTTAACCAGATTGGGCTAGGGAAAAAATTCACATACCGTTGTAATTGGGCGAGTTTCTACTTTCAGATACAATCGGAATTTTTGGGTTATGTCAATCCGTTCGCGAGATATGGGAGTTTGAAGCCAAGAAATGGTTGAGAAGGCAAAAAACTTTTCGCAATTCTGCTGCTCCAAACGCTTAACCAGAATGGCCCAGGGAAAAAATACACATACCGTTGTAATCGGGCGAGTTTCTACTTTCAGACGCAGCAGGAATTTTTGGGTTTGGTCAATCCGTTCGCGAGATATGGGACTTTGAATCCAAGAAATGGTTGAGAAGGCAAAAAATTTTTCGCAATTCTGCTGCTCCAAACGCCTAACCAGAATGGTCTAGGGAAAAAATACACATACCGTTGTAATCGGGCGAGTTTCTACTTTCAGATGCAATGGGAATTTTGGGTTTGGTCAATCCGTTCGCGAGATATGGGACTTTGAAGCTAAGAAATGGTTGTGAAGACAACAAATTTTTCGCACTTCTGCTGCTCCAATCGCTTAACCAGAATGCCCTAGGGGAAAAATACGCATACCGTTGTAATCGGGCGAGTTTCTACTTTCAGACGCAGCAGGAATTTTGGGTTTGGTCAATCCGTTCGCGAGATATGGGAGTTTGAAGCCAAGAAATGGTTGAGAAGGCAAAAAATTTTTCGCAATTCTGCTGCTTCAAACGCTTAACCAGAATGGCCTAGGGAAAAAATACACATACCGTTGTAATCGGGCGAGTTTCTACTTTCAGTTACAATAGGAATTTTTGGGTTAGGTCAATCCATTCGCGAGATATGGGAGTTTGAAGCCAAGAAATGGTAGAGAAGGCAACAAATTGTTCATAATTCTGCTTCTCCAAACGCTTAACCAGAATGGCCTAGGGAAAAAATACACATACCGTTGTAATCGGGCGAGGTTCTACTTTCAGGTGCAATTGGAATTTTTGGGTTAGGTCAATCCGTTCGCGAGATATGGGAGTTGGAAGCCAAGAAATGGTTGAGAAGGCAAAAAATTTTTCGCAATTCTGCTGATCCAAACGCTTAACCAGAATGGCCTAGGGAAAAAATACTCATACCGCTGTAGTCGGGCGAGTGTCTACTTTCAGATGCAATAGGAATTTTTGGGTTAGGTCAATCCGTTCGCGAGATATGGGAGTTTGAAGCCAAGAAATGGTTGAGGAGGCAAAAAATTTTTCGCAATTCTGCTGCTCCAAACGCTTAACCAGAATGGTCTAGGGAAAAAATACACATACCGTTGTAATCGGGCGAGTTTCTACTTTCAGATGCAATAGGAATTTTTGGGTTAGGTCAATCCGTTCGCGAGATATGGGAGTTTGAAGCCAAGAAATGGTAGAGAAGGCAAAAAATTGTTCACAATTCTGCTGCTCCAAACGCTTAACTAGAATGGCCTAGGGAAAAAATCCACATACCGTTGTAATCGGGCGAGTTTCTACTTTCAGTTACAATAGGAATTTTTGGGTCTGGTCAATCCGTTCGCGAGATATGGGACTTTGAAGCTAAGAAATGGTCGACAAGACAACAAATTTTTCGCACTTCTGCTGCTCCAATCGCTTAACCAGAATGGCCTAGGGGAAAAATACACATACCGTTGTAACCGGGCGAGTTTCTACTTTCAGATGCAATAGGAATTTTTGGGTTATGTCAATCCGTTCGCGAGATATGGGAGTTTGAAGCCAAGAAATGGTTGAGAAGGCAAAAAATTTTTCGCAATTCTGCTGCTCCAAACGCTTAAACAGAATGGCCTAGGGAAAAAATACACATACCGTCGTAATCGGGCGAGTTTCTACTTTCAGATGCAATAGGAATTTTTGGGTTAGGTCAATCCGTTCGCGAGACATGGGAGTTTGAAGGCAAGAAATGGTTGAGAAGGCAAAAAATTTTTCGCAATTCTGCTGCTCCAAACGCTTAACCAGAATGGTCTAGGGAAAAAATACACATACCGTTGTAATCGGGCGAGTTTCTACTTTCAGATGCAATAGGAATTTATGGGTTCGGTCAATCCGTTCGCGAGATATGGGAGTTTGAAGCCAAGAAATGGTAGAGAAGGCAAAAAATTGTTCACAATTCTGCTGCTCCAAACGCTTAACCAGAATGACCTAGGGAAAAAATACACATACCGTTGTAATCGGGCGAGGTTCTACTTTCAGATGCAATAGGAATTTTTGGGTTAGGTCAATCCATTCGCGAGATATGGGAGTTTGAAGCCAAGAAATGGTTGAGAAGGCAAAAAATTTTTCGCAATTCTGCTGCTTCAAACGCTTAACCAGAATGGCCTAGGGAAAAAATACACATACGGTTGCAATCGGGCGAATTTCTACTTTCAGTTACAATAGGAATTTTTTGGTCTGGTCAATCCGTTCGCGAGATATGGGACTTTGAAGCTAAGAAATGGTTGACAAGACAACAAATTTTTCGCACTTCTGCTGCTCCAATCGCTTAACCAGAATGGCCTAGGGAAAAAATACACATACCGTTGTAAACGGGCGAGTTTCTACTTTCAGATGCAATAGGAATTTTTGGGTTAGGTCAATCCGTTCGCGAGATATGGGAGATTGAAGCCAAGAAATGGTTGAGAAGGCAAAAAATTTTTCGCAATTCTGCTGCTCCAAACGCTTAACCAGAATGGCCTAGGGAAAAAATACACATACCGTTGTAATCGGGCGAGTTTCTACTTTCAGTTACAATATGAATTTTTGGGTCTGGTCAATCCGTTCGCGAGATATGGGACTTTGAAGCTAAGAAATGGTTGACAAGACAACAAATTTTTCGCACTTCTGCTGCTCCAATCGCTTAACCAGAATTGCCTAGGGGAAAAATACACATACCGTCGTAATCGGGCGAGTTTCTTCTTTCAGATGCAATAGGAATTTTTGGGTTAAGTCAATCCGTTCGCGAGATATGGGAGTTTGAAGCTAAGAAATGGTTGAGAAGACAACAAATTTTTCGCAATTCTGCTGCTCCAAACGCTTAACCAGAATGGGCTAGGGAAAAAATACGCACACCCATGTAATCGGGCGGGTTTCTACTTTCAGACGCAGAAGGAATTTTTGGGTTTGGTCAATCCGTTCGCGAGATATGGGACTTTGAATCTAAGAAATGGTTGAGAAGACAACAAATTTTTCGCAATTCTGCTGCTCCAAACGCTTAACCAGATTGGGCTAGGGAAAAAATTCACATACCGTTGTAATTGGGCGAGTTTCTTCTTTCAGATGCAATAGGAATTTTTGGGTTAAGTCAATCCGTTCGCGAGATATGGGAGTTTGAAGCTAAGAAATGGTTGAGAAGACAACAAATTTTTCGCACTTCTGCTGCTCCAAACGCTTAACCAGAATGGGCTAGGGAAAAAATACGCACACCCTTGTAATCGGGCGGGTTTCTACTTTCAGACGCAGAAGGAATTTTTGGGTTTGGTCAATCCGTTCGCGAGATATGGGACTTTGAATCTAAGAAATGGTTGAGAAGACAACAAATTTTTCGCAATTCTGCTGCTCCAAACGCTTAACCAGATTGGGCTAGGGAAAAAATTCACATACCGTTGTAATTGGGCGAGTTTCTACTTTCAGATGCAATCGGAATTTTTGGGTTATGTCAATCCTTTCGCGAGATATGGGAGTTTGAAGCCAAGAAATGGTTGAGAAGGCAAAAAACTTTTCGCAATTCTGCTGCTCCAAACGCTTAACCAGAATGGCCCAGGGAAAAAATACACATACCGTTGTAATCGGGCGAGTTTCTACTTTCAGACGCAGCAGGAATTTTTGGGTTTGGTCAATCCGTTCGCGAGATATGGGACTTTGAATCCAAGAAATGGTTGAGAAGGCAAAAAATTTTTCGCAATTCTGCTGGTCCAAACGCTTAACCAGAATGGTCTAGGGAAAAAATACACATACCGTTGTAATCGGGCGAGTTTCTACTTTCAGATGCAATGGGAATTTTGGGTTTGGTCAATCCGTTCGCGAGATATGGGACTTTGAAGCTAAGAAATGGTTGTGAAGACAACAAATTTTTCGCACTTCTGCTGCTCCAATCGCTTAAACAGAATGCCCTAGGGGAAAAATACGCATACCGTTGTAATCGGGCGAGTTTCTACTTTCAGACGCAGCAGGAATTTTGGGTTTGGTCAATCCGTTCGCGAGATATGGGAGTTTGAAGCCAAGAAATGGTAGAGAAGGCAAAAAATTGTTCACAATTCTGCTGCTCCAAACGCTTAACTAGAATGGCCTAGGGAAAAAATCCACATACCGTTGTAATCGGGCGAGTTTCTACTTTCAGTTACAATAGGAATTTTTGGGTCTGGTCAATCCGTTCGCGAGATATGGGACTTTGAAGCTAAGAAATGGTCGACAAGACAACAAATTTTTCGCACTTCTGCTGCTCCAATCGCTTAACCAGAATGGCCTAGGGGAAAAATACACATACCGTTGTAACCGGGCGAGTTTCTACTTTCAGATGCAATAGGAATTTTTGGGTTATGTCAATCCGTTCGCGAGATATGGGAGTTTGAAGCCAAGAAATGGTTGAGAAGGCAAAAAATTTTTCGCAATTCTGCTGCTCCAAACGCTTAAACAGAATGGCCTAGGGAAAAAATACACATACCGTCGTAATCGGGCGAGTTTCTACTTTCAGATGCAATAGGAATTTTTGGGTTAGGTCAATCCGTTCGCGAGACATGGGAGTTTGAAGGCAAGAAATGGTTGAGAAGGCAAAAAATTTTTCGCAATTCTGCTGCTCCAAACGCTTAACCAGAATGGTCTAGGGAAAAAATACACATACCGTTGTAATCGGGCGAGTTTCTACTTTCAGATGCAATAGGAATTTATGGGTTCGGTCAATCCGTTCGCGAGATATGGGAGTTTGAAGCCAAGAAATGGTAGAGAAGGCAAAAAATTGTTCACAATTCTGCTGCTCCAAACGCTTAACCAGAATGACCTAGGGAAAAAATACACATACCGTTGTAATCGGGCGAGGTTCTACTTTCAGATGCAATAGGAATTTTTGGGTTAGGTCAATCCATTCGCGAGATATGGGAGTTTGAAGCCAAGAAATGGTTGAGAAGGCAAAAAATTTTTCGCAATTCTGCTGCTTCAAACGCTTAACCAGAATGGCCTAGGGAAAAAATACACATACGGTTGCAATCGGGCGAATTTCTACTTTCAGTTACAATAGGAATTTTTTGGTCTGGTCAATCCGTTCGCGAGATATGGGACTTTGAAGCTAAGAAATGGTTGACAAGACAACAAATTTTTCGCACTTCTGCTGCTCCAATCGCTTAACCAGAATGGCCTAGGGAAAAAATACACATACCGTTGTAAACGGGCGAGTTTCTACTTTCAGATGCAATAGGAATTTTTGGGTTAGGTCAATCCGTTCGCGAGATATGGGAGATTGAAGCCAAGAAATGGTTGAGAAGGCAAAAAATTTTTCGCAATTCTGCTGCTCCAAACGCTTAACCAGAATGGCCTAGGGAAAAAATACACATACCGTTGTAATCGGGCGAGTTTCTACTTTCAGTTACAATATGAATTTTTGGGTCTGGTCAATCCGTTCGCGAGATATGGGACTTTGAAGCTAAGAAATGGTTGACAAGACAACAAATTTTTCGCACTTCTGCTGCTCCAATCGCTTAACCAGAATTGCCTAGGGGAAAAATACACATACCGTCGTAATCGGGCGAGTTTCTTCTTTCAGATGCAATAGGAATTTTTGGGTTAAGTCAATCCGTTCGCGAGATATGGGAGTTTGAAGCTAAGAAATGGTTGAGAAGACAACAAATTTTTCGCAATTCTGCTGCTCCAAACGCTTAACCAGAATGGGCTAGGGAAAAAATACGCACACCCATGTAATCGGGCGGGTTTCTACTTTCAGACGCAGAAGGAATTTTTGGGTTTGGTCAATCCGTTCGCGAGATATGGGACTTTGAATCTAAGAAATGGTTGAGAAGACAACAAATTTTTCGCAATTCTGCTGCTCCAAACGCTTAACCAGATTGGGCTAGGGAAAAAATTCACATACCGTTGTAATTGGGCGAGTTTCTTCTTTCAGATGCAATAGGAATTTTTGGGTTAAGTCAATCCGTTCGCGAGATATGGGAGTTTGAAGCTAAGAAATGGTTGAGAAGACAACAAATTTTTCGCACTTCTGCTGCTCCAAACGCTTAACCAGAATGGGCTAGGGAAAAAATACGCACACCCTTGTAATCGGGCGGGTTTCTACTTTCAGACGCAGAAGGAATTTTTGGGTTTGGTCAATCCGTTCGCGAGATATGGGACTTTGAATCTAAGAAATGGTTGAGAAGACAACAAATTTTTCGCAATTCTGCTGCTCCAAACGCTTAACCAGATTGGGCTAGGGAAAAAATTCACATACCGTTGTAATTGGGCGAGTTTCTACTTTCAGATGCAATCGGAATTTTTGGGTTATGTCAATCCTTTCGCGAGATATGGGAGTTTGAAGCCAAGAAATGGTTGAGAAGGCAAAGAACTTTTCGCAATTCTGCTGCTCCAAACGCTTAACCAGAATGGCCCAGGGAAAAAATACACATACCGTTGTAATCGGGCGAGTTTCTACTTTCAGACGCAGCAGGAATTTTTGGGTTTGGTCAATCCGTTCGCGAGATATGGGACTTTGAATCCAAGAAATGGTTGAGAAGGCAAAAAATTTTTCGCAATTCTGCTGGTCCAAACGCTTAACCAGAATGGTCTAGGGAAAAAATACACATACCGTTGTAATCGGGCGAGTTTCTACTTTCAGATGCAATGGGAATTTTGGGTTTGGTCAATCCGTTCGCGAGATATGGGACTTTGAAGCTAAGAAATGGTTGTGAAGACAACAAATTTTTCGCACTTCTGCTGCTCCAATCGCTTAAACAGAATGCCCTAGGGGAAAAATACGCATACCGTTGTAATCGGGCGAGTTTCTACTTTCAGACGCAGCAGGAATTTTTGGGTTCGGTCAATCCGTTCGCGAGATATGGGAGTTTGAAGCCAAGAAATGGTAGAGAAGGCAACAAATTGTTCATAATTCTGCTGCTCCAAACGCTTAACCAGAATGGCCTAGGGAAAAAATACACATACCGTTGTAATCGGGCGAGGTTCTACTTTCAGGTGCAATTGGAATTTTTGGGTTAGGTCAATCCGTTCGCGAGATATGGGAGTTGGAAGCCAAGAAATGGTTGAGAAGGCAAAAAATTTTTCGCAATTCTGCTGATCCAAACGCTTAACCAGAATGGCCTAGGGAAAAAATACTCATACCGCTGTAGTCGGGCGAGTGTCTACTTTCAGATGCAATAGGAATTTTTGGGTTAGGTCAATCCGTTCGCGAGATATGGGAGTTTGAAGCCAAGAAATGGTTGAGGAGGCAAAAAATTTTTCGCAATTCTGCTGCTCCAAACGCTTAACCAGAATGGTCTAGGGAAAAAATACACATACCGTTGTAATCGGGCGAGTTTCTACTTTCAGATGCAATAGGAATTTTTGGGTTAGGTCAATCCGTTCGCGAGATATGGGAGTTTGAAGCCAAGAAATGGTAGAGAAGGCAAAAAATTGTTCACAATTCTGCTGCTCCAAACGCTTAACTAGAATGGCCTAGGGAAAAAATCCACATACCGTTGTAATCGGGCGAGGTTCTACTTTCAGATGCAATAGGAATTTTTGGGTTAGGTCAATCCGTTCGCGAGATATGGGAGTTTGAAGCCAAGAAATGGTTGAGAAGGCAAAAAATTTTTCGCAATTCTGTTGCTTCAAACGCTTAACCAGAATGGCCTAGGGAAAAAATACACATGCCGTTGTAATCGGGCGAGTTTCTACTTTCAGTTACAATAGGAATTTTTGGGTCTGGTCAATCCGTTCGCGAGATATGGGACTTTGAAGCTAAGAAATGGTCGACAAGACAACAAATTTTTCGCACTTCTGCTGCTCCAATCGCTTAACCAGAATGGCCTAGGGAAAAAATACACATACCGTTGTAATCGGGCGAGTTTCTACTTTCAGTTACAATAGGAATTTTTGGGTTCGGTCAATCCGTTCGCGAGATATGGGACTTTGAAGCTAAGAAATGGTTGACAAGACAACAAATTTTTCGCACTGCTGCTGCTCCAATCGCTTAACCAGAATGCCCTAGGGGAAAAATACACGTACCGTTGTAATCGGGCGAGTTTCTACTTTCACAAGCAACAGGAATTTTTGGGTTCGGTCAATCCGTTCGCGAGATATGGGAGTTTGAAGCCAAGAAATGGTTGAGAAGGCAAAAAATTTTTCGCAATTCTGCTGCTCCAAACGCTTAAACAGAATGGCCTAGGGAAAAAATCCACATACCGTTGTAATCGGGCGAGGTTCTACTTTCAGATGCAATAGGAATTTTTGGGTTAGGTCAATCCGTTCGCGAGATATGGGAGTTTGAAGCCAAGAAATGGTTGAGAAGGCAAAAAATTTTTCGCAATTCTGTTGCTTCAAACGCTTAACCAGAATGGCCTAGGGAAAAAATACACATGCCGTTGTAATCGGGCGAGTTTCTACTTTCAGTTACAATAGGAATTTTTGGGTCTGGTCAATCCGTTCGCGAGATATGGGACTTTGAAGATAAGAAATGGTCGACAAGACAACAAATTTTTCGCACTTCTGCTGCTCCAATCGCTTAACCAGAATGGCCTAGGGAAAAAATACACATACCGTTGTAATCGGGCGAGTTTCTACTTTCAGTTACAATAGGAATTTTTGGGTTCGGTCAATCCGTTCGCGAGATATGGGACTTTGAAGCGAAGAAATGGTTGACAAGACAACAAATTTTTCGCACTGCTGCTGCTCCAATCGCTTAACCAGAATGCCCTAGGGGAAAAATACACGTACCGTTGTAATCGGGCGAGTTTCTACTTTCACAAGCAACAGGAATTTTTGGGTTCGGTCAATCCGTTCGCGAGATATGGGAGTTTGAAGCCAAGAAATGGTTGAGAAGGCAAAAAATTTTTCGCAATTCTGCTGCTCCAAAAGCTTAACCAGAATGGCCTAGGGAAAAAATACACATACCGTTGTAATCGGGCGAGTTTCTACTTTCAGATGCAATAGGAATTTTTGGGTTAGGTCAATCCGTTCGCGAGATATGGGAGTTTGAAGCTAAGAAATGGTTGAGAAGACAACAAATTTTTCGCAATTCTGCTGCTCCAAACGCTTAACCAGAATGGCCTAGGGAAAAAATACGCATACCGTTGTAATCGGGCGAGTTTCTACTTTCAGACGCAGAAGGCATTTCTGGGTTTGGTCAATCCGTTCGCTAGATATGGGACTTTGAATCTAAGAAATGGTTGAGAAGACAACAAATTTTTCGCATTTCTGCTGCTCCAAACGCTTAACCAGGATGGGCTAGGGAAAAAATTCACATACCGTTGTAATTGGGCGAGTTTCTACTTTCAGACGCAACAGGAATTTTTGGGTTAGGACAATCCGTTCGCGAGATATGGGAGTTTGAAGCTAAGAAATGGTTGAGAAGACAACAAATTTTTCGCAATTCTGCTGCTCCAAACGCTTAACCAGAATGGGGTAGGGAAAAAATACACATACCGTTGTAATCGGGCGAGTTTCTACTTTCAGATGCAATAGGAATTTTTGGGTTAGGTCAATCCGTTCGCGAGATATGGGAGTTTGAAGCCAAGAAATGGTTGAGAAGGCAAAAATTTTTCGCAATTCTGCTGCTTCAAACGCTTAACCAGAATGGCCTAGGGAAAAAATACACATACCGTTGTAATCGGGCGAGTTTCTACTTTCAGTTACAATATGAATTTTTGGGTCTGGTCAATCCGTTCGCGAGATATGGGACTTTGAAGCTAAGAAATGGTTGACAAGACAACAAATTCTTCGCACTTCTGCTGCTCCAATCGCTTAACCAGAATTGCCTAGGGGAAAAATACACATACCGTTGTAACCGGGCGAGTTTCTACTTTCAGATGCAATAGGAATTTTTGGGTTAGGTCAATCCGTTCGCGAGATATGGGACTTTGAATCTAAGAAATGGTTGAGAAGACAACAAATTTTTCGCATTTCTGCTGCTCCAAACGCTTAACCAGATTGGGCTAGGGAAAAAATTCACATACCGTTGTAATTGGGAGAGTTTCTACTTTCAGATGCAATCGGAATTTTTGGGTTATGTCAATCCGTTCGCGAGATATGGGAGTTTGAAGCCAAGAAATGGTTGAGAAGGCAAAAAATTTTTCGCAATTCTGCTGCTCCAAACGCTTAACCAGAATGGCCCAGGGAAAAAATACACATACCGTTGTAATCGGGCGAGTTTCTACTTTCAGATGCAATAGGAATTTTTGGGTTAGGTCAATCCGTTCGCGAGATATGGGAGTTTGAAGCCAAGAAATGGTTGAGAAGGCAAAAAGTTTTTCGCAATTCTGCTGCTTCAAACGCTTAACCAGAATGGCCTAGGGAAAAAATACACATACCGTTGTAATCGGGCGAGTTTCTACTTTCAGTTACAGTAGGAATTTTTGGGTTAGGTCAATCCGTTCGCGAGATATGGGAGTTTGAAGCCAAGAAATGGTAGAGAAGGCAAAAAATTGTTCATAATTCTGCTGCTCCGAACGCTTAACCAGAATGGCCTAGGGAAAAAGTACACATACCGTCGTAATCGGGCGAGTTTCTACTTTCAGATGCAATAGGAACTTTTGGGTTAGGTCAATCCGTTCGCGAGATATGGGAGTTTAAAGCTAAGAAATGGTTGAGAAGACAACAAATTTTTCGCAATTCTGTTGCTTCAAACGCTTAACCAGAATGGCCTAGGGAAAAAATACGCACACCCTTGTAATCGGGCGAGTTTCTACCTTCAGACGCAGAAGGAATTTTTGGGTTTGGTCAATCCGTTCGCGAGATATGGGACCTTGAATCTAAGAAATGGTTGAGAAGACAACAAATTTTTCGCAATTCTGCTGCTCCAAACGCTTAACCAGAATGGGCTAGGGAAAAAATTCACATACCGTTGTAATTGGGCGAGTTTCTACTTTCAGACGCAACAGGAATTTTTGGGTTAGGACAATCCGTTCGCGAGATATGGGAGTTTGAAGCCAAGAAATGGTTGAGAAGGCAAAAAATTTTTCGCAATTCTGCTGATCCAAACGCTTAACCAGAATGGCCTAGGGAAAAAATACTCATACCGCTGTAGTCGGGCGAGTGTCTACTTTCAGATGCAATAGGAATTTTTGGGTTAGGTCAATCCGTTCGCGAGATATGGGAGTTTGAAGCCAAGAAATGGTTGAGAAGGCAAAAAATTTTTCGCAATTCTGCTGCTCCAAACGCTTAAACAGAATGGCCTAGGGAAAAAATACGCATACCGTTGTAATTGGGCGAGTTTCTACTTTCAGACGCAACAGGAATTTTTGGGTCTGGTCAATCCGTTCGCGAGATATGGGACTTTGAAGCTAAGAAATGGTCGACAAGACAACAAATTTTTCGCACTTCTGCTGCTCCAATCGCTTAACCAGAATGGCCTAGGGAAAAAATACACATACCGTTGTAATCGGGCGAGTTTCTACTTTCAGTTACAATAGGAATTTTTGGGTTCGGTCAATCCGTTCGCGAGATATGGGACTTTGAAGCTAAGAAATGGTTGACAAGACAACAAATTTTTCGCACTGCTGCTGCTCCAATCGCTTAACCAGAATGCCCTAGGGGAAAAATACACGTACCGTTGTAATCGGGCGAGTTTCTACTTTCACAAGCAACAGGAATTTTTGGGTTCGGTCAATCCGTTCGCGAGATATGGGAGTTTGAAGCCAAGAAATGGTTGAGAAGGCAAAAAATTTTTCGCAATTCTGCTGCTCCAAAAGCTTAACCAGAATGGCCTAGGGAAAAAATACACATACCGTTGTAATCGGGCGAGTTTCTACTTTCAGATGCAATAGGAATTTTTGGGTTAGGTCAATCCGTTCGCGAGATATGGGAGTTTGAAGCCAAGAAATGGTTGAGAAGGCAAAAATTTTTCGCAATTCTGCTGCTTCAAACGCTTAACCAGAATGGCCTAGGGAAAAAATACACATACCGTTGTAATCGGGCGAGTTTCTACTTTCAGACGCAGCAGGAATTTTGGGTTTGGTCAATCCGTTCGCGAGATTTGGGAGTTTGAAGCCAAGAAATGGTTGAGAAGGCAAAAAATTTTTCGCAATTCTGCTGCTTCAAACGCTTAACCAGAATGGCCTAGGGAAAAAATACACATACCGTTGTAATCGGGCGAGTTTCTACTTTCAGTTACAGTAGGAATTTTTGGGTTAGGTCAATCCGTTCGCGAGATATGGGAGTTTGAAGCCAAGAAATGGTAGAGAAGGCAAAAAATTGTTCATAATTCTGCTGCTCCGAACGCTTAACCAGAATGGCCTAGGGAAAAAGTACACATACCGTCGTAATCGGGCGAGTTTCTACTTTCAGATGCAATAGGAATTTTTGGGTTAGGTCAATCCGTTCGCGAGATATGGGAGTTTAAAGCTAAGAAATGGTTGAGAAGACAACAAATTTTTCGCAATTCTGTTGCTTCAAACGCTTAACCAGAATGGCCTAGGGAAAAAATACGCACACCCTTGTAATCGGGCGAGTTTCTACCTTCAGACGCAGAAGGAATTTTTGGGTTTGGTCAATCCGTTCGCGAGATATGGGACCTTGAATCTAAGAAATGGTTGAGAAGACAACAAATTTTTCGCAATTCTGCTGCTCCAAACGCTTAACCAGAATGGGCTAGGGAAAAAATTCACATACCGTTGTAATTGGGCGAGTTTCTACTTTCAGACGCAACAGGAATTTTTGGGTTAGGACAATCCGTTCGCGAGATATGGGAGTTTGAAGCCAAGAAATGGTTGAGAAGGCAAAAAATTTTTCGCAATTCTGCTAATCCAAACGCTTAACCAGAATGGCCTAGGGAAAAAATACTCATACCGCTGTAGTCGGGCGAGTGTCTACTTTCAGATGCAATAGGAATTTTTGGGTTAGGTCAATCCGTTCGCGAGATATGGGAGTTTGAAGCCAAGAAATGGTTGAGAAGGCAAAAAATTTTTCGCAATTCTGCTGCTCCAAACGCTTAAACAGAATGGCCTAGGGAAAAAATACGCATACCGTTGTAATTGGGCGAGTTTCTACTTTCAGACGCAACAGGAATTTTTGGGTCTGGTCAATCCGTTCGCGAGATATGGGACTTTGAAGCTAAGAAATGGTCGACAAGACAACAAATTTTTCGCACTTCTGCTGCTCCAATCGCTTAACCAGAATGGCCTAGGGAAAAAATACACATACCGTTGTAATCGGGCGAGTTTCTACTTTCAGTTACAATAGGAATTTTTGGGTTCGGTCAATCCGTTCGCGAGATATGGGACTTTGAAGCTAAGAAATGGTTGACAAGACAACAAATTTTTCGCACTGCTGCTGCTCCAATCGCTTAACCAGAATGCCCTAGGGGAAAAATACACGTACCGTTGTAATCGGGCGAGTTTCTACTTTCACAAGCAACAGGAATTTTTGGGTTCGGTCAATCCGTTCGCGAGATATGGGAGTTTGAAGCCAAGAAATGGTTGAGAAGGCAAAAAATTTTTCGCAATTCTGCTGCTCCAAAAGCTTAACCAGAATGGCCTAGGGAAAAAATACACATACCGTTGTAATCGGGCGAGTTTCTACTTTCAGATGCAATAGGAATTTTTGGGTTAGGTCAATCCGTTCGCGAGATATGGGAGTTTGAAGCTAAGAAATGGTTGAGAAGACAACAAATTTTTCGCAATTCTGCTGCTCCAAACGCTTAACCAGAATGGCCTAGGGAAAAAATACGCATACCGTTGTAATCGGGCGAGTTTCTACTTTCAGACGCAGAAGGCATTTCTGGGTTTGGTCAATCCGTTCGCTAGATATGGGACTTTGAATCTAAGAAATGGTTGAGAAGACAACAAATTTTTCGCATTTCTGCTGCTCCAAACGCTTAACCAGGATGGGCTAGGGAAAAAATTCACATACCGTTGTAATTGGGCGAGTTTCTACTTTCAGACGCAACAGGAATTTTTGGGTTAGGACAATCCGTTCGCGAGATATGGGAGTTTGACGCCAAGAAATGGTTGAGAAGGCAAAAAATTTTTCGCAATTCTGCTGCTCCAAACGCTTAAACAGAATGGCCTAGGGAAAAAATACACATACCGTTGTAATCGGGCGAGTTTCTACTTTCAGATGCAATCGGAATTTTTGGGTTATGTCAATCCGTTCGCGAGATATGGGAGTTTGAAGCCAAGAAATGGTTGAGATGGCAAGAAATTTTTCGCAATTCTGCTGCTCCAAACGCTTAACCAGAATGGCCCAGGGAAAAAATGCACATACCGTTGTAATCGGGCGAGTTTCTACTTTCAGACGCAGCAGGAATTTTTGGGTTTGGTCAATCCGTTCGCGAGATATGGGAGTTTGAAGCTAAGAAATGGTTGAGAAGACAACAAATTTTTCGCAATTCTGCTGCTCCAAACGCTTAACCAGAATGGGGTAGGGAAAAAATACACATACCGTTGTAATCGGGCGAGTTTCTACTTTCAGATGCAATAGGAATTTTTGGGTTAGGTCAATCCGTTCGCGAGATATGGGAGTTTGAAGCCAAGAAATGGTTGAGAAGGCAAAAATTTTTCGCAATTCTGCTGCTTCAAACGCTTAACCAGAATGGCCTAGGGAAAAAATACACATACCGTTGTAATCGGGCGAGTTTCTACTTTCAGTTACAATATGAATTTTTGGGTCTGGTCAATCCGTTCGCGAGATATGGGACTTTGAAGCTAAGAAATGGTTGACAAGACAACAAATTCTTCGCACTTCTGCTGCTCCAATCGCTTAACCAGAATTGCCTAGGGGAAAAATACACATACCGTTGTAACCGGGCGAGTTTCTACTTTCAGATGCAATAGGAATTTTTGGGTTAGGTCAATCCGTTCGCGAGATATGGGACTTTGAATCTAAGAAATGGTTGAGAAGACAACAAATTTTTCGCATTTCTGCTGCTCCAAACGCTTAACCAGATTGGGCTAGGGAAAAAATACACATACCGTTGTAATCGGGCGAGTTTCTACTTTCAGATGCAATGGGAATTTTGGGTTTAGTCAATCCGTTCGCGAGATATGGGAATTTGAAGCTAAGAAATGGTTGAGAAGGCAAAAAATTTTTCGCAATTCTGCTGCTTCAAACGCTTAACCAGAATGGCCTAGGGAAAAAATACACATACCGTTGTAATCGGGCGAGTTTCTACTTTCAGACGCAGCAGGAATTTTGGGTTTGGTCAATCCGTTCGCGAGATTTGGGAGTTTGAAGCCAAGAAATGGTTGAGAAGGCAAAAAATTTTTCGCAATTCTGCTGCTTCAAACGCTTAACCAGAATGGCCTAGGGAAAAAATACACATACCGTTGTAATCGGGCGAGTTTCTACTTTCAGTTACAGTAGGAATTTTTGGGTTAGGTCAATCCGTTCGCGAGATATGGGAGTTTGAAGCCAAGAAATGGTAGAGAAGGCAAAAAATTGTTCATAATTCTGCTGCTCCAAACGCTTAACCAGAATGGCCTAAGGAAAAAGTACACATACCGTCGTAATCGGGCGAGTTTCTACTTTCAGATGCAATAGGAATTTTTGGGTTAGGTCAATCCGTTCGCGAGATATGGGAGTTTAAAGCTAAGAAATGGTTGAGAAGACAACAAATTTTTCGCAATTCTGTTGCTTCAAACGCTTAACCAGAATGGCCTAGGGAAAAAATACGCACACCCTTGTAATCGGGCGAGTTTCTACCTTCAGACGCAGAAGGAATTTTTGGGTTTGGTCAATCCGTTCGCGACATATGGGACCTTGAATCTAAGAAATGGTTGAGAAGACAACAAATTTTTCGCAATTCTGCTGCTCCAAACGCTTAACCAGAATGGGCTAGGGAAAAAATTCACATACCGTTGTAATTGGGCGAGTTTCTACTTTCAGACGCAACAGGAATTTTTGGGTTAGGACAATCCGTTCGCGAGATATGGGAGTTTGAAGCCAAGAAATGGTTGAGAAGGCAAAAAATTTTTCGCAATTCTGCTAATCCAAACGCTTAACCAGAATGGCCTAGGGAAAAAATACTCATACCGCTGTAGTCGGGCGAGTGTCTACTTTCAGATGCAATGGGAATTTTTGGGTTAGGTCAATCCGTTCGCGAGATATGGGAGTTTGAAGCCAAGAAATGGTTGAGGAGACAAAAAATTTTTCGCAATTCTGCTGCTCCAAACGCTTAACCAGAATGGTCTAGGGAAAAAATACACATACCGTTGTAATCGGGCGAGTTTCTACTTTCAGATGCAATAGGAATTTTTGGGTTAGGTCAATCCGTTCGCGAGATATGGGAGTTTGAAGCAAAGAAATGGTAGAGAAGGCAAAAAATTGTTCACAATTCTGCTGCTCCAAACGCTTAACCAGAATGGCCTAGGGAAAAAATACACATACCGTTGTAATCGGGCGAGGTTCTACTTTCAGATGCAATAGGAATTTTTGGGTTAGGTCAATCCGTTCGCGAGATATGGGAGTTTGAAGCCAAGAAATGGTTGAGAAGGCAAAAAATTTTTCGCAATTCTGTTACTTCAAACGCTTAACCAGAATGGCCTAGGGAAAACATACACATGCCGTTGTAATCGGGCGAGTTTCTACTTTCAGTTACAATAGGAATTTTTGGGTCTGGTCAATCCGTTCGCGAGATATGGGACTTTGAAGCTAAGAAATGGTCGACAAGACAACAAATTTTTCGCACTTCTGCTGCTCCAATCGCTTAACCAGAATGGCCTAGGGAAAAAATACACATACCGTTGTAACCGGGCGAGTTTCTACTTTCAGATGCAATAGGAATTTTTGGGTTAGGTCAATCCGTTCGCGAGATATGGGAGTTTGAAGCCAAGAAATGGTTGAGAAGGCAAAAAATTTTTCGCAATTCTGCTGCTCCAAACGCTTAAACAGAATGGCCTAGGGAAAAAATACGCATACCGTTGTAATTGGGCGAGTTTCTACTTTCAGACGCAACAGGAATTTTTGGGTTAGGACAATCCGTTCGCGAGATATGGGAGTTTGAAGCCAAGAAATGGTTGAGAAGGCAAAAAATTTTTCGCAATTCTGCTGCTCCAAACGCTTAAACAGAATGGCCTAGGGAAAAAATACGCATACCGTTGGAATCGGGCGAGTTTCTACTTTCAGATGCAATCGGAATTTTTGGGTTATGTCAATCCGTTCGCGAGATATGGGACTTTGAATCTAAGAAATGGTTGAGAAGACAACAAATTTTTCGCAATTCTGCTGCTCCAAACGCTTAACCAGAATGGTCTAGGGAAAAAATACACATACCGTTGTAATCGGGCGAGTTTCTACTTTCAGATGCAATAGGAATTTATGGGTTAGGTCAATCCGTTCGCGAGATATGGGAGTTTGAAGCCAAGAAATGGTAGAGAAGGCAAAAAATTGTTCACAATTCTGCTGCTCCAAACGCTTAACCAGAATGACCTAGGGAAAAAATACACATACCGTTGTAATCGGGCGAGGTTCTACTTTCAGATGCAATAGGAATTTTTGGGTTAGGTCAATCCATTCGCGAGATATGGGAGTTTGAAGCCAAGAAATGGTTGAGAAGGCAAAAAATTTTTCGCAATTCTGCTGCTTCAAACGTTTAACCAGAATGGCCTAGGGAAAAAATACACATACGGTTGTAATCGGGCGAATTTCTACTTTCAGATGCAATAGGAATTTTTGGGTTAGGTCAATCCGTTCGCGAGATATGGGAGTTTGAAGCCAAGAAATGGTTGAGAAGGCAAGAAATTTTTCGCAATTCTGCTGCTCCAAACGCTTAACCAGAATGGCCTAGGGAAAAAATACACATACCGTTGTAATCGGGCGAGTTTCTACTTTCAGTTACAATATGAATTTTTGGGTCTGGTCAATCCGTTCGCGAGATATGGGACTTTGAAGCTAAGAAATGGTTGACAAGACAACAAATTTTTCGCACTTCTGCTGCTCCAATCGCTTAACCAGAATTGCCTAGGGGAAAAATACACATACCGTTGTAACCGGGCGAGTTTCTACTTTCAGATGCAACAGGAATTTTTGGGTTAGGTCAATCCGTTCGCGAGATATGGGAGTTTGAAGCCAAGAAATGGTTGAGAAGGCAAAAAATTTTTCGCAATTCTGCTGCTCCAAACGCTTAAACAGAATGGCCTAGGGAAAAAATACACATACCGTCGTAATCGGGCGAGTTTCTACTTTCAGATGCAATAGGAATTTTTGGGTTAGGTCAATCCGTTCGCGAGATATGGGACATTGAATCTAAGAAATGGTTGAGAAGACAACAAATTTTTCGCAATTCTGCTGCTCCAAACGCTTAACCAGATTGGGCTAGGGAAAAAATTCACATACCGTTGTAATTGGGCGAGTTTCTACTTTCAGATGCAATCGGAATTTTTGGGTTATGTCAATCCGTTCGCGAGATATGGGAGTTTGAAGCCAAGAAATGGTTGAGAAGGCAAAAAATTTTTCGCAATTCTGCTGCTCCAAACGCTTAACCAGAATGGCCTAGGGAAGAAATACACATACCGTTGTAATCGGGCGAGTTTCTACTTTCAGTTACAATAGGAATTTTTGGGTTAAGTCAATCCGTTCGCGAGATATGGGAGTTTAAAGCTAAGAAATGGTTGAGAAGACAACAAATTTTTCGCAATTCTGCTGCTCCAAGCGCTTAACCAGAATGGTCTAGGGAAAAAATACACATACCGTTGTAATCGGGCGAGGTTCTACTTTCAGATGCAATAGGAATTTTTGGGTTAGGTCAATCCGTTCGCGAGATATGGGAGTTTGAAGCCAAGAAATGGTTGAGAAGGCAAAAAATTTTTCGCAATTCTGTTGCTTCAAACGCTTAACCAGAATGGCCTAGGGAAAAAATACACATGCCGTTGTAATCGGGCGAGTTTCTACTTTCAGCTACAATAGGAATTTTTGGGTCTGGTCAATCCGTTCGCGAGATATGGGACTTTGAAGCTAAGAAATGGTCGACAAGACAACAAATTTTTCGCACTTCTGCTGCTCCAATCGCTTAACCAGAATGGCCTAGGGGAAAAATACACATACCGTTGTAACCGGGCGAGTTTCTACTTTCAGATGCAATAGGAATTTTTGGGTTATGTCAATCCGTTCGCGAGATATGGGAGTTTGAAGCCAAGAAATGGTTGAGAAGGCAAAAAATTTTTCGCAATTCTGCTGCTCCAAACGCTTAAACAGAATGGCCTAGGGAAAAAATACACATACCGTCGTAATCGGGCGAGTTTCTACTTTCAGATGCAATAGGAATTTTTGGGTTAGGTCAATCCGTTCGCGAGATATGGGAGTTTGAAGCTAAGAAATGGTTGAGCAGACAACAAATTTTTCGCAATTCTGCTGTTCCAAACGCTTAACCAGAATGGGCTAGGGAAAAAATTCATATACCGTTGTAATTGGGCGAGTTTCTACTTTCAGACGCAACAGGAATTTTTGGGTTAGGACAATCCGTTCGCGAGATATGGGAGTTTGAAGCCAAGAAATGGTTGAGAAGGCAACAAATTTTTCGCAATTCTGCTGCTCCAAACGCTTAACCAGAATGGCCTAGGGAAAAAATACACATACCGTTGTAATCGGGCGAGTTTCTACTTTCAGATGCAATAGGAATTTTTGGGTTAGGTCAATCCGTTCGCGAGATATGGGAGTTTGAAGCTAAGAAATGGTTGAGAAGACAACAAATTTTTCGCAATTCTGCTGCTCCAAACGCTTAACCAGAATGGCCTAGGGAAAAAATACGCACACCCTTGTAATCGGGCGAGTTTCTACTTTCAGACGCAGAAGGAATTTCTGGGTTTGGTCAATCCGTTCGCTAGATATGGGACTTTGAATCTAAGAAATGGTTGAGAAGACAACAAATTTTTCGCATTTCTGCTGCTCCAAACGATTAACCAGAATGGGCTAGGGAAAAAATTCACATACCGTTGTAATTGGGCGAGTTTCTACTTTCAGATGCAATAGGAATTTTTGGGTTATGTCAATCCGTTCGCGAGATATGGGAGTTTGAAGCCAAGAAATGGTTGAGAAGGCAAAAAATTTTTCGCAATTCTGCTGCTCCAAACGCTTAAACAGAATGGCCTAGGGAAAAAATACACATACCGTCGTAATCGGGCGAGTTTCTACTTTCAGATGCAATAGGAATTTTTGGGTTAGGTCAATCCGTTCGCGAGATATGGGAGTTTGAAGCTAAGAAATGGTTGACAAGACAACAAATTTTTCGCATTTCTGCTGCTCCAAACGCTTAACCAGAATGGGCTAGGGAAAAAATTCATATACCGTTGTAATTGGGCGAGTTTCTACTTTCAGACGCAACAGGAATTTTTGGGTTAGGACAATCCGTTCGCGAGATATGGGAGTTTGAAGCCAAGAAATGGTTGAGAAGGCAACAAATTTTTCGCAATTCTGCTGCTCCAAACGCTTAACCAGAATGGCCTAGGGAAAAAATACACATACCGTTGTAATCGGGCGAGTTTCTACTTTCAGATGCAATAGGAATTTTTGGGTTAGGTTAATCCGTTCGCGAGATATGGGAGTTTGAAGCTAAGAAATGGTTGAGAAGACAACAAATTTTTCGCAATTCTGCTGCTCCAAACGCTTAACCAGAATGGCCTAGGGAAAAAATACGCACACCCTTGTAATCGGGCGAGTTTCTACTTCCAGACGCAGAAGGAATTTCTGGGTTTGGTCAATCCGTTCGCTAGATATGGGACTTTGAATCTAAGAAATGGTTGAGAAGACAACAAATTTTTCGCATTTCTGCTGCTCCTAACGATTAACCAGAATGGGCTAGGGAAAAAATTCACATACCGTTGTAATTGGGCGAGTTTCTACTTTCAGACGCAACAGGAATTTTTGGGTTAGGACAATCCGTTCGCGAGATATGGGAGATTGAAGCCAAGAAATGGTTGAGAAGGCAAAAAATTTTTCGCAATTCTGCTGCTCCAAACGCTTAAACAGAATGGCCTAGGGAAAAAATACACATACCGTTGTAATCGGGCGAGTTTCTACTTTCAGTTACAATAGGAATTTTTGGGTTCGGTCAATCCGTTCGCGAGATATGGGACTTTGAAGCTAAGAAATGGTTGACAAGACAACAAATTTTTCGCATTTCTGCTGCTCCAAACGCTTAACCAGAATGGGCTAGGGAAAAAATTCACATACCGTTGTAATTGGGCGAGTTTCTACTTTCAGACGCAACAGGAATTTTTGGGTTAGGACAATCCGTTCGCGAGATATGGGAGTTTGACGCCAAGAAATGGTTGAGAAGGCAACAAATTTTTCGCAATTCTGCTGCTCCAAACGCTTAAACAGAATGGCCTAGGGAAAAAATACACATACCGTTGTAATCGGGCGAGTTTCTACTTTCAGATGCAATAGGAATTTTTGGGTTAGGTCTTTCCGTTCGCGAGATATGGGAGTTTGAAGCTAAAAATGGTAGAGAAGGCAAAAAATTGTTCACAATTCTGCTGCTCCAAACGCTTAACCAGAATGACCTAGGGAAAAAATACACATACCGTTGTAATCGGGCGAGGTTCTACTTTCAGATGCAATAGGAATTTTTGGGTTAGGTCAATCCATTCGCGAGATATGGGAGTTTGAAGCCAAGAAATGGTTGAGAAAGCAAAAAATTTTTCGCAATTCTGCTGCTTCAAACGCTTAACCAGAATGGCCTAGGGAAAAAAATACACATACGGTTGTAATCGGGCGAATTTCTACTTTCAGTTACAATAGGAATTTTTGGGTCTGGTCAATCCGTTCGCGAGATATGGGACTTTGAAGCTAAGAAATGGTTGACAAGACAACAAATTTTTCGCACTTCTGCTGCTCCAATCGCTTAACCAGAATGGCCTAGGGAGAAAATACACATACCGTTGTAACCGGGCGAGTTTCTACTTTCAGATGCAATAGGAATTTTTGGGTTAGGTCAATCCGTTCGCGAGATATGGGAGATTGAAGCCAAGAAATGGTTGAGAAGGCAAAAAATTTTTCGCAAGTCTGCTGCTCCAAACGCTTAAACAGAATGGCCTAGGGAAAAAATACACATACCGTTGTAATCGGGCGAGTTTCTACTTTCAGATGCAATAGGAATTTTTGGGTTAGGTCAATCCGTTCGCGAGATATGGGAGTTTGAAGCTAAGAAATGGTAGAGAAGGCAAAAAATTGTTCACAATTCTGCTGCTCCTAACGCTTAACCAGAATGACCTAGGGAAAAAATACGCACACCCTTGTAATCGGGCGAGTTTCTACTTTCAGACGCAGAAGGAATTTCTGGGTTTGGTCAATCCGTTCGCTAGATATGGGACTTTGAATCTAAGAAATGGTTGAGAAGACAACAAATTTTTCGCATTTCTGCTGCTCCAAACGATTAACCAGAATGGGCTAGGGAAAAAATTCACATACCGTTGTAATTGGGCGAGTTTCTATTTTCAGATGCAATAGGAATTTTTGGGTTATGTCAATCCGTTCGCGAGATATGGGAGTTTGAAGCCAAGAAATGGTTGAGAAGGCAAAAAATTTTTCGCAATTCTGCTGCTCCAAACGCTTAAACAGAATGGCCTAGGGAAAAAATACACATACCGTCGTAATCGGGCGAGTTTCTACTTTCAGACGCAACAGGAATTTTTGGGTTAGGACAATCCGTTCGCGAGATATGGGAGTTTGAAGCCAAGAAATGGTTGAGAAGGCAACAAATTTTTCGCAATTCTGCTGCTCCAAACGCTTAACCAGAATGGCCTAGGGAAAAAATACACATACCGTTGTAATCGGGCGAGTTTCTACTTTCAGATGCAATAGGAATTTTTGGGTTAGGTCAATCCGTTCGCGAGATATGGGAGTTTGAAGCTAAGAAATGGTTGAGAAGACAACAAATTTTTCGCAATTCTGCTGCTCCAAACGCTTAACCAGAATGGCCTAGGGAAAAAATACGCACACCCTTGTAATCGGGCGAGTTTCTACTTTCAGACGCAGAAGGAATTTCTGGGTTTGGTCAATCCGTTCGCTAGATATGGGACTTTGAATCTAAGAAATGGTTGAGAAGACAACAAATTTTCGCATTTCTGCTGCTCCAAACGATTAACCAGAATGGGCTAGGGAAAAAATTCACATACCGTTGTAATTGGGCGAGTTTCTACTTTCAGACGCAACAGGAATTTTTGGGTTAGGACAATCCGTTCGCGAGATATGGGAGATTGAAGCCAAGAAATGGTTGAGAAGGCAAAAAATTCTTCGCAATTCTGCTGCTCCAAACGCTTAAACAGAATGGCCTAGGGAAAAAATACACATACCGTTGTAATCGGGCGAGTTTCTACTTTCAGTTACAATAGGAATTTTTGGGTTCGGTCAATCCGTTCGCGAGATATGGGACTTTGAAGCTAAGAAATGGTTGACAAGACAACAAATTTTTCGCATTTCTGCTGCTCCAAACGCTTAACCAGAATGGGCTAGGGAAAAAATTCACATACCGTTGTAATTGGGCGAGTTTCTACTTTCAGACGCAACAGGAATTTTTGGGTTAGGACAATCCGTTCGCGAGATATGGGAGTTTGACGCCAAGAAATGGTTGAGAAGGCAACAAATTTTTCGCAATTCTGCTGCTCCAAACGCTTAAACAGAATGGCCTAGGGAAAAAATACACATACCGTTGTAATCGGGCGAGTTTCTACTTTCAGATGCAATAGGAATTTTTGGGTTAGGTCTTTCCGTTCGCGAGATATGGGAGTTTGAAGCTAAGAAATGGTAGAGAAGGCAAAAAATTGTTCACAATTCTGCTGCTCCAAACGCTTAACCAGAATGACCTAGGGAAAAAATACACATACCGTTGTAATCGGGCGAGGTTCTACTTTCAGATGCAATAGGAATTTTTGGGTTAGGTCAATCCATTCGCGAGATATGGGAGTTTGAAGCCAAGAAATGGTTGAGAAAGCAAAAAATTTTTCGCAATTCTGCTGCTTCAAACGCTTAACCAGAATGGCCTAGGGAAAAAATACACATACGGTTGTAATCGGGCGAATTTCTACTTTCAGTTACAATAGGAATTTTTGGGTCTGGTCAATCCGTTCGCGAGATATGGGACTTTGAAGCTAAGAAATGGTTGACAAGACAACAAATTTTTCGCACTTCTGCTGCTCCAATCGCTTAACCAGAATGGCCTAGGGAGAAAATACACATACCGTTGTAACCGGGCGAGTTTCTACTTTCAGATGCAATAGGAATTTTTGGGTTAGGTCAATCCGTTCGCGAGATATGGGAGATTGAAGCCAAGAAATGGTTGAGAAGGCAAAAAATTTTTCGCAAGTCTGCTGCTCCAAACGCTTAAACAGAATGGCCTAGGGAAAAAATACACATACCGTTGTAATCGGGCGAGTTTCTACTTTCAGATGCAATAGGAATTTTTGGGTTAGGTCAATCCGTTCGCGAGATATGGGAGTTTGAAGCTAAGAAATGGTAGAGAAGGCAAAAAATTGTTCACAATTCTGCTGCTCCTAACGCTTAACCAGAATGACCTAGGGAAAAAATACGCACACCCTTGTAATCGGGCGAGTTTCTACTTTCAGACGCAGAAGGAATTTCTGGGTTTGGTCAATCCGTTCGCTAGATATGGGACTTTGAATCTAAGAAATGGTTGAGAAGACAACAAATTTTTCGCATTTCTGCTGCTCCAAACGATTAACCAGAATGGGCTAGGGAAAAAATTCACATACCGTTGTAATTGGGCGAGTTTCTATTTTCAGATGCAATAGGAATTTTTGGGTTATGTCAATCCGTTCGCGAGATATGGGAGTTTGAAGCCAAGAAATGGTTGAGAAGGCAAAAAATTTTTCGCAATTCTGCTGCTCCAAACGCTTAAACAGAATGGCCTAGGGAAAAAATACACATACCGTCGTAATCGGGCGAGTTTCTACTTTCAGACGCAACAGGAATTTTTGGGTTAGGACAATCCGTTCGCGAGATATGGGAGTTTGAAGCCAAGAAATGGTTGAGAAGGCAACAAATTTTTCGCAATTCTGCTGCTCCAAACGCTTAACCAGAATGGCCTAGGGAAAAAATACACATACCGTTGTAATCGGGCGAGTTTCTACTTTCAGATGCAATAGGAATTTTTGGGTTAGGTCAATCCGTTCGCGAGATATGGGAGTTTGAAGCTAAGAAATGGTTGAGAAGACAACAAATTTTTCGCAATTCTGCTGCTCCAAACGCTTAACCAGAATGGCCTAGGGAAAAAATACGCACACCCTTGTAATCGGGCGAGTTTCTACTTTCAGACGCAGAAGGAATTTCTGGGTTTGGTCAATCCGTTCGCTAGATATGGGACTTTGAATCTAAGAAATGGTTGAGAAGACAACAAATTTTTCGCATTTCTGCTGCTCCAAACGATTAACCAGAATGGGCTAGGGAAAAAATTCACATACCGTTGTAATTGGGCGAGTTTCTACTTTCAGACGCAACAGGAATTTTTGGGTTAGGACAATCCGTTCGCGAGATATGGGAGATTGAAGCCAAGAAATGGTTGAGAAGGCAAAAAATTCTTCGCAATTCTGCTGCTCCAAACGCTTAAACAGAATGGCCTAGGGAAAAAATACACATACCGTTGTAATCGGGCGAGTTTCTACTTTCAGTTACAATAGGAATTTTTGGGTTCGGTCAATCCGTTCGCGAGATATGGGACTTTGAAGCTAAGAAATGGTTGACAAGACAACAAATTTTTCGCATTTCTGCTGCTCCAAACGCTTAACCAGAATGGGCTAGGGAAAAAATTCACATACCGTTGTAATTGGGCGAGTTTCTACTTTCAGACGCAACAGGAATTTTTGGGTTAGGACAATCCGTTCGCGAGATATGGGAGTTTGACGCCAAGAAATGGTTGAGAAGGCAACAAATTTTTCGCAATTCTGCTGCTCCAAACGCTTAAACAGAATGGCCTAGGGAAAAAATACACATACCGTTGTAATCGGGCGAGTTTCTACTTTCAGATGCAATAGGAATTTTTGGGTTAGGTCTTTCCGTTCGCGAGATATGGGAGTTTGAAGCTAAGAAATGGTAGAGAAGGCAAAAAATTGTTCACAATTCTGCTGCTCCAAACGCTTAACCAGAATGACCTAGGGAAAAAATACACATACCGTTGTAATCGGGCGAGGTTCTACTTTCAGATGCAATAGGAATTTTTGGGTTAGGTCAATCCATTCGCGAGATATGGGAGTTTGAAGCCAAGAAATGGTTGAGAAAGCAAAAATTTTTCGCAATTCTGCTGCTTCAAACGCTTAACCAGAATGGCCTAGGGAAAAAATACACATACGGTTGTAATCGGGCGAATTTCTACTTTCAGTTACAATAGGAATTTTGGGTCTGGTCAATCCGTTCGCGAGATATGGGACTTTGAAGCTAAGAAATGGTTGACAAGACAACAAATTTTTCGCACTTCTGCTGCTCCAATCGCTTAACCAGAATGGCCTAGGGAGAAAATACACATACCGTTGTAACCGGGCGAGTTTCTACTTTCAGATGCAATAGGAATTTTTGGGTTAGGTCAATCCGTTCGCGAGATATGGGAGATTGAAGCCAAGAAATGGTTGAGAAGGCAAAAAATTTTTCGCAAGTCTGCTGCTCCAAACGCTTAAACAGAATGGCCTAGGGAAAAAATACACATACCGTTGTAATCGGGCGAGTTTCTACTTTCAGATGCAATAGGAATTTTTGGGTTAGGTCAATCCGTTCGCGAGATATGGGAGTTTGAAGCTAAGAAATGGTAGAGAAGGCAAAAAATTGTTCACAATTCTGCTGCTCCTAACGCTTAACCAGAATGACCTAGGGAAAAAATACGCACACCCTTGTAATCGGGCGAGTTTCTACTTTCAGACGCAGAAGGAATTTCTGGGTTTGGTCAATCCGTTCGCTAGATATGGGACTTTGAATCTAAGAAATGGTTGAGAAGACAACAAATTTTTCGCATTTCTGCTGCTCCAAACGATTAACCAGAATGGGCTAGGGAAAAAATTCACATACCGTTGTAATTGGGCGAGTTTCTACTTTCAGATGCAATAGGAATTTTTGGGTTATGTCAATCCGTTCGCGAGATATGGGAGTTTGAAGCCAAGAAATGGTTGAGAAGGCAAAAAATTTTTCGCAATTCTGCTGCTCCAAACGCTTAAACAGAATGGCCTAGGGAAAAAATACACATACCGTCGTAATCGGGCGAGTTTCTACTTTCAGATGCAATAGGAATTTTTGGGTTAGGTCAATCCGTTCGCGAGATATGGGAGTTTCAAGCTAAGAAATGGTTGACAAGACAACAAATTTTTCGCATTTCTGCTGCTCCAAACGCTTAACCAGAATGGGCTAGGGAAAAAATTCATATACCGTTGTAATTGGGCGAGTTTCTACTTTCAGACGCAACAGGAATTTTTGGGTTAGGACAATCCGTTCGCGAGATATGGGAGTTTGAAGCCAAGAAATGGTTGAGAAGGCAACAAATTTTTCGCAATTCTGCTGCTCCAAACGCTTAACCAGAATGGCCTAGGGAAAAAATACACATACCGTTGTAATCGGGCGAGTTTCTACTTTCAGATGCAATAGGAATTTTTGGGTTAGGTCAATCCGTTCGCGAGATATGGGAGTTTGAAGCTAAGAAATGGTTGAGAAGACAACAAATTTTTCGCAATTCTGCTGCTCCAAACGCTTAACCAGAATGGCCTAGGGAAAAAATACGCAAACCCTTGTAATCGGGCGAGTTTCTACTTTCAGACGCAGAAGGAATTTCTGGGTTTGGTCAATCCGTTCGCTAGATATGGGACTTTGAATCTAAGAAATGGTTGAGAAGACAACAAATTTTTCGCATTTCTGCTGCTCCAAACGATTAACCAGAATGGGCTAGGGAAAAAATTCACATACCGATGTAATTGGGCGAGTTTCTACTTTCAGACGCAACAGGAATTTTGGGTTAGGACAATCCGTTCGCGAGATATGGGAGATTGAAGCCAAGAAATGGTTGAGAAGGCAAAAAATTTTTCGCAATTCTGCTGCTCCAAACGCTTAAACAGAATGGCCTAGGGAAAAAATACACATACCGTTGTAATCGGGCGAGTTTCTACTTTCAGTTACAATAGGAATTTTTGGGTTAGGTCTTTCCGTTCGCGAGATATGGGAGTTTGAAGCTAAGAAATGGTAGAGAAGGCAAAAAATTGTTCACAATTCTGCTGCTCCAAACGCTTAACCAGAATGACCTAGGGAAAAAATACACATACCGTTGTAATCGGGCGAGGTTCTACTTTCAGATGCAATAGGAATTTTTGGGTTAGGTCAATCCATTCGCGAGATATGGAGTTTGAAGCCAAGAAATGGTTGAGAAAGCAAAAAATTTTTCGCAATTCTGCTGCTTCAAACGCTTAACCAGAATGGCCTAGGGAAAAAATACACATACGGTTGTAATCGGGCGAATTTCTACTTTCAGTTACAATAGGAATTTTTGGGTCTGGTCAATCCGTTCGCGAGATATGGGACTTTGAAGCTAAGAAATGGTTGACAAGACAACAAATTTTTCGCACTTCTGCTGCTCCAATCGCTTAACCAGAATGGCCTAGGGAGAAAATACACATACCGTTGTAACCGGGCGAGTTTCTACTTTCAGATGCAATAGGAATTTTTGGGTTAGGTCAATCCGTTCGCGAGATATGGGAGATTGAAGCCAAGAAATGGTTGAGAAGGCAAAAAATTTTTCGCAAGTCTGCTGCTCCAAACGCTTAAACAGAATGGCCTAGGGAAAAAATACACATACCGTTGTAATCGGGCGAGTTTCTACTTTCAGATGCAATAGGAATTTTTGGGTTAGGTCAATCCGTTCGCGAGATATGGGAGTTTGAAGCCAAGAAATGGTAGAGAAGGCAAAAAATTGTTCACAATTCTGCTGCTCCTAACGCTTAACCAGAATGACCTAGGGAAAAAATACGCACACCCTTGTAATCGGGCGAGTTTCTACTTTCAGACGCAGAAGGAATTTCTGGGTTTGGTCAATCCGTTCGCTAGATATGGGACTTTGAATCTAAGAAATGGTTGAGAAGACAACAAATTTTTCGCATTTCTGCTGCTCCAAACGATTAACCAGAATGGGCTAGGGAAAAAATTCACATACCGTTGTAATTGGGCGAGTTTCTACTTTCAGATGCAATAGGAATTTTTGGGTTATGTCAATCCGTTCGCGAGATATGGGAGTTTGAAGCCAAGAAATGGTTGAGCAGGCAAAAAATTTTTCGCAATTCTGCTGCTCCAAACGCTTAAACAGAATGGCCTAGGGAAAAAATACACATACCGTCGTAATCGGGCGAGTTTCTACTTTCAGACGCAACAGGAATTTTTGGGTTAGGACAATCCGTTCGCGAGATATGGGAGTTTGAAGCCAAGAAATGGTTGAGAAGGCAACAAATTTTTCGCAATTCTGCTGCTCCAAACGCTTAACCAGAATGGCCTAGGGAAAAAATACACATACCGTTGTAATCGGGCGAGTTTCTACTTTCAGATGCAATAGGAATTTTTGGGTTAGGTCAATCCGTTCGCGAGATATGGGAGTTTGAAGCTAAGAAATGGTTGAGAAGACAACAAATTTTTCGCAATTCTGCTGCTCCAAACGCTTAACCAGAATGGCCTAGGGAAAAAATACGCACACCCTTGTAATCGGGCGAGTTTCTACTTTCAGACGCAGAAGGAATTTCTGGGTTTGGTCAATCCGTTCGCTAGATATGGGACTTTGAATCTAAGAAGTGGTTGAGAAGACAACAAATTTTTCGCATTTCTGCTGCTCCAAACGATTAACCAGAATGGGCTAGGGAAAAAATTCACATACCGTTGTAATTGGGCGAGTTTCTACTTTCAGACGCAACAGGAATTTTTGGGTTAGGACAATCCGTTCGCGAGATATGGGAGATTGAAGCCAAGAAATGGTTGAGAAGGCAAAAAATTTTTCGCAATTCTGCTGCTCCAAACGCTTAAACAGAATGGCCTAGGGAAAAAATACACATACCGTTGTAATCGGGCGAGTTTCTACTTTCAGTTACAATAGGAATTTTTGGGTTCGGTCAATCCGTTCGCGAGATATGGGACTTTGAAGCTAAGAAATGGTTGACAAGACAACAAATTTTTCGCATTTCTGCTGCTCCAAACGCTTAACCAGAATGGGCTAGGGAAAAAATTCACATACCGTTGTAATTGGGCGAGTTTCTACTTTCAGACGCAACAGGAATTTTTGGGTTAGGACAATCCGTTCGCGAGATATGGGAGTTTGACGCCAAGAAATGGTTGAGAAGGCAACAAATTTTTCGCAATTCTGCTGCTCCAAACGCTTAAACAGAATGGCCTAGGGAAAAAATACACATACCGTTGTAATCGGGCGAGTTTCTACATTCAGATGCAATAGGAATTTTTGGGTTAGGTCTTTCCGTTCGCGAGATATGGGAGTTTGAAGCTAAGAAATGGTAGAGAAGGCAAAAAATTGTTCACAATTCTGCTGCTCCAAACGCTTAACCAGAATGACCTAGGGAAAAAATACACATACCGTTGTAATCGGGCGAGGTTCTACTTTCAGATGCAATAGGAATTTTTGTGTTAGGTCAATCCATTCGCGAGATATGGGAGTTTGAAGCCAAGAAATGGTTGAGAAAGCAAAAAATTTTTCGCAATTCTGCTGCTTCAAACGCTTAACCGGAATGGCCTAGGGAAAAAATACACATACGGTTGTAATCGGGCGAATTTCTACTTTCAGTTACAATAGGAATTTTTGGGTCTGGTCAATCCGTTCGCGAGATATGGGACTTTGAAGCTAAGAAATGGTTGACAAGACAACAAATTTTTCGCACTTCTGCTGCTCCAATCGCTTAACCAGAATGGCCTAGGGAGAAAATACACATACCGTTGTAACCGGGCGAGTTTCTACTTTCAGATGCAATAGGAATTTTTGGGTTAGGTCAATCCGTTCGCGAGATATGGGAGATTGAAGCCAAGAAATGGTTGAGAAGGCAAAAAATTTTTCGCAAGTCTGCTGCTCCAAACGCTTAAACAGAATGGCCTAGGGAAAAAATACACATACCGTTGTAATCGGGCGAGTTTCTACTTTCAGATGCAATAGGAATTTTTGGGTTAGGTCAATCCGTTCGCGAGATATGGGAGTTTGAAGCTAAGAAATGGTAGAGAAGGCAAAAAATTGTTCACAATTCTGCTGCTCCTAACGCTTAACCAGAATGACCTAGGGAAAAAATACGCACACCCTTGTAATCGGGCGAGTTTCTACTTTCAGACGCAGAAGGAATTTCTGGGTTTGGTCAATCCGTTCGCTAGATATGGGACTTTGAATCTAAGAAATGGTTGAGAAGACAACAAATTTTTCGAATTTCTGCTGCTCCAAACGATTAACCAGAATGGGCTAGGGAAAAAATTCACATACCGTTGTAATTGGGCGAGTTTCTACTTTCAGATGCAATAGGAATTTTTGGGTTATGTCAATCCGTTCGCGAGATATGGGAGTTTGAAGCCAAGAAATGGTTGAGAAGGCAAAAAATTTTTCGCAATTCTGCTGCTCCAAACGCTTAAACAGAATGGCCTAGGGAAAAAATACACATACCGTCGTAATCGGGCGAGTTTCTACTTTCAGATGCAATAGGAATTTTTGGGTTAGGTCAATCCGTTCGCGAGATATGGGAGTTTGAAGCTAAGAAATGGTTGACAAGACAACAAATTTTTCGCATTTCTGCTGCTCCAAACGCTTAACCAGAATGGGCTAGGGAAAAAATTCATATACCGTTGTAATTGGGCGAGTTTCTACTTTCAGACGCAACAGGAATTTTTGGGTTAGGACAATCCGTTCGCGAGATATGGGAGTTTGAAGCCAAGAAATGGTTGAGAAGGCAACAAATTTTTCGCAATTCTGCTGCTCCAAACGCTTAACCAGAATGGCCTAGGGAAAAAATACACATACCGTTGTAACCGGGCGAGTTTCTACTTTCAGATGCAATAGGAATTTTTGGGTTAGGTCAATCCATTCGCGAGATATGGGAGTTTGAAGCCAAGAAATGGTTGAGAAGGCAAAAAATTTTTCGCAATTCTGCTGCTTCATACGCTTAACCAGAATGGCCTAGGGAAAAAATACACATACGGTTGTAATCGGGCGAATTTCTACTTTCAGTTACAATAGGAATTTTTGGGTCTGGTCAATCCGTTCGCGAGATATGGGACTTTGAAGCTAAGAAATGGTTGACAAGACAACAAATTTTTCGCACTTCTGCTGCTCCAATCGCTTAACCAGAATGGCCTAGGGAAAAAATACACATACCGTTGTAACCGGGCGAGTTTCTACTTTCAGATGCAATAGGAATTTTTGGGTTAGGTCAATCCATTCGCGAGATATGGGAGTTTGAAGCCAAGAAATGGTTGAGAAGGCAAAAAATTTTTCGCAATTCTGCTGCTTCAAACGCTTAACCAGAATGGCCTAGGGAAAAAATACACATACGGTTGTAATCGGGCGAATTTCTACTTTCAGTTACAATAGGAATTTTTGGGTCTGGTCAATCCGTTCGCGAGATATGGGACTTTGAAGCTAAGAAATGGTTGACAAGACAACAAATTTTTCGCACTTCTGCTGCTCCAATCGCTTAACCAGAATGCCCTAGGGGAAAAATACGCATACCGTTGTAATCGGGCGAGTTTCTACTTTCAGACGCAGCAGGAATTTTGGGTTTGGTCAATCCGTTCGCGAGATATGGGAGTTTGAAGCCAAGAAATGGTTGAGAAGGCAAAAAATTTTTCGCAATTCTGCTGCTCCAAACGCTTAAACAGAATGGCCTAGGGAAAAAATACGCATACCGTTGTAATCGGGCGAGTTTCTACTTTCAGATGCAATCGGAATTTTTGGGTTATGTCAATCCGTTCGCGAGATATGGGAGTTTCAAGCCAAGAAATGGTTGAGAAGGCAAAAAATTTTTCGCATTTCTGCTGCTCCAAACGCTTAACCAGAATGGCCTAGGGGAGAAATACACATACCGTTGTAACCGGGCGAGTTTCTACTTTCAGATGCAATAGGAATTTTTGGGTTAGGTCAATCCGTTCGCGAGACATGGGAGTTTGAAGGCAAGAAATGGTTGAGAATGCAAAAAATTTTTCGCAATTCTGCTGCTCCAAACGCTTAACCAGAATGGTCTAGGGAAAAAATACACATACCGTTGTAATCGGGCGAGTTTCTACTTTCAGATGCAATAGGAATTTATGGGTTAGGTCAATCCGTTCGAGAGATATGGGAGTTTGAAGCCAAGAAATGGTAGAGAAGGCAAAAAATTGTTCACAATTCTGCTGCTCCAAACGCTTAACCAGAATGGCCTAGGGAAAAAATACGCACACCCTTGTAATCGGGCGAGTTTCTACTTTCAGACGCAGAAGGTATTTCTGGGTTTGGTCAATCCGTTCGCTAGATATGGGACTTTGAATCTAAGAAATGGTTGAGAAGACAACAAATTTTTCGCACTTCTGCTGCTCCAAACGCTTAACCAGAATGGGCTAGGTAAAAAATTCACATACCGTTGTAATTGGGCGAGTTTGTACTTTCAGACGCAACAGGAATTTTTGGGTTAGGACAATCCGTTCGCGAGATATGGGAGTTTGACGCCAAGAAATGGTTGAGAAGGCAAAAAATTTTTCGCAATTCTGCTGCTCCAAACGCTTAAACAGAATGGCCTAGGGAAGAAATACACATACCGTTGTAATCGGGCGAGTTTCTACTTTCAGATGCAATCGGAATTTTTGGGTTATGTCAATCCGTTCGCGAGATATGGGAGTTTGAAGCCAAGAAACGGTTGAGAAGGCAAGAAATTTTTCGCAATTCTGCTGCTCCAAACGCTTAACCAGAATGGCCCAGGGAAAAAATACACATACCGTTGTAATCGGGCGAGTTTCTACTTTCAGACGCAGCAGGAATTTTTGGGTTTGGTCAATCCGTTCGCGAGATATGGGAGTTTGAAGCTAAGAAATGGTTGAGAAGACAACAAATTTTTCGCAATTCTGCTGCTCCAAACGCTTAACCAGAATGGCCCAGGGAAAAAATACACATACCGTTGTAATCGGGCGAGTTTCTACTTTCAGACGCAGCAGGAATTTTTGGGTTTGGTCAATCCGTTCGCGAGATATGGGAGTTTGAAGCTAAGAAATGGTTGAGAAGACAACAAATTTTTCGCAATTCTGCTGCTCCAAACGCTTAACCAGAATGGGGTAGGGAAAAAATACACATACCGTTGTAATTGGGCGAGTTTCTACTTTCAGATGCAATAGGAATTTTTGGGTTAGGTCAATCCGTTCGCGAGATATGGGAGTTTGAAGCCAAGAAATGGTTGAGAAGGCAAAAATTTTTCGCAATTCTGCTGCTTCAAACGCTTAACCAGAATGGCCTAGGGAAAAAATACACATACCGTTGTAATCGGGCGAGTTTCTACTTTCAGTTACAATATGAATTTTTGGGTCTGGTCAATCCGTTCGCGAGATATGGGACTTTGAAGCTAAGAAATGGTTGACAAGACAACAAATTTTTCGCACTTCTGCTGCTCCAATCGCTTAACCAGAATTGCCTAGGGGAAAAATACACATACCGTTGTAACCGGGCGAGTTTCTACTTTCAGATGCAATAGGAATTTTTGGGTTAGGTCAATCCGTTCGCGAGATATGGGAGTTTGAAGCCAAGAAATGGTTGAGAAGACAACAAATTTTTCGCAATTCTGCTGCTCCAAACGCTTAACCAGATTGGGCTAGGGAAAAAATTCACATACCGTTGTAATTGGGCGAGTTTCTACTTTCAGATGCAATCGGAATTTTTGGGTTATGTCAACCCGTTCGCGAGATATGGGAGTTTGAAGCCAAGAAATGGTTGAGAAGGCAAAAAATTTTTCGCAATTCTGCTGCTCCAAACGCTTAACCAGAATGGCCCAGGGAAAAAATACACATACCGTTGTAATCGGGCGAGTTTCTACTTTCAGACGCAGCAGGAATTTTTGGGTTTGGTCAATCCGTTCGCGAGATATGGGACTTTGAATCCAAGAAATGGTTGAGAAGGCAAGAAATTTTTCGCAATTCTGCTGCTCCAAACGCTTAACCAGAATGCCCTAGGGGAAAAATACACATACCGTTGTAATCGGGCGAGTTTCTACTTTCAGATGCAATAGGAATTTTTGGGTTAGGTCAATCCGTTCGCGAGATATGGGAGTTTGAAGCTAAGAAATGGTTGAGAAGACAACAAATTTTTCGCAATTCTGCTGCTCCAAACGCTTAACCAGAATGGCCTAGGGAAAAAATACGCACACCCTTGTAATCGGGCGAGTTTCTACTTTCAGACGCAGAAGGCATTTCTGGGTTTGGTCAATCCGTTCGCTAGATATGGGACTTTGAATCTAAGAAATGGTTGAGAAGACAACAAATTTTTCGCATTTCTGCTGCTCCAAACGCTTAACCAGAATGGGCTAGGTAAAAAATTCACATACCGTTGTAATTGGGCGAGTTTCTACTTTCAGACGCAACAGGAATTTTTGGGTTAGGACAATCCGTTCGCGAGATATGGGAGTTTGACGCCAAGAAATGGTTGAGAAGGCAAAAAATTTTTCGCAATTCTGCTGCTCCGAACGCTTAACCAGAATGGCCTAGGGAAAAAATACACATACCGTTGTAATCGGGCGAGTTTCTACTTTCAGTTACAATATGAATTTTTGGGTCTGGTCAATCCGTTCGCGAGATATGGGACTTTGAAGCTAAGAAATGGTTGACAAGACAACAAATTCTTCGCACTTCTGCTGCTCCAATCGCTTAACCAGAATGACCTAGGGAAAAAATACACATACCTTTGTAATCGGGCGAGTTTCTACTTTCAGTTACAATAGGAATTTTTGGGTTCGGTCAATCCGTTCGCGAGAAATGGGACTTTGAAACTAAGAAATGGTTGACAAGACAACAAATTTTTCGCACTTCTGCTGCTCCAATCGCTTAACCAGAATGCCCCAGGGGAAAAATACACGTACCGTTGTAATCGGGCGAGTTTCTACTTTCACAAGCAACAGGAATTTTTGGGTTAGGTCAATCCGTTCGCGAGATATGGGACTTTGAATCTAAGAAATGGTTGAGAAGACAACAAATTTTTCGCAATTCTGCTGCTCCAAACGCTTAACCAGATTGGGCTAGGGAAAAAATTCACATACCGTTGTAATTGGGCGAGTTTCTACTTTCAGATGCAATCGGAATTTTTGGGTTATGTCAACCCGTTCGCGAGATATGGGAGTTTGAAGCCAAGAAATGGTTGAGAAGGCAAAAAATTTTTCGCAATTCTGCTGCTCCAAACGCTTAACCAGAATGGCCCAGGGAAAAAATACACATACCGTTGTAATCGGGCGAGTTTCTACTTTCAGACGCAGCAGGAATTTTTGGGTTTGGTCAATCCGTTCGCGAGATATGGGACTTTGAATCCAAGAAATGGTTGAGAAGGCAAGAAATTTTTCGCAATTCTGCTGCTCCAAACGCTTAACCAGAATGCCCTAGGGGAAAAATACACATACCGTTGTAATCGGGCGAGTTTCTACTTTCAGATGCAATAGGAATTTTTGGGTTAGGTCAATCCGTTCGCGAGATATGGGAGTTTGAAGCTAAGAAATGGTTGAGAAGACAACAAATTTTTCGCAATTCTGCTGCTCCAAACGCTTAACCAGAATGGCCTAGGGAAAAAATACGCACACCCTTGTAATCGGGCGAGTTTCTACTTTCAGACGCAGAAGGCATTTCTGGGTTTGGTCAATCCGTTCGCTAGATATGGGACTTTGAATCTAAGAAATGGTTGAGAAGACAACAAATTTTTCGCATTTCTGCTGCTCCAAACGCTTAACCAGAATGGGCTAGGTAAAAAATTCACATACCGTTGTAATCGGGCGAGTTTCTACTTTCACAAGCAACAGGAATTTTTGGGTTAGGTCAATCCGTTCGCGAGATATGGGACTTTGAATCTAAGAAATGGTTGAGAAGACAACAAATTTTTCGCAATTCTGCTGCTCCAAACGCTTAACCAGAATGGCCCAGGGAAAAAATACACATACCGTTGTAATCGGGCGAGTTTCTACTTTCAGACGCAGCAGGAATTTTTGGATTCGGTCAATCCGTTCGCGAGATATGGGAGTTTGAAGCCAAGAAAAGGTTGAGAAGGCAAAAAATTTTTCGCAATTCTGCTGCTCCAAACGCTTAACCAGAATGGCCTTGGGAAAAAATACACATACCGTTGTAATCGGGCGAGTTTCTACTTTCAGATGCAATAGGAATTCTTGGGTTAGGTCAATCCGTTCGCGAGATATGGGAGTTTGAAGCTAAGAAATGGTTGAGAAGACAACAAATTTTTCGCAATTCTGCTGCTCCAAACGCTTAACCAGAATGGCCTAGGGAAAAAATACGCACACCCTTGTAATCGGGCGCGTTTCTACTTTCAGACGCAGAAGGAATTTTTGGGTTTGGTCAATCCGTTCGCGAGATATGGGACTTTGAATCTAAGAAATGGTTGAGAAGACAACAAATTTTTCGCAATTCTGCGGCTCCAAACGCTTAACCAGAATGGGCTAGGGAAAAAATTCACATACCGTTGTAATTGGGCGAGTTTCTACTTTCAGACGCAACAGGAATTTTTGGGTTAGGACAATCCGTTCGCGAGATATGGGAGTTTGAAGCCAAGAAATGGTTGAGAAGGCAAAAAATTTTTCGCAATTCTGCTAATCCAAACGCTTAACCAGAATGGCCTAGGGAAAAAATACTCATACCGCTGTAGTCGGGCGAGTGTCTACTTTCAGATGCAATAGGAATTTTTGGGTTAGGTCAATCCGTTCGCGAGATATGGGAGTTTGAAGCCAAGAAATTGTTGAGGAGGCAAACAATTTTTCGCAATTCTGCTGCTCCAAACGCTTAACCAGATTGGGCTAGGGAAAAAATTCACATACCGTTGTAATTGGGCGAGTTTCTACTTTCAGATGCAATCGGAATTTTTGGGTTATGTCAACCCGTTCGCGAGATATGGGAGTTTGAAGCCAAGAAATGGTTGAGAAGGCAAAAAATTTTTCGCAATTCTGCTGCTCCAAACGCTTAACCAGAATGGCCCAGGGAAAAAATACACATACCGTTGTAATCGGGCGAGTTTCTACTTTCAGACGCAGCAGGAATTTTTGGGTTTGGTCAATCCGTTCGCGAGATATGGGACTTTGAATCCAAGAAATGGTTGAGAAGGCAAAAAATTTTTCGCAATTCTGCTGCTTCAAACGCTTAACCAGAATGGCCTAGGGAAAAAATACACATACCGTTGTAATCGGGCGAGTTTCTACTTTCAGTTACAATAGGAATTTTTGGGTTAGGTCAATCCGTTCGCGAGATATGGGAGTTTGAAGCCAAGAAATGGTAGAGAAGGCAAAAAATTGTTCATAATTCTGCTGCTCCAAACGCTTAACCAGAATGGCCTAGGGAAAAAATACACATACCGTTGTAATCGGGCGAGGTTCTACTTTCAGATGCAATTGGAATTTTTGGGTTAGGTCAATCCGTTCGCGAGATATGGGAGTTGGAAGCCAAGAAATTGTTGAGAAGGCAAAAAATTTTTCTCAATTCTGCTGCTCCAAACGCTTAAACAGAATGGCCTAGGGAAAAAGTACACATACCGTCGTAATCGGGCGAGTTTCTACTTTCAGATGCAATAGGAATTTTTGGGTTAGGTCAATCCGTTCGCGAGATATGGGAGTTTAAAGCTAAGAAATGGTTGAGAAGACAACAAATTTTTCGCAATTCTGTTGCTTCAAACGCTTAACCAGAATGGCCTAGGGAAAAAATACGCACACCCTTGTAATCGGGCGAGTTTCTACCTTCAGACGCAGATGGAATTTTTGGGTTTGGTCAATCCGTTCGCGAGATATGGGACTTTGAATCTAAGAAATGGTTGAGAAGACAACAAATTTTTCGCAATTCTGCGGCTCCAAACGCTTAACCACAATGGGCTAGGGAAAAAATTCACATACCGTTGTAATTGGGCGAGTTTCTACTTTCAGACGCAACAGGAATTTTTGGGTTAGGACAATGCGTTCGCGAGATATGGGAGTTTGAAGCCAAGAAATGGTTGAGAAGGCAAAAAATTTTTCGCAATTCTGCTGATCCAAACGCTTAACCAGAATGGCCTAGGGAAAAAATACTCATACCGCTGTAGTCGGGCGAGTGTCTACTTTCAGATGCAATAGGAATTTTTGGGTTAGGTCAATCCGTTCGCGAGATATGGGAGTTTGAAGCCAAGAAATTGTAGAGGTGGCAAAAAATTTTTCGCAATTCTGCTGCTCCAAACGCTTAACCAGAATGGTCTAGGGAAAAAATACGCACACCCTTGTAATCGGGCGAGTTTCTACCTTCAGACGCAGAAGGAATTTTTGGGTTTGGTCAACCCGTTCGCGAGATATGGGACTTTGAATCTAAGAAATGGTTGAGAAGACAACAAATTTTTCGCAATTCTGCTGCTCCAAACGCTTAACCAGAATGGGCTAGGGAAAAAATTCACATACCGTTGTAATTGGGCGAGTTTCTACTTTCAGACGCAACAGGAATTTTTGGGTTAGGACAATCCGTTCGCGAGATATGGGAGTTTGAAGCCAAGAAATGGTTGAGAAGGCAAAAAATTTTTCGCAATTCTGCTAATCCAAACGCTTAACCAGAATGGCCTTGGGAAAAAATACTCATACCGCTGTAGTCGGGCGAGTGTCTACTTTCAGATGCAATAGGAATTTTTGGGTTAGGTCAATCCGTTCGCGAGATATGGGAGTTTGAAGCCAAGAAATTGTTGAGGAGGCAAACAATTTTTCGCAATTCTGCTGCTACAAACGCTTAACCAGAATGGTCTAGGGAAAAAATACACATACCGTTGTAATCGGGCGAGTTTCTACTTTCAGATGCAATAGGAATTTTTGGGTTAGGTCAATCCGTTCGCGAGATATGGGAGTTTGAAGCCAAGAAATGGTAGAGAAGGCAAAAAATTGTTCACAATTCTGCTGCTCCAAACGCTTAACCAGAATGGCCTAGGGAAAAAATACACATACCGTTGTAATCGGGCGAGGTTCTACTTTCAGATGCAATAGGAATTTTTGGGTTAGGTCAATCCGTTCGCGAGATATGGGAGTTGGAAGCCAAGAAATTGTTGAGAAGGCAAAAAATTTTTCGCAATTCTGCTGCTACAAACGCTTAAACAGAATGGCCTAGGGAAAAAGTACACATACCGTCGTAATCGGGCGAGTTTCTACTTTCAGATGCAATAGGAATTTTTGGGTTAGGTCAATCCGTTCGCGAGATATGGGAGTTTAAAGCTAAGAAATGGTTGAGAAGACAACAAATTTTTCGCAATTCTGTTGCTTCAAACGCTTAACCAGAATGGCCTAGGGAAAAAATACGCACACCCTTGTAATCGGGCGAGTTTCTACCTTCAGACGCAGATGGAATTTTTGGGTTTGGTCAATCCGTTCGCGAGATATGGGACTTTGAATCTAAGAAATGGTTGAGAAGACAACAAATTTTTCGCAATTCTGCGGCTCCAAACGCTTAACCACAATGGGCTAGGGAAAAAATTCACATACCGTTGTAATTGGGCGAGTTTCTACTTTCAGACGCAACAGGAATTTTTGGGTTAGGACAATGCGTTCGCGAGATATGGGAGTTTGAAGCCAAGAAATGGTTGAGAAGGCAAAAAATTTTTCGCAATTCTGCTGATCCAAACGCTTAACCAGAATGGCCTAGGGAAAAAATACTCATACCGCTGTAGTCGGGCGAGTGTCTACTTTCAGATGCAATAGGAATTTTTGGGTTAGGTCAATCCGTTCGCGAGATATGGGAGTTTGAAGCCAAGAAATTGTAGAGGTGGCAAAAAATTTTTCGCAATTCTGCTGCTCCAAACGCTTAACCAGAATGGTCTAGGGAAAAAATACGCACACCCTTGTAATCGGGCGAGTTTCTACCTTCAGACGCAGAAGGAATTTTTGGGTTTGGTCAACCCGTTCGCGAGATATGGGACTTTGAATCTAAGAAATGGTTGAGAAGACAACAAATTTTTCGCAATTCTGCTGCTCCAAACGCTTAACCAGAATGGGCTAGGGAAAAAATTCACATACCGTTGTAATTGGGCGAGTTTCTACTTTCAGACGCAACAGGAATTTTTGGGTTAGGACAATCCGTTCGCGAGATATGGGAGTTTGAAGCCAAGAAATGGTTGAGAAGGCAAAAAATTTTTCGCAATTCTGCTAATCCAAACGCTTAACCAGAATGGCCTTGGGAAAAAATACTCATACCGCTGTAGTCGGGCGAGTGTCTACTTTCAGATGCAATAGGAATTTTTGGGTTAGGTCAATCCGTTCGCGAGATATGGGAGTTTGAAGCCAAGAAATTGTTGAGGAGGCAAACAATTTTTCGCAATTCTGCTGCTACAAACGCTTAACCAGAATGGTCTAGGGAAAAAATACACATACCGTTGTAATCGGGCGAGTTTCTACTTTCAGATGCAATAGGAATTTTTGGGTTAGGTCAATCCGTTCGCGAGATATGGGAGTTTGAAGCCAAGAAATGGTAGAGAAGGCAAAAAATTGTTCACAATTCTGCTGCTCCAAACGCTTAACCAGAATGGCCTAGGGAAAAAATACACATACCGTTGTAATCGGGCGAGGTTCTACTTTCAGATGCAATAGGAATTTTTGGGTTAGGTCAATCCGTTCGCGAGATATGGGAGTTTGAAGCCAAGAAATGGTTGAGAAGGCAAAAAATTTTTCGCAATTCTGTTACTTCAAACGCTTAACCAGAATGGCCTAGGGAAAAAATACACATGCCGTTGTAATCGGGCGAGTTTCTACTTTCAGTTACAATAGGAATTTTTGGGTCTGGTCAATCCGTTCGCGAGATATGGGACTTTGAAGCTAAGAAATGGTCGACAAGACAACAAATTTTTCGCACTTCTGCTGCTCCAATCGCTTAACCAGAATGGCCTAGGGGAAAAATACACATACCGTTGTAACCGGGCGAGTTTCTACTTTCAGATGCAATAGGAATTTTTGGGTTATGTCAATCCGTTCGCGAGATATGGGAGTTTGAAGCCAAGAAATGGTTGAGAAGGCAAAAAATTTTTCGCAATTCTGCTGCTCCAAACGCTTAACCAGAATGGCCCAGGGAAAAAATACGCATACAGTTGTAATCGGGCGAGTTTCTACTTTCAGATGCAATAGGAATTTTTGGGTTATGTCAATCCGTTCGCGAGATATGGGAGTTTGAAGCCAAGAAATGGTTGAGAAGGCAAAAAATTTTTCGCAATTCTGCTGCTCCAAACGCTTAACCAGAATGGCCCAGGGAAAAAATACACATACCGTTGTAATCGGGCGAGTTTCTACTTTCAGACGCAGCAGGAATTTTTGGGTTTGGTCAATCCGTTCGCGAGATATGGGACTTTGAATCCAAGAAATGGTTGAGAAGGCAAAAAATTTTTCGCAATTCTGCTGCTTCAAACGCTTAACCAGAATGGCCTAGGGAAAAAATACACATACCTTTGTAATCGGGCGAGTTTCTACTTTCAGTTACAATAGGAATTTTTGGGTTCGGTCAATCCGTTCGCGAGAAATGGGACTTTGAAACTAAGAAATGGTTGACAAGACAACAAATTTTTCGCACTTCTGCTGCTCCAATCGCTTAACCAGAATTGCCTAGGGGAAAAATACACATACCGTTGTAATTGGGCGAGTTTCTACTTTCAGATGCAATCGGAATTTTTGGGTTATGTCAACCCGTTCGCGAGATATGGGAGTTTGAAGCCAAGAAATGGTTGAGAAGGCAAAAAATTTTTCGCAATTCTGCTGCTCCAAACGCTTAACCAGAATGGCCCAGGGAAAAAATACACATACCGTTGTAATCGGGCGAGTTTCTACTTTCAGACGCAGCAGGAATTTTTGGGTTTGGTCAATCCGTTCGCGAGATATGGGACTTTGAATCCAAGAAATGGTTGAGAAGGCAAAAAATTTTTCGCAATTCTGCTGCTTCAAACGCTTAACCAGAATGGCCTAGGGAAAAAATACACATACCTTTGTAATCGGGCGAGTTTCTACTTTCAGTTACAATAGGAATTTTTGGGTTCGGTCAATCCGTTCGCGAGAAATGGGACTTTGAAACTAAGAAATGGTTGACAAGACAACAAATTTTTCGCACTTCTGCTGCTCCAATCGCTCAACCAGAATGCCCCAGGGGAAAAATACACGTACCGTTGTAATCGGGCGAGTTTCTACTTTCACAAGCAACAGGAATTTTTGGGTTCGGTCAATCCGTTCGCGAGATATGGGAGTTTGAAGCCAAGAAAAGGTTGAGAAGGCAAAAAATTTTTCGCAATTCTGCTGCTCCAAACGCTTAACCAGAATGGCCTTGGGAAAAAATACACATACCGTTGTAATTGGGCGAGTTTCTACTTTCAGACGGAACAGGAATTTTTGGGTTAGGACAATCCGTTCGCGAGATATGGGAGTTTGACGCCAAGAAATGGTTGAGAAGGCAAAAAATTTTTCGCAATTCTGCTGCTCCAAACGCTTAAACAGAATGGCCTAGGGAAAAAATACACATACCGTCGTAATCGGGCGCGTTTCTACTTTCAGATGCAATAGGAATTTTTGGGTTAGGTCAATCCGTTCGCGAGATATGGGACTTTGAATCTAAGAAATGGTTGAGAAGACAACAAATTTTTCGCAATTCTGCTGCTCCAAACGCTTAACCAGATTGGGCTAGGGAAAAAATTCACATACCGTTGTAATTGGGCGAGTTTCTACTTTCATATGCAATCGGAATTTTTGGGTTATGTCAACCCGTTCGCGAGATATGGGAGTTTGAAGCCAAGAAATGGTTGAGAAGGCAAAAAATTTTTCGCAATTCTGCTGCTCCAAACGCTTAACCAGAATGGCCCAGGGAAAAAATACACATACCGTTGTAATCGGGCGAGTTTCTACTTTCAGACGCAGCAGGAATTTTTGGGTTTGGTCAATCCGTTCGCGAGATATGGGACTTTGAATCCAAGAAATGGTTGAGAAGGCAAAAAATTTTTCGCAATTCTGCTGCTTCAAACGCTTAACCAGAATGGCCTAGGGAAAAAATACACATACCTTTGTAATCGGGCGAGTTTCTACTTTCAGTTACAATAGGAATTTTTGGGTTCGGTCAATCCGTTCGCGAGAAATGGGACTTTGAAACTAAGAAATGGTTGACAAGACAACAAATTTTTCGCACTTCTGCTGCTCCAATCGCTTAACCAGAATGCCCCAGGGGAAAAATACACGTACCGTTGTAATCGGGCGAGTTTCTACTTTCACAAGCAACAGGAATTTTTGGGTTCGGTCAATCCGTTCGCGAGATATGGGAGTTTGAAGCCAAGAAAAGGTTGAGAAGGCAAAAAATTTTTCGCAATTCTGCTGCTCCAAACGCTTAACCAGAATGGCCTAGGGAAAAAATACACATACCGTTGTAATCGGGCGAGTTTCTACTTTCAGTTACAATAGGAATTTTTGGGTCGGGTCAATCCGTTCGCGAGATATGGGACTTTGAAGCTAAGAAATGGTCGACAAGACAACAAATTTTTCGCACTTCTGCTGCTCCAATCGCTTAACCAGAATGCCCCAGGGGAAAAATACACGTACCGTTGTAATCGGGCGAGTTTCTACTTTCACAAGCAACAGGAATTTTTGGGTTCGGTCAATCCGTTCGCGAGATATGGGAGTTTGAAGCCAAGAAAAGGTTGAGAAGGCAAAAAATTTTTCGCAATTCTGCTGCTCCAAACGCTTAACCAGAATGGCCTTGGGAAAAAATACACATACCGTTGTAATTGGGCGAGTTTCTACTTTCATATGCAATCGGAATTTTTGGGTTATGTCAACCCGTTCGCGAGATATGGGAGTTTGAAGCCAAGAAATGGTTGAGAAGGCAAAAAATTTTTCGCAATTCTGCTGCTCCAAACGCTTAACCAGAATGGCCCAGGGAAAAAATACACCTACCTTTGTAATCGGGCGAGTTTCTACTTTCAGTTACAATAGGAATTTTTGGGTTCGGTCAATCCGTTCGCGAGAAATGGGACTTTGAAACTAAGAAATGGTTGACCAGACAACAAATTTTTCGCACTTCTGCTGCTCCAATCGCTTAACCAGAATGCCCCAGGGGAAAAATACACGTACCGTTGTAATCGGGCGAGTTTCTACTTTCACAAGCAACAGGAATTTTTGGGTTCGGTCAATCCGTTCGCGAGATATGGGAGTTTGAAGCCAAGAAAAGGTTGAGAAGGCAAAAAATTTTTCGCAATTCTGCTGCTCCAAACGCTTAACCAGAATGGCCTTGGGAAAAAATACACATACCGTTGTAATTGGGCGAGTTTCTACTTTCAGACGCAACAGGAATTTTTGGGTTAGGACAATCCGTTCGCGAGATATGGGAGTTTGACGCCAAGAAATGGTTGAGAAGGCAAAAAATTTTTCGCAATTCTGCTGCTCCAAACGCTTAAACAGAATGGCCTAGGGAAAAAATACACATACCGTTGTAATCGGGCGAGTTTCTACTTTCAGATGCAATCGGAATTTTTGGGTTATGTCAACCCGTTCGCGAGATATGGGAGTTTGAAGCCAAGTAATGGTTGAGAAGGCAAAAAATTTTTCGCAATTCTGCTGCTCCAAACGCTTAACCAGAATGGCCCAGGGAAAAAATACACATACCGTTGTAATCGGGCGAGTTTCTACTTTCAGACGCAGCAGGAATTTTTGGGTTTGGTCAATCCGTTCGCGAGATATGGGACTTTGAATCCAAGAAATGGTTGAGAAGGCAAAAAATTTTTCGCAATTCTGCTGCTTCAAACGCTTAACCAGAATGGCCTAGGGAAAAAATACACATACCGTTGTAATCGGGCGAGTTTCTACTTTCAGTTACAATAGGAATTTTTGGGTTAGGTCAATCCGTTCGCGAGATATGGGAGTTTGAAGCCAAGAAATGGTAGAGAAGGCAAAAAATTGTTCATAATTCTGCTGCTCCAAACGCTTAACCAGAATGGCCTAGGGAAAAAATACACATACCGTTGTAATCGGGCGAGGTTCTACTTTCAGATGCAATTGGAATTTTTGGGTTAGGTCAATCCGTTCGCGAGATATGGGAGTTGGAAGCCAAGAAATGGTTGAGAAGGCAAAAAATTTTTCGCAATTCTGCTGCTCCAAACGCTTAAACAGAATGGCCTAGGGAAAAAGTACACATACCGTCGTAATCGGGCGAGTTTCTACTTTCAGATGCAATAGGAATTTTTGGGTTAGGTCAATCCGTTCGCGAGATATGGGAGTTTAAAGCTAAGAAATGGTTGAGAAGACAACAAATTTTTCGCAATTCTGTTGCTTCAAACGCTTAACCAGAATGGCCTAGGGAAAAAATACGCACACCCTTGTAATCGGACGAGTTTCTACCTTCAGACGCAGAAGGAATTTTTGGGTTTGGTCAATCCGTTCGCGAGATATGGGACTTTGAATCTAAGAAATGGTTGAGAAGACAACAAATTTTTCGCAATTCTGCTGCTCCAAACGCTTAACCACAATGGGCTAGGGAAAAAATTCACATACCGTTGTAATTGGGCGAGTTTCTACTTTCAGACGCAACAGGAATTTTTGGGTTAGGACAATCCGTTCGCGAGATATGGGAGTTTGAAGCCAAGAAATGGTTGAGAAGGCAAAAAATTTTTCGCAATTCTGTTACTTCAAACGCTTAACCAGAATGGCCTAGGGAAAAAATACACATGCCGTTGTAATCGGGCGAGTTTCTACTTTCAGTTACAATAGGAATTTTTGGGTCTGGTCAATCCGTTCGCGAGATATTGGACTTTGAAGCTAAGAAATGGTCGACAAGACAACAAATTTTTCGCAATTCTGCTGCTCCAATCGCTTAACCAGAATGGCCTAGGGGAAAAATACACATACCGTTGTAACCGGGCGAGTTTCTACTTTCAGATGCAATAGGAATTTTTGGGTTATGTCAATCCGTTCGCGAGATATGGGAGTTTGAAGCCAAGAAATGGTTGAGAAGGCAAAAAATTTTTCGCAATTCTGCTGCTCCAAAGGCTTAAACAGAATGGCCTAGGGAAAAAATACGCATACCGTTGTAATCGGGCGAGTTTCTACTTTCAGATGCAATCGGAATTTTTGGGTTATGTCAATCCGTTCGCGAGATATGGGAGTTTGAAGCCAAGAAATGGTTGAGAAGGCAAAAAATTTTTCGCATTTCTGCTGCTCCAAAGGCTTAAACAGAATGGCCTAGGGAAAAAATACGCATACCGTTGTAATCGGGCGAGTTTCTACTTTCAGATGCAATCGGAATTTTTGGGTTCGGTCAATCCGTTCGCGAGACATGGGAGTTTGAAGCCAAGAAATGGTTGAGAAGGCAAAACATTTTTCGCAATTCTGCTGCTCCAAACGCTTAAACAGAATGGCCTAGGGAAAAAATACACATACCGTTGTACTCGGGCGAGTTTCTACTTTCAGTAACAATAGGAATTTTTGGGTTCGGTCAATCCGTTCGCGAGATATGGGACTTTGAAGCTAAGAAATGGTTGACAAGACAACAAATTTTTCGCACTTCTGCTGCTCCAATCGCTTAACCAGAATGCCCTAGGGGAAAAATACACGTACCGTTGTAATCGGGCGAGTTTCTACTTTCACAAGCAACAGGAATTTTTGGGTTCGGTCAATCCGTTCGCGAGATATGGGAGTTTGAAGCCAAGAAATGGTTGAGAAGGCAAAAAATTTTTCGCAATTCTGCTGCTCCAAACGCTTAACCAGAATGGCCTAGGGAAAAAATACACATACCGTTGTAATCGGGCGAGTTTCTACTTTCAGATGCAATAGGAATTTTTGGGTTAGGTCAATCCGTTCGCGAGATATGGGAGTTTGAAGCTAAGAAATGGTTGAGAAGACAACAAATTTTTCGCAATTCTGCTGCTCCAAACGCTTAACCAGAATGGCCTAGGGAAAAAATACGCACACCCTTGTAATCGGGCGAGTTTCTACTTTCAGACGCAGAAGGCATTTCTGGGTTTGGTCAATCCGTTCGCTAGATATGGGACTTTGAATCTAAGAAATGGTTGAGAAGACAACAAATTTTTCGCATTTCTGCTGCTCCAAACGCTTAACCAGAATGGCCTAGGGAAAAAATACACATACCGTTGTAATCGGGCGAGTTTCTACTTTCAGATGCAATAGGAATTTTTGGGTTAGGTCAATCCGTTCGCGAGATATGGGAGTTTGAAGCTAAGAAATGGTTGAGAAGACAACAAATTTTTCGCAATTCTGCTGCTCCAAACGCTTAACCAGAATGGCCTAGGGAAAAAATACGCACACCCTTGTAATCGGGCGAGTTTCTACTTTCAGACGCAGAAGGCATTTCTGGGTTTGGTCAATCCGTTCGCTAGATATGGGACTTTGAATCTAAGAAATGGTTGAGAAGACAACAAATTTTTCGCATTTCTGCTGCTCCAAACGCTTAACCAGAATGGGCTAGGGAAAAAATTCACATACCGTTGTAATTGGGCGAGTTTCTACTTTCAGACGCAACAGGAATTTTTGGGTTAGGACAATCCGTTCGCGAGATATGGGAGTTGACGCCAAGAAATGGTTGAGAAGGCAACAAATTTTTCGCAATTCTGCTGCTCCAAACGCTTAAACAGAATGGCCTAGGGAAAAAATACACATACCGTTGTAATCGGGCGAGTTTCTACTTTCAGATGCAATCGGAATTTTTGGGTTATGTCAATCCGTTCGCGAGATATGGGAGTTTGAAGCCAAGAAATGGTTGAGAAGGCAAGAAATTTTTCGCAATTCTGCTGCTCCAAACGCTTAACCAGAATGGCCTAGGGAAAAAATACACATACCGTTGTAATCGGGCGAGTTTCTACTTTCAGATGCGATCGGAATTTTTGGGTTATGTCAATCCGTTCGCGAGATATGGGAGTTTGAAGCCAAGAAATGGTTGAGAAGGCAAAAATTTTTCGCAATTCTGCTGCTTCAAACGCTTAACCAGAATGGCCTAGGGAAAAAATACACATACCGTCTTAATCGGGCGAGTTTCTACTTTCAGATGCAATAGGAATTTTTGGGTGAGGTCAATCCGTTCGCGAGATATGGGACTTTGAATCTAAGAAATGGTTGAGAAGACAATAAATTTTTCGCAATTCTGCTGCTCCAAACGCTTAACCAGATTGGGCTAGGGAAAAAATTCACATACCGTTGTAATTGGGCGAGTTTCTACTTTCAGATGCAATAGGAATTTTTGGGTTAGGTCAATCCGTTCGCGAGATATGGGAGATTGAAACCAAGAAATGGTTGAGAAGGCAAAAAATTTTTCGCAATTCTGCTGCTCCAAACGCTTAAACAGAATGGCCTAGGGAAAAAATACACATACCGTCTTAATCGGGCGAGTTTCTACTTTCAGATGCAATAGGAATTTTTGGGTTAGGTCAATCCGTTCGCGAGATATGGGACTTTGAATCTAAGAAATGGTTGAGAAGACAATAAATTTTTCGCAATTCTGCTGCTCCAAACACTTAACCAGATTGGGCTAGGGAAAAAATTCACATACCGTTGTAATTGGGCGAGTTTCTACTTTCAGATGCAATCGGAATTTTTGGGTTATGTCAATCCGTTCGCGAGATATGGGAGTTTGAAGCCAAGAAATGGTTGAGAAGGCAAAAAATTTTTCGCAATTCTGCTGCTCCAAACGCTTAACCAGAATGGCCCAGGGAAAAAATACACATACCGTTGTAATCGGGCGAGTTTCTACTTTCAGACGCAGCAGGAATTTTTGCGTTTGGTCAATCCGTTCGCGAGATATGGGAGTTTAAAGCTAAGAAATGGTTGAGAAGACAACAAATTTTTCGCAATTCTGTTGCTTCAAACGCTTAACCAGAATGGCCTAGGGAAAAAATACGCACACCCTTGTAATCGGGCGAGTTTCTACCTTCAGACGCAGAAGGAATTTTTGGGTTTGGTCAATCCGTTCGCGAGATATGGGACTTTGAATCTAAGAAATGGTTGACAAGACAACAAATTTTTCGCACTTCTGCTGCTCCAATCGCTTAACCAGAATTGCCTAGGGGAAAAATACACATACCGTTGTAACCGGGCGAGTTTCTACTTTCAGATGCAATAGGAATTTTTGGGTTAGGTCAATCCGTTCGCGAGATATGGGAGTTTGAAGCCAAGAAATGGTTGAGAAGGCAAAAAATTTTTCGCAATTCTGCTGCTCCAAACGCTTAAACAGAATGGCCTAGGGAAAAAATACACATACCGTCTTAATCGGGCGAGTTTCTACTTTCAGATGCAACAGGAATTTTTGGGTGAGGTCAATCCGTTCGCGAGATATGGGACTTTGAATCTAAGAAATGGTTGAGAAGACAATAAATTTTTCGCAATTCTGCTGCTCCAAACGCTTAACCAGATTGGGCTAGGGAAAAAATTCACATACCGTTGTAATTGGGCGAGTTTCTACTTTCAGATGCAATAGGAATTTTTGGGTTAGGTCAATCCGTTCGCGAGATATGGGAGATTGAAACCAAGAAATGGTTGAGAAGGCAAAAAATTTTTCGCAATTCTGCTGCTCCAAACGCTTAAACAGAATGGCCTAGGGAAAAAATACACATACCGTCTTAATCGGGCGAGTTTCTACTTTCAGATGCAATAGGAATTTTTGGGTTAGGTCAATCCGTTCGCGAGATATGGGACTTTGAATCTAAGAAATGGTTGAGAAGACAATAAATTTTTCGCAATTCTGCTGCTCCAAACGCTTAACCAGATTGGGCTAGGGAAAAAATTCACATACCGTTGTAATTGGGCGAGTTTCTACTTTCAGATGCAATCGGAATTTTTGGGTTATGTCAATCCGTTCGCGAGATATGGGAGTTTGAAGCCAAGAAATGGTTGAGAAGGCAAAAAATTTTTCGCAATTCTGCTGCTCCAAACGCTTAACCAGAATGGCCCAGGGAAAAAATACACATACCGTTGTAATCGGGCGAGTTTCTACTTTCAGACGCAGCAGGAATTTTTGCGTTTGGTCAATCCGTTCGCGAGATATGGGAGTTTAAAGCTAAGAAATGGTTGAGAAGACAACAAATTTTTCGCAATTCTGTTGCTTCAAACGCTTAACCAGAATGGCCTAGGGAAAAAATACGCACACCCTTGTAATCGGGCGAGTTTCTACCTTCAGACGCAGAAGGAATTTTTGGGTTTGGTCAATCCGTTCGCGAGATATGGGACTTTGAATCTAAGAAATGGTTGACAAGACAACAAATTTTTCGCACTTCTGCTGCTCCAATCGCTTAACCAGAATTGCCTAGGGGAAAAATACACATACCGTTGTAACCGGGCGAGTTTCTACTTTCAGATGCAATAGGAATTTTTGGGTTAGGTCAATCCGTTCGCGAGATATGGGAGTTTGAAGCCAAGTAATGGTTGAGAAGGCAAAAAATTTTTCGCAATTCTGCTGCTCTAAACGCTTAACCAGAATGGCCCAGGGAAAAAATACACATACCGTTGTAATCGGGCGAGTTTCTACTTTCAGACGCAGCAGGAATTTTTGGGTTTGGTCAATCCGTTCGCGAGATATGGGACTTTGAATCCAAGAAATGGTTGAGAAGGCAAAAAATTTTTCGCAATTCTGCTGCTTCAAACGCTTAACCAGAATGGCCTAGGGAAAAAATACACATACCGTTGTAATCGGGCGAGTTTCTACTTTCAGTTACAATAGGAATTTTTGGGTTAGGTCAATCCGTTCGCGAGATATGGGAGTTTGAAGCCAAGAAATGGTAGAGAAGGCAAAAAATTGTTCACAATTCTGCTGCTCCAAACGCTTAACCAGAATGGCCTAGGGAAAAAATTCACATACCGTTGTAATTGGGCGAGTTTCTACTTTCAGATGCAATAGGAATTTTTGGGTTAGGTCAATCCGTTCGCGAGATATGGGACTTTGAATCTAAGAAATGGTTGAGAAGACAATAAATTTTTCGCAATTCTGCTGCTCCAAACGCTTAACCAGATTGGGCTAGGGAAAAAATTCACATACCGTTGTAATTGGGCGAGTTTCTACTTTCAGATGCAATCGGAATTTTTGGGTTATGTCAATCCGTTCGCGAGATATGGGAGTTTGAAGCCAAGAAATGGTTGAGAAGGCAAAAAATTTTTCGCAATTCTGCTGCTCCAAACGCTTAACCAGAATGGCCCAGGGAAAAAATACACATACCGTTGTAATCGGGCGAGTTTCTACTTTCAGACGCAGCAGGAATTTTTGCGTTTGGTCAATCCGTTCGCGAGATATGGGAGTTTAAAGCTAAGAAATGGTTGAGAAGACAACAAATTTTTCGCAATTCTGTTGCTTCAAACGCTTAACCAGAATGGCCTAGGGAAAAAATACGCACACCCTTGTAATCGGGCGAGTTTCTACCTTCAGACGCAGAAGGAATTTTTGGGTTTGGTCAATCCTTTCGCGAGATATGGGACTTTGAATCTAAGAAATGGTTGACAAGACAACAAATTTTTCGCACTTCTGCTGCTCCAATCGCTTAACCAGAATTGCCTAGGGGAAAAATACACATACCGTTGTAACCGGGCGAGTTTCTACTTTCAGATGCAATAGGAATTTTTGGGTTAGGTCAATCCGTTCGCGAGATATGGGAGTTTGAAGCCAAGTAATGGTTGAGAAGGCAAAAAATTTTTCGCAATTCTGCTGCTCCAAACGCTTAACCAGAATGGCCCAGGGAAAAAATACACATACCGTTGTAATCGGGCGAGTTTCTACTTTCAGACGCAGCCGGAATTTTTGGGTTTGGTCAATCCGTTCGCGAGATATGGGACTTTGAATCCAAGAAATGGTTGAGAAGGCAAAAAATTTTTCGCAATTCTGCTGCTTCAAACGCTTAACCAGAATGGCCTAGGGAAAAAATACACATACCGTTGTAATCGGGCGAGTTTCTACTTTCAGTTACAATAGGAATTTTTGGGTTAGGTCAATCCGTTCGCGAGATATGGGAGTTTGAAGCCAAGAAATGGTAGAGAAGGCAAAAAATTGTTCACAATTCTGCTGCTCCAAACGCTTAACCAGAATGGCCTAGGGAAAAAATACACATACCGTTGTAATCGGGCGAGGTTCTACTTTCAGATGCAATAGGAATTTTTGGGTTAGGTCAATCCGTTCGCGAGATATGGGAGTTTGAAGCCAAGAAATGGTTGAGAAGGCAAAAAATTTTTCGCAATTCTGTTACTTCAAACGCTTAACCAGAATGGCCTAGGGAAAAAATACACATGCCGTTGTAATCGGGCGAGTTTCTACTTTCAGTTACAATAGGAATTTTTGGGTCTGGTCAATCCGTTCGCGAGATATGGGACTTTGAAGCTAAGAAATGGTCGACAAGACAACAAATTTTTCGCACTTCTGCTGCTCCAATCGCTTAACCAGAATGGCCTAGGGGAAAAATACACATACCGTTGTAACCGGGCGAGTTTCTACTTTCAGATGCAATAGGAATTTTTGGGTTATGTCAATCCGTTCGCGAGGTATGGGTGTTTGAAGCCAAGAAATGGTTGAGAAGGCAAAAAATTTTTCGCAATTCTGCTGCTCCAAACGCTTAACCAGAATGGCCCAGGGAAAAAATACGCATACCGTTGTAATCGGGCGAGTTTCTACTTTCAGATGCAATAGGAATTTTTGGGTTATGTCAATCCGTTCGCGAGATATGGGAGTTTGAAGCCAAGAAATGGTTGAGAAGGCAAAAAATTTTTCGCAATTCTGTTACTTCAAACGCTTAACCAGAATAGCCTAGGGAAAAAATACACATGCCGTTGTAATCGGGCGAGTTTCTACTTTCAGTTACAATAGGAATTTTTGGGTCTGGTCAATCCGTTCGCGAGATATGGGACTTTGAAGCTAAGAAATGTTCGACAAGACAACAAATTTTTCGCACTTCTGCTGCTCCAATCGTGTAACCAGAATGGCCTAGGGGAAAAATACACATACCGTTGTAACCGGGCGAGTTTCTACTTTCAGATGCAATAGGAATTTTTGGGTTAGGACAATCCGTTCGCGAGATATGGGAGTTTGAAGCCAAGAAATGGTTGAGAAGGCAAAAAATTTTTCGCAATTCTGCTGCTCCAAAGGCTTAAACAGAATGGCCTAGGGAAAAAATACGCATACCGTTGTAATCGGGCGAGTTTCTACTTTCAGATGCAATCGGAATTTTTGGGTTATGTCAATCCGTTCGCGAGATATGGGAGTTTGAAGCCAAGAAATGGTTGAGAAGGCAAAAATTTTTCGCAATTCTGCTGCTTCAAACGCTTAACCAGAATGGCCTAGGGAAAAAATACACATACCGTTGTAATCGGGCGAGTTTCTACTTTCAGTTACAATATGAATTTTTGGGTCTGGTCAATCCGTTCGCGAGATATGGGACTTTGAAGCTAAGAAATGGTTGACAAGACAACAAATTTTTCGCACTTCTGCTGCTCCAATCGCTTAACCAGAATTGCCTAGGGGAAAAATACACATACCGTTGTAACCGGGCGAGTTTCTACTTTCAGATGCAATAGGAATTTTTGGGTTAGGTCAATCCGTTCGCGAGATATGGGAGTTTGAAGCCAAGAAATGGTTGAGAAGGCAAAAAATTTTTCGCAATTCTGCTGCTCCAAACGCTTAAACAGAATGGCCTAGGGAAAAAATACACATACCGTCGTAATCGGGCGCGTTTCTACTTTCAGATGCAATAGGAATTTTTGGGTTAGGTCAATCCGTTCGCGAGATATGGGAGTTTGAAGCCAAGAAATGGTTGAGAAGGCAAAAAATTTTTCGCAATTCTGTTACTTCAAACGCTTAACCAGAATAGCCTAGGGAAAAAATACACATGCCGTTGTAATCGGGCGAGTTTCTACTTTCAGTTACAATAGGAATTTTTGGGTCTGGTCAATCCGTTCGCGAGATATGGGACTTTGAAGCTAAGAAATGTTCGACAAGACAACAAATTTTTCGCACTTCTGCTGCTCCAATCGCTTAACCAGAATGGCCTAGGGGAAAAATACACATACCGTTGTAACCGGGCGAGTTTCTACTTTCAGATGCAATAGGAATTTTTGGGTTAGGACAATCCGTTCGCGAGATATGGGAGTTTGAAGCCAAGAAATGGTTGAGAAGGCAAAAAATTTTTCGCAATTCTGCTGCTCCAAAGGCTTAAACAGAATGGCCTAGGGAAAAAATACGCATACCGTTGTAATCGGGCGAGTTTCTACTTTCAGATGCAATCGGAATTTTTGGGTTATGTCAATCCGTTCGCGAGATATGGGAGTTTGAAGCCAAGAAATGGTTGAGAAGGCAAAAATTTTTCGCAATTCTGCTGCTTCAAACGCTTAACCAGAATGGCCTAGGGAAAAAATACACATACCGTTGTAATCGGGCGAGTTTCTACTTTCAGTTACAATATGAATTTTTGGGTCTGGTCAATCCGTTCGCGAGATATGGGACTTTGAATCTAAGAAATGGTTGAGAAGACAACAAATTTTTCGCAATTCTGCTGCTCCAAACGCTTAACCAGATTGGTCTAGGGAAAAAATTCACATACCGTTGTAATTGGGCGAGTTTCTACTTTCAGATGCAATCGGAATTTTTGGGTTATGTCAACCCGTTCGCGAGATATGGGAGTTTGAAGCCAAGAAATGGTTGAGAAGGCAAAAAATTTTTCGCAATTCTGCTGCTCCAAACGCTTAACCAGAATGGCCCAGGGAAAAAATACACATACCGTTGTAATCGGGCGAGTTTCTACTTTCAGACGCAGCAGGAATTTTTGGGTTTGGTCAATCCGTTCGCGAGATATGGGACTTTGAATCCAAGAAATGGTTGAGAAGGCAAAAAATTTTTCGCAATTCTGCTGCTTCAAACGCTTAACCAGAATGGCCTAGGGAAAAAATACACATACCTTTGTAATCGGGCGAGTTTCTACTTTCAGTTACAATAGGAATTTTTGGGTTCGGTCAATCCGTTCGCGAGAAATGGGACTTTGAAACTAAGAAATGGTTGACAAGACAACAAATTTTTCGCACTTCTGCTGCTCCAATCGCTTAACCAGAATGCCCCAGGGGAAAAATACACGTACCGTTGTAATCGGGCGAGTTTCTACTTTCACAAGCAACAGGAATTTTTGGGTTCGGTCAATCCGTTCGCGAGATATGGGAGTTTGAAGCCAAGAAAAGGTTGAGAAGGCAAAAAATTTTTCGCAATTCTGCTGCTCCAAACGCTTAACCAGAATGGCCTTGGGAAAAAATACACATACCGTTGTAATTGGGCGAGTTTCTACTTTCAGACGCAACAGGAATTTTTGGGTTAGGACAATCCGTTCGCGAGATATGGGAGTTTGACGCCAAGAAATGGTTGAGAAGGCAAAAAATTTTTCGCAATTCTGCTGCTCCAAACGCTTAAACAGAATGGCCTAGGGAAAAAATACACATACCGTTGTAATCGGGCGAGTTTCTACTTTCAGATGCAATCGGAATTTTTGGGTTATGTCAACCCGTTCGCGAGATATGGGAGTTTGAAGCCAAGTAATGGTTGAGAAGGCAAAAAATTTTTCGCAATTCTGCTGCTCCAAACGCTTAACCAGAATGGCCCAGGGAAAAAATACACATACCGTTGTAATCGGGCGAGTTTCTACTTTCAGACGCAGCAGGAATTTTTGGGTTTGGTCAATCCGTTCGCGAGATATGGGACTTTGAATCCAAGAAATGGTTGAGAAGGCAAAAAATTTTTCGCAATTCTGCTGCTTCAAACGCTTAACCAGAATGGCCTAGGGAAAAAATACACATACCGTTGTAATCGGGCGAGTTTCTACTTTCAGTTACAATAGGAATTTTTGGGTTAGGTCAATCCGTTCGCGAGATATGGGAGTTTGAAGCCAAGAAATGGTAGAGAAGGCAAAAAATTTTTCGCAATTCTGCTGCTCCAAACGCTTAACCAGAATGGCCTTGGGAAAAAATACACATACCGTTGTAATTGGGCGAGGTTCTACTTTCAGATGCAATTGGAATTTTTGGGTTAGGTCAATCCGTTCGCGAGATATGGGAGTTGGAAGCCAAGAAATGGTTGAGAAGGCAAAAAATTTTTCGCAATTCTGCTGCTCCAAACGCTTAAACAGAATGGCCTAGGGAAAAAGTACACATACCGTCGTAATCGGGCGAGTTTCTACTTTCAGATGCAATAGGAATTTTTGGGTTAGGTCAATCCGTTCGCGAGATATGGGAGTTTAAAGCTAAGAAATGGTTGAGAAGACAACAAATTTTTCGCAATTCTGTTGCTTCAAACGCTTAACCAGAATGGCCTAGGGAAAAAATACGCACACCCTTGTAATCGGACGAGTTTCTACCTTCAGACGCAGAAGGAATTTTTGGGTTTGGTCAATCCGTTCGCGAGATATGGGACTTTGAATCTAAGAAATGGTTGAGAAGACAACAAATTTTTCGCAATTCTGCTGCTCCAAACGCTTAACCACAATGGGCTAGGGAAAAAATTCACATACCGTTGTAATTGGGCGAGTTTCTACTTTCAGACGCAACAGGAATTTTTGGGTTAGGACAATCCGTTCGCGAGATATGGGAGTTTGAAGCCAAGAAATGGTTGAGAAGGCAAAAAATTTTTCGCAATTCTGCTGATCCAAACGCTTAACCAGAATGGCCTAGGGAAAAAATACACATACTGTTGTAATCGGGCGAGGTTCTACTTTCAGATGCAATAGGAATTTTTGGGTTAGGTCAATCCGTTCGCGAGATATGGGAGTTTGAAGCCAAGAAATGGTTGAGAAGGCAAAAAATTTTTCGCAATTCTGTTACTTCAAACGCTTAACCAGAATGGCCTAGGGAAAAAATACACATGCCGTTGTAATCGGGCGAGTTTCTACTTTCAGTTACAATAGGAATTTTTGGGTCTGGTCAATCCGTTCGCGAGATATGGGACTTTGAAGCTAAGAAATGGTCGACAAGACAACAAATTTTTCGCACTTCTGCTGCTCCAATCGCTTAACCAGAATGGCCTAGGGGAAAAATACACATACCGTTGTAACCGGGCGAGTTTCTACTTTCAGATGCAATAGGAATTTTTGGGTTATGTCAATCCGTTCGCGAGATATGGGAGTTTGAAGCCAAGAAATGGTTGAGAAGGCAAAAAATTTTTCGCAATTCTGCTGCTCCAAACGCTTAAACAGAATGGCCTAGGGAAAAAATACACATACCGTCGTAATCGGGCGCGTTTCTACTTTCAGATGCAATAGGAATTTTTGGGTTAGGTCAATCCGTTCGCGAGATATGGGACTTTGAATCTAAGAAATGGTTGAGAAGACAACAAATTTTTCGCAATTCTGCTGCTCCAAACGCTTAACCAGATTGGTCTAGGGAAAAAATTCACATACCGTTGTAATTGGGCGAGTTTCTACTTTCAGATGCAATCGGAATTTTTGGGTTATGTCAACCCGTTCGCGAGATATGGGAGTTTGAAGCCAAGAAATGGTTGAGAAGGCAAAAAATTTTCGCAATTCTGCTGCTCCAAACGCTTAACCAGAATGGCCCAGGGAAAAAATACACATACCGTTGTAATCGGGCGAGTTTCTACTTTCAGACGCAGCAGGAATTTTTGGGTTTGGTCAATCCGTTCGCGAGATATGGGACTTTGAATCCAAGAAATGGTTGAGAAGGCAAAAAATTTTTCGCAATTCTGCTGCTTCAAACGCTTAACCAGAATGGCCTAGGGAAAAAATACACATACCTTTGTAATCGGGCGAGTTTCTACTTTCAGTTACAATAGGAATTTTTGGGTTCGGTCAATCCGTTCGCGAGAAATGGGACTTTGAAACTAAGAAATGGTTGACAAGACAACAAATTTTTCGCACTTCTGCTGCTCCAATCGCTTAACCAGAATGCCCCAGGGGAAAAATACACGTACCGTTGTAATCGGGCGAGTTTCTACTTTCACAAGCAACAGGAATTTTTGGGTTCGGTCAATCCGTTCGCGAGATATGGGAGTTTGAAGCCAAGAAAAGGTTGAGAAGGCAAAAAATTTTTCGCAATTCTGCTGCTCCAAACGCTTAACCAGAATGGCCTTGGGAAAAAATACACATACCGTTGTAATTGGGCGAGTTTCTACTTTCAGACGCAACAGGAATTTTTGGGTTAGGACAATCCGTTCGCGAGATATGGGAGTTTGACGCCAAGAAATGGTTGAGAAGGCAAAAAATTTTTCGCAATTCTGCTGCTCCAAACGCTTAAACAGAATGGCCTAGGGAAAAAATACACATACCGTTGTAATCGGGCGAGTTTCTACTTTCAGATGCAATCGGAATTTTTGGGTTATGTCAACCCGTTCGCGAGATATGGGAGTTTGAAGCCAAGTAATGGTTGAGAAGGCAAAAAATTTTTCGCAATTCTGCTGCTCCAAACGCTTAACCAGAATGGCCCAGGGAAAAAATACACATACCGTTGTAATCGGGCGAGTTTCTACTTTCAGACGCAGCAGGAATTTTTGGGTTTGGTCAATCCGTTCGCGAGATATGGGACTTTGAATCCAAGAAATGGTTGAGAAGGCAAAAAATTTTTCGCAATTCTGCTGCTTCAAACGCTTAACCAGAATGGCCTAGGGAAAAAATACACATACCGTTGTAATCGGGCGAGTTTCTACTTTCAGTTACAATAGGAATTTTTGGGTTAGGTCAATCCGTTCGCGAGATATGGGAGTTTGAAGCCAAGAAATGGTAGAGAAGGCAAAAAATTTTTCGCAATTCTGCTGCTCCAAACGCTTAACCAGAATGGCCTTGGGAAAAAATACACATACCGTTGTAATTGGGCGAGGTTCTACTTTCAGATGCAATTGGAATTTTTGGGTTAGGTCAATCCGTTCGCGAGATATGGGAGTTGGAAGCCAAGAAATGGTTGAGAAGGCAAAAAATTTTTCGCAATTCTGCTGCTCCAAACGCTTAAACAGAATGGCCTAGGGAAAAAGTACACATACCGTCGTAATCGGGCGAGTTTCTACTTTCAGATGCAATAGGAATTTTTGGGTTAGGTGAATCCGTTCGCGAGATATGGGAGTTTAAAGCTAAGAAATGGTTGAGAAGACAACAAATTTTTCGCAATTCTGTTGCTTCAAACGCTTAACCAGAATGGCCTAGAGAAAAAATACGCACACCCTTGTAATCGGACGAGTTTCTACCTTCAGACGCAGAAGGAATTTTTGGGTTTGGTCAATCCGTTCGCGAGATATGGGACTTTGAATCTAAGAAATGGTTGAGAAGACAACAAATTTTTCGCAATTCTGCTGCTCCAAACGCTTAACCACAATGGGCTAGGGAAAAAATTCACATACCGTTGTAATTGGGCGAGTTTCTACTTTCAGACGCAACAGGAATTTTTGGGTTAGGACAATCCGTTCGCGAGATATGGGAGTTTGAAGCCAAGAAATGGTTGAGAAGGCAAAAAATTTTTCGCAATTCTGCTGATCCAAACGCTTAACCAGAATGGCCTAGGGAAAAAATACACATACCGTTGTAATCGGGCGAGGTTCTACTTTCAGATGCAATAGGAATTTTTGGGTTAGGTCAATCCGTTCGCGAGATATGGGAGTTTGAAGCCAAGAAATGGTTGAGAAGGCAAAAAATTTTTCGCAATTCTGTTACTTCAAACGCTTAACCAGAATGGCCTAGGGAAAAAATACACATGCCGTTGTAATCGGGCGAGTTTCTACTTTCAGTTACAATAGGAATTTTTGGGTCTGGTCAATCCGTTCGCGAGATATGGGACTTTGAAGCTAAGAAATGGTCGACAAGACAACAAATTTTTCGCACTTCTGCTGCTCCAATCGCTTAACCAGAATGGCCTAGGGGAAAAATACACATACCGTTGTAACCGGGCGAGTTTCTACTTTCAGATGCAATAGGAATTTTTGGGTTATGTCAATCCGTTCGCGAGATATGGGAGTTTGAAGCCAAGAAATGGTTGAGAAGGCAAAAAATTTTTCGCAATTCTGCTGCTCCAAAGGCTTAAACAGAATGGCCTAGGGAAAAAATACGCATACCGTTGTAATCGGGCGAGTTTCTACTTTCAGATGCAATCGGAATTTTTGGGTTATGTCAATCCGTTCGCGAGATATGGGAGTTTGAAGCCAAGAAATGGTTGAGAAGGCAAAAAATTTTTCGCATTTCTGCTGCTCCAAAGGCTTAAACAGAATGGCCTAGGGAAAAAATACGCATACCGTTGTAATCGGGCGAGTTTCTACTTTCAGATGCAATCGGAATTTTTGGGTTCGGTCAATCCGTTCGCGAGACATGGGAGTTTGAAGCCAAGAAATGGTTGAGAAGGCAAAAAATTTTTCGCAATTCTGCTGCTCCAAACGCTTAAACAGAATGGCCTAGGGAAAAAATACACATACCGTTGTACTCGGGCGAGTTTCTACTTTCAGTAACAATAGGAATTTTTGGGTTCGGTCAATCCGTTCGCGAGATATGGGACTTTGAAGCTAAGAAATGGTTGACAAGACAACAAATTTTTCGCACTTCTGCTGCTCCAATCGCTTAACCAGAATGCCCTAGGGGAAAAATACACGTACCGTTGTAATCGGGCGAGTTTCTACTTTCACAAGCAACAGGAATTTTTGGGTTCGGTCAATCCGTTCGCGAGATATGGGAGTTTGAAGCCAAGAAATGGTTGAGAAGGCAAAAAATTTTTCGCAATTCTGCTGCTCCAAACGCTTAACCAGAATGGCCTAGGGAAAAAATACGCACACCCTTGTAATCGGGCGAGTTTCTACTTTCAGACGCAGAAGGCATTTCTGGGTTTGGTCAATCCGTTCGCGAGATATGGGACTTTGAAGCTAAGAAATGGTTGACAAGACAACAAATTTTTCGCAATTCTGCTGCTCCAAACGCTTAAACAGATTGGCCTAGGGAAAAAGTACACATACCGTCGTAATCGGGCGAGTTTCTACTTTCAGATGCAATAGGAATTTTTGGGTTAGGTCAATCCGTTCGCGAGATATGGGAGTTTAAAGCTAAGAAATGGTTGAGAAGACAACAAATTTTTAGCATTTCTGCTGCTCCAAACGCTTAACCAGAATGGGCTAGGGAAAAAATTCACATACCGTTGTAATTGGGCGAGTTTCTACTTTCAGACGCAACAGGAATTTTTGGGTTAGGACAATCCGTTCGCGAGATATGGGAGTTGACGCCAAGAAATGGTTGAGAAGGCAACAAATTTTTCGCAATTCTGCTGCTCCAAACGCTTAAACAGAATGGCCTAGGGAAAAAATACACATACCGTTGTAATCGGGCGAGTTTCTACTTTCAGATGCAATCGGAATTTTTGGGTTATGTCAACCCGTTCGCGAGATATGGGAGTTTGAAGCCAAGTAATGGTTGAGAAGGCAAAAAATTTTTCGCAATTCTGCTGCTCCAAACGCTTAACCAGAATGGCCCAGGGAAAAAATACACATACCGTTGTAATCGGGCGAGTTTCTACTTTCAGACGCAGCAGGAATTTTTGGGTTTGGTCAATCCGTTCGCGAGATATGGGACTTTGAATCCAAGAAATGGTTGAGAAGGCAAAAAATTTTTCGCAATTCTGCTGCTTCAAACGCTTAACCAGAATGGCCTAGGGAAAAAATACACATACCGTTGTAATCGGGCGAGTTTCTACTTTCAGTTACAATAGGAATTTTTGGGTTAGGTCAATCCGTTCGCGAGATATGGGAGTTTGAAGCCAAGAAATGGTAGAGAAGGCAAAAAATTTTTCGCAATTCTGCTGCTCCAAACGCTTAACCAGAATGGCCTTGGGAAAAAATACACATACCGTTGTAATTGGGCGAGGTTCTACTTTCAGATGCAATTGGAATTTTTGGGTTAGGTCAATCCGTTCGCGAGATATGGGAGTTGGAAGCCAAGAAATGGTTGAGAAGGCAAAAAATTTTTCGCAATTCTGCTGCTCCAAACGCTTAAACAGAATGGCCTAGGGAAAAAGTACACATACCGTCGTAATCGGGCGAGTTTCTACTTTCAGATGCAATAGGAATTTTTGGGTTAGGTCAATCCGTTCGCGAGATATGGGAGTTTAAAGCTAAGAAATGGTTGAGAAGACAACAAATTTTTCGCAATTCTGTTGCTTCAAACGCTTAACCAGAATGGCCTAGAGAAAAAATACGCACACCCTTGTAATCGGACGAGTTTCTACCTTCAGACGCAGAAGGAATTTTTGGGTTTGGTCAATCCGTTCGCGAGATATGGGACTTTGAATCTAAGAAATGGTTGAGAAGACAACAAATTTTTCGCAATTCTGCTGCTCCAAACGCTTAACCACAATGGGCTAGGGAAAAAATTCACATACCGTTGTAATTGGGCGAGTTTCTACTTTCAGACGCAACAGGAATTTTTGGGTTAGGACAATCCGTTCGCGAGATATGGGAGTTTGAAGCCAAGAAATGGTTGAGAAGGCAAAAAATTTTTCGCAATTCTGCTGATCCAAACGCTTAACCAGAATGGCCTAGGGAAAAAATACACATACCGTTGTAATCGGGCGAGGTTCTACTTTCAGATGCAATAGGAATTTTTGGGTTAGGTCAATCCGTTCGCGAGATATGGGAGTTTGAAGCCAAGAAATGGTTGAGAAGGCAAAAAATTTTTCGCAATTCTGTTACTTCAAACGCTTAACCAGAATGGCCTAGGGAAAAAATACACATGCCGTTGTAATCGGGCGAGTTTCTACTTTCAGTTACAATAGGAATTTTTGGGTCTGGTCAATCCGTTCGCGAGATATGGGACTTTGAAGCTAAGAAATGGTCGACAAGACAACAAATTTTTCGCACTTCTGCTGCTCCAATCGCTTAACCAGAATGGCCTAGGGGAAAAATACACATACCGTTGTAACCGGGCGAGTTTCTACTTTCAGATGCAATAGGAATTTTTGGGTTATGTCAATCCGTTCGCGAGATATGGGAGTTTGAAGCCAAGAAATGGTTGAGAAGGCAACAAATTTTTCGCAATTCTGCTGCTCCAAAGGCTTAAACAGAATGGCCTAGGGAAAAAATACGCATACCGTTGTAATCGGGCGAGTTTCTACTTTCAGATGCAATCGGAATTTTTGGGTTATGTCAATCCGTTCGCGAGATATGGGAGTTTGAAGCCAAGAAATGGTTGAGAAGGCAAAAAATTTTTCGCATTTCTGCTGCTCCAAAGGCTTAAACAGAATGGCCTAGGGAAAAAATACGCATACCGTTGTAATCGGGCGAGTTTCTACTTTCAGATGCAATCGGAATTTTTGGGTTCGGTCAATCCGTTCGCGAGACATGGGAGTTTGAAGCCAAGAAATGGTTGAGAAGGCAAAAAATTTTTCGCAATTCTGCTGCTCCAAACGCTTAAACAGAATGGCCTAGGGAAAAAATACACATACCGTTGTACTCGGGCGAGTTTCTACTTTCAGTAACAATAGGAATTTTTGGGTTCGGTCAATCCGTTCGCGAGATATGGGACTTTGAAGCTAAGAAATGGTTGACAAGACAACAAATTTTTCGCACTTCTGCTGCTCCAATCGCTTAACCAGAATGCCCTAGGGGAAAAATACACGTACCGTTGTAATCGGGCGAGTTTCTACTTTCACAAGCAACAGGAATTTTTGGGTTCGGTCAATCCGTTCGCGAGATATGGGAGTTTGAAACCAAGAAATGGTTGAGAAGGCAAAAAATTTTTCGCAATTCTGCTGCTCCAAACGCTTAACCAGAATGGCCTAGGGAAAAAATACGCACACCCTTGTAATCGGGCGAGTTTCTACTTTCAGACGCAGAAGGCATTTCTGGGTTTGGTCAATCCGTTCGCGAGATATGGGACTTTGAAGCTAAGAAATGGTTGACAAGACAACAAATTTTTCGCAATTCTGCTGCTCCAAACGCTTAAACAGATTGGCCTAGGGAAAAAGTACACATACCGTCGTAATCGGGCGAGTTTCTACTTTCAGATGCAATAGGAATTTTTGGGTTAGGTCAATCCGTTCGCGAGATATGGGAGTTTAAAGCTAAGAAATGGTTGAGAAGACAACAAATTTTTAGCATTTCTGCTGCTCCAAACGCTTAACCAGAATGGGCTAGGGAAAAAATTCACATACCGTTGTAATTGGGCGAGTTTCTACTTTCAGACGCAACAGGAATTTTTGGGTTAGGACAATCCGTTCGCGAGATATGGGAGTTGACGCCAAGAAATGGTTGAGAAGGCAACAAATTTTTCGCAATTCTGCTGCTCCAAACGCTTAAACAGAATGGCCTAGGGAAAAAATACACATACCGTTGTAATCGGGCGAGTTTCTACTTTCAGATGCAATCGGAATTTTTGGGTTATGTCAATCCGTTCGCGAGATATGGGAGTTTGAAGCCAAGAAATGGTTGAGAAGGCAAGAAATTTTTCGCAATTCTGCTGCTCCAAACGCTTAACCAGAATGGCCTAGGGAAAAAATACACATACCGTTGTAATCGGGCGAGTTTCTACTTTCAGATGCAATCGGAATTTTTGGGTTATGTCAATCCGTTCGCGAGATATGGGAGTTTGAAGCCAAGAAATGGTTGAGAAGGCAAAAATTTTTCGCAATTCTGCTGCTTCAAACGCTTAACCAGAATGGCCTAGGGAAGAAATACACATACCGTTGTAATCGGGCGAGTTTCTACTTTCAGTTACAATATGAATTTTTGGGTCTGGTCAATCCATTCGCGAGATATGGGACTTTGAAGCTAAGAAATGGTTGACAAGACAACAAATTTTTCGCACTTCTGCTGCTCCAATCGCTTAACCAGAATTGCCTAGGGGAAAAATACACATACCGTTGTAACCGGGCGAGTTTCTACTTTCAGATGCAATAGGAATTTTTGGGTTAGGTCAATCCGTTCGCGAGATATGGGAGTTTGAAGCCAAGAAATGGTTGAGAAGGCAAAAAATTTTTCGCAATTCTGCTGCTCCAAACGCTTAAACAGAATGGCCTAGGGAAAAAATACACATACCGTCTTAATCGGGCGAGTTTCTACTTTCAGATGCAATAGGAATTTTTGGGTTAGGTCAATCCGTTCGCGAGATATGGGACTTTGAATCTAAGAAATGGTTGAGAAGACAATAAATTTTTCGCAATTCTGCTGCTCCAAACGCTTAACCAGATTGGGCTAGGGAAAAAATTCACATACCGTTGTAATTGGGCGAGTTTCTACTTTCAGATGCAATCGGAATTTTTGGGTTATGTCAATCCGTTCGCGAGATATGGGAGTTTGAAGCCAAGAAATGGTTGACAAGGCAAAAAATTTTTCGCAATTCTGCTGCTCCAAACGCTTAACCAGAATGGCCCAGGGAGAAAATACACATACCGTTGTAATCGGGCGAGTTTCTACTTTCAGACGCAGCAGGAATTTTTGCGTTTGGTCAATCCGTTCGCGAGATATGGGAGTTTAAAGCTAAGAAATGGTTGAGAAGACAACAAATTTTTCGCAATTCTGTTGCTTCAAACGCTTAACCAGAACGGCCTAGGGAAAAAATACGCACACCCTTGTAATCGGGCGAGTTTCTACCTTCAGACGCAGAAGGAATTTTTGGGTTTGGTCAATCCGTTCGCGAGATATGGGACTTTGAATCTAAGAAATGGTTGAGAAGACAACAAATTTTTCGCAATTCTGCTGCTCCAAACGCTTAACCAGAATGGTCTAGGGAAAAAATACACATACCGTTGTAATCGGGCGAGTTTCTACTTTCAGATGCAATAGGAATTTTTGGGTTAGGTCAATCCGTTCGCGAGATATGGGAGTTTGAAGCCAAGAAATGGTAGAGAAGGCAAAAAATTGTTCACAATTCTGCTGCTCCAAACGCTTAACCAGAATGGCCTAGGGAAAAAATACACATACCGTTGTAATCGGGCGAGGTTCTACTTTCAGATGCAATAGGAATTTTTGGGTTAGGTCATTCCGTTCGCGAGATATGGGAGTTTGAAGCCAAGAAATGGTTGAGAAGGCAAAAAATTTTTCGCAATTCTGTTGCTTCAAACGCTTAACCAGAATGGTCTAGGGAAAAAATACACATACCGTTGTAATCGGGCGAGTTTCTACTTTCAGATGCAATAGGAATTTTTGGGTTAGGTCAATCCGTTCGCGAGATATGGGAGTTTGAAGCCAAGAAATGGTAGAGAAGGCAAAAAATTGTTCACAATTCTGCTGCTCCAAACGCTTAACCAGAATGGCCTAGGGAAAAAATACACATACCGTTGTAATCGGGCGAGGTTCTACTTTCAGATGCAATAGGAATTTTTGGGTTAGGTCATTCCGTTCGCGAGATATGGGAGTTTGAAGCCAAGAAATGGTTGAGAAGGCAAAAAATTTTTCGCAATTCTGTTGCTTCAAACGCTTAACCAGAATGGTCTAGGGAAAAAATACACATGCCGTTGTAATCGGGCGAGTTTCTACTTTCAGTTACAATAGGAATTTTTGGGTCTGGTCAATCCGTTCGCGAGATATGGGACTTTGAAGCTAAGAAATGGTCGACAAGACAACAAATTTTTCGCACTTATGCTGCTCCAATCGCTTAACCAGAATGGCCTAGGGGAAAAATACACATACCGTTGTAACCGGGCGAGTTTCTACTTTCAGATGCAATAGGAATTTTTGGGTTAGGTCAATCCGTTCGCGAGATATGGGAGTTTAAAGCTAAGAAATGGTTGAGAAGACAACAAATTTTTCGCAATTCTGTTACTTCAAACGCTTAACCAGAATGGCCTAGGGAAAAAATACTCATACCGCTGTAGTCGGGCGAGTGTCTACTTTCAGATGCAATAGGAATTTATGGGTTAGGTCAATCCGTTCGCGAGATATGGGAGTTTGAAGCCAAGAAATGGTTGAGGAGGCAAAAAATTTTTCGCAATTCTGCTGCTCCAAACGCTTAACCAGAATGGTCTAGGGAAAAAATACAAATACCGTTGTAATCGGGCGAGTTTTTACTTTCAGATGCAATAGGAATTTTTGGGTTAGGTCAATCCGTTCGCGAGATATGGGAGTTTGAAGCCAAGAAATGGTAGAGAAGGCAAAAAATTGTTAACAATTCTGCTGCTCCAAACGCTTAACCAGAATGGCTTAGGGAAAAAATACACATACCGTTGTAATCGGGCGAGGTTCTACTTTCAGATGCAATAGGAATTTTTGGGTTAGGTCAATCCGTTCGCGAGATATGGGAGTTTGAAGCCAAGAAATGGTTGAGAAGGCAAAAAATTTTTCGCAATTCTGTTGCTTCAAACGCTTAACCAGAATGGCCTAGGGAAAAAATACACATGCCGTTGTAATCGGGCGAGTTTCTACTTTCAGTTACAATAGGAATTTTTGGGTCTGGTCAATCCGTTCGCGAGATATGGGACTTTGAAGCTAAGAAATGGTCGACAAGACAACAAATTTTTCGCACTTCTGCTGCTCCAATCGCTTAACCAGAATGGCTTAGGGGAAAAATACACATACCGTTGTAACCGGGCGAGTTTCTACTTTCAGATGCAATAGGAATTTTTGGGTTATGTCAATCCGTTCGCGAGATATGGGAGTTTGAAGCCAAGAAATGGTTGAGAAGGCAAACAATTTTTCGCAATTCTGCTGCTCCAAACGCTTAAACAGAATGGCCTAGGGAAAAAATACGCATACCGTTGTAATCGGGCGAGTTTCTACTTTCAGATGCAATCGGAATTTTTGGGTTATGTCAATCCGTTCGCGAGATATGGGAGTTTGAAGCCAAGAAATGGTTGAGAAGGCAAAAAATTTTTCGCATTTCTGCTGCTCCAAACGCTTAACCAGAATGGCCTAGGGGAGAAATACACATACCGTTGTAACCGGGCGAGTTTCTACTTTCAGATGCAATAGGAATTTTTGGGTTAGCTCAATCCGTTCGCGAGACATGGGAGTTTGAAGCCAAGAAATGGTTGAGAAGGCAAAAAATTTTTCGCAATTCTGCTGCTTCAAACGCTTAACCAGAATGGCCTAGGGAAAAAATACACATACGGTTGTAATCGGGCGAATTTCTACTTTCAGTTACAATAGGAATTTTTGGGTCTGGTCAATCCGTTCGCGAGATATGGGACTTTGAAGCTAAGAAATGGTTGACAAGACAACAAATTTTTCGCACTTCTGCTGCTCCAATCGCTTAACCAGAATGGCCTAGGGAAAAAATACACATGCCGTTGTAACCGGGCGAGTTTCTACTTTCAGATGTAATAGGAATATTTGGGTTAGGTCAATCCGTTCGCGAGATATGGGAGATTGAAGCCAAGAAATGGTTGAGAAGGCAAAAAATTTTTCGCAATTCTGCTGCTCCAAACGCTTAAACAGAATGGCCTAGGGAAAAAATACACATACCGTTGTAATCGGGCGAGTTTCTACTTTCAGTTACAATAGGAATTTTTGGGTTCGGTCAATCCGTTCGCGAGATATGGGACTTTGAAGCTAAGAAATGGTTGACAAGACAACAAATTTTTCGCATTTCTGCTGCTCCAATCGCTTAACCAGAATGCCCTAGGGGAAAAATACACGTACCGTTGTAATCGGGCGAGTTTCTACTTTCACAAGCAACAGGAATTTTTGGGTTCGGTCAATCCGTTCGCGAGATATGGGAGTTTGAAGCCAAGAAATGATTGAGAAGGCAAAAAATTTTTCGCAATTCTGCTGCTCCAAACGCTTAACCAGAATGGCCTAGGGAAAAAATACACATACCGTTGTAATCGGGCGAGTTTCTACTTTCAGATGCAATAGGAATTTTTGGGTTAGGTCAATCCGTTCGCGAGATATGGGAGTTTGAAGCTAAGAAATGGTTGAGAAGACAACAAATTTTTCGCAATTCTGCTGCTCCAAACGCTTAACCAGAATGGCCTAGGGAAAAAATACGCACACCCTTGTAATCGGGCGAGTTTCTACTTTCAGACGCAGAAGGCATATCTGGGTTTGGTCAATCCGTTCGCTAGATATGGGACTTTGAATCTAAGAAATGGTTGAGAAGACAACAAATTTTTCGCATTTCTGCTGCTCCAAACGCTTAACCAGAATGGGCTAGGGAAAAAATTCACATACCGTTGTAATTGGGCGAGTTTCTACTTTCAGACGCAACAGGAATTTTTGGGTTAGGACAATCCGTTCGCGAGATATGGGAGTTTGACGCCAAGAAATGGTTGAGAAGGCAAAAAATTTTTCGCAATTCTGCTGCTCCAAACGCTTAAACAGAATGGCCTAGGGAAAAAATACACATACCGTTGTAATCGGGCGAGGTTCTACTTTCAGATGCAATAGGAATTTTTGGGTTAGGTCAATCCATTCGCGAGATATGGGAGTTTGAAGCCAAGAAATGGTTGAGAAGGCAAGAAATTTTTCGCAATTCTGCTGCTCCAAACGCTTAACCAGAATGGCCCAGGGAAAAACTACACATACCGTTGTAATCGGGCGAGTTTCTACTTTCAGACGCAGCAGGAATTTTTGGGTTTGGTCAATCCGTTCGCGAGATATGGGAGTTTGAAGCTAAGAAATGGTTGAGAAGACAACAAATTTTTCGCAATTCTGCTGCTCCAAACGCTTAAACAGAATGGCCTAGGGAAAAAATACACATACCGTTGTAATCGGGCGAGTTTCTACTTTAAGATGCAATCGGAATTTTTGGGTTATGTCAATCCGTTCGCGAGATATGGGAGTTTGAAGCCAAGAAATGGTTGAGAAGGCAAGAAATTTTTCGCAATTCTGCTGCTCCAAACGCTTAACCAGAATGGCCCAGGGAAAAAATACACATACCGTTGTAATCGGGCGAGTTTCTACTTTCAGACGCAGCAGGAATTTTTGGGTTTGGTCAATCCGTTCGCGAGATATGGGAGTTTGAAGCTAAGAAATGGTTGAGAAGACAACAAATTTTTCGCAATTCTGCTGCTCCAAACGCTTAACCAAAATGGGGTAGGGAAAAAATACACGTACCGTTGTAATCGGGCGAGTTTCTACTTTCAGATGCAATAGGAATTTTTGGGTTAGGTCAATCCGTTCGCGAGATATGGGAGTTTGAAGCCAAGAAATGGTTGAAAAGGCAAAAAATTTTTCGCAATTCTGCTGCTCCAAACGCTTAAACAGAATGGCCTAGGGAAAAAATACACATACCGTCGTAATCGGGCGAGTTTCTACTTTAAGATGCAATAGGAATTTTTGGGTTAGGTCAATCCGTTCGCGAGATATGGGAGTTTGAAGCTAAGAAATGGTTGAGAAGACAACAAATTTTTCGCAATTCTGCTGCTCCAAACGCTTAACCAGAATGGCCTAGGGAAAAAATACGCACACCCTTGTAATCGGGCGGGTTTCTACTTTCAGACGCAGAAGGAATTTTTGGGTTTGGTCTATCCGTTCGCGAGATATGGGACATTGAATCTAAGAAATGGTTGAGAAGACAACAAATTTTTCGCAATTCTGCTGCTCCAAACGCTTAACCAGAATGGCCCAGGGAAAAAATACACATACCGTTGTAATCGGGCGAGTTTCTGCTTTCAGACGCAGCAGGAATTTTTGGGTTTGGTCAATCCGTTCGCGAGATATGGGACTTTGAAGCCAAGAAATGGTTGAGAAAGCAAAAAATTTTTCGCAATTCTGCTGCTCCAAACGCTTAACCAGAATGGTCTAGGGAAAAAATACACATACCGTTGTAATCGGTCGAGTTTCTACTTTCAGATTCAATGGGAATTTTGGGTTTGGTCAATCCGTTCGCGAGATATGGGACTTTGAAGCTAAGAAATGGTTGTGAAGACAACAAATTTTTCGCACTTCTGCTGCTCCAATCGCTTAACCAGAATGCCCTAGGGGAAAAATACGCATACCGTTGTAATCGGGCGAGTTTCTACTTTCAGACGCAGCAGGAATTTTGGGTTTGGTCAATCCGTTCGCGAGATATGGGAGTTTGAAGCCAAGAAATGGTTCAGAAGGCAAAAAATTTTTCGCAATTCTGCTGCTTCAAACGCTTAACCAGAATGGCCTAGGGAAAAAATACACATACCGTTGTAATCGGGCGAGTTTCTACTTTCAGTTACAATAGGAATTTTTGGGTTAGGTCAATCCGTTCGCGAGATATGGGAGTTTGAAGCCAAGAAATGGTAGAGAAGGCAAAAAATTGTTCATAATTCTGCTGCTCCAAACGCTTAACCAGAATGGCCTAGGGAAAAAGTACACATACCGTCGTAATCGGGCGAGTTTCTACTTTCAGATGCAATAGGAATTTTTGGGTTAGGTCAATCCGTTCGCGAGATATGAGAGTTTAAAGCTAAGAAATGGTTGAGAAGACAACAAATTTTTCGCAATTCTGTTGCTCCAAACGCTTAACCAGAATGGCCTAGGGAAAAAATACGCACACCCTTGTAATCGGGCGAGTGTCTACCATCAGACGCAGAAGGAATTTTTGGGTTTGGTCAATCCGTTCGCGAGATATGGGACTTTGAATCTAAGAAATGGTTGAGAAGACAACAAATTTTTCGCAATTCTGCTACTCCAAACGCTTAACCAGAATGGGCTAGGGAAAAAATTCACATACCGTTGTAATTGGGCGAGTTTCTACTTTCAGACGCAGAAGGCATTTCTGGGTTTGGTCAATCCGTTCGCTAGATATGGGACTTTGAATCTAAGAAATGGTTGAGAAGACAACAAATTTTTCGCATTTCTGCTGCTCCAAACGCTTAACCAGAATGGGCTAGGAAAAAATTCACATACCGTTGTAATTGGGCGAGTTTCTACTTTCAGACGCAACAGGAATTTTTGGGTTAGGACAATCCGTTCGCGAGATATGGGAGTTTGACGCCAAGAAATGGTTGAGAAGGCAAAAAATTTTTCGCAAATCCGCTGCTCCAAACGCTTAAACAGAATGGCCTAGGGAAAAAATACACATACCGTTGTAATCGGGCGAGTTTCTACTTTAAGATGCAATCGGAATTTTTGGGTTATGTCAATCCGTTCGCGAGATATGGGAGTTTGAAGCCAAGAAATGGTTGAGAAGGCAAGAAATTTTTCGCAATTCTGATGCTCCAAACGCTTAACCAGAATGGCCCAGGGAAAAAATACACATACCGTTGTAATCGGGCGAGTTTCTACTTTCAGACGCAGCAGGAATTTTTGGGTTTGGTCAATCCGTTCGCGAGATATGGGAGTTTGAAGCTAAGAAATGGTTGAGAAGACAACAAATTTTTCGCAATTCTGCTGCTCCAAACGCTTAACCAGAATGGGGTAGGGAAAAAATACACGTACCGTTGTAATCGGGCGAGTTTCTACTTTCAGATGCAATAGGAATTTTTGGGTTAGGTCAATCCGTTCGCGAGATATGGGAGTTTGAAGCCAAGAAATGGTTGAGAAGGCATAAAATTTTTCGCAATTCTGCTGCTCCAAACGCTTAACCAGAATGGCCTAGGGAAAAAATACGCACACCCTTGTAATCGGGCGGGTTTCTACTTTCAGACGCAGAAGGAATTTTTGGGTTTGGTCTATCCGTTCGCGAGATATGGGACATTGAATCTAAGAAATGGTTGAGAAGACAACAAATTTTTCGCAATTCTGCTGCTCCAAACGCTTAACCAGAATGGGCTAGGGAAAAAATTCACATACCGTTGTAATTGGGCGAGTTTCTACTTTCAGACGCAACAGGAATTTTTGGGTTAGGACAATCCGTTCGCGAGATATGGGAGTTTGACGCCAAGAAATGGTTGAGAAGGCAAAAAATTTTTCGCAATTCTGCTGCTCCAAACGCTTAAACAGAATGGCCAAGGGAAAAAATACACATACCGTTGTAATCGGGCGAGTTTCTACTTTCAGATGCAATCGGAATTTTTGGGTTATGTCAATCCGTTCGCGAGATATGGGAGTTTGAAGCCAAGAAATGGTTGAGAAGGCAAGAAATTTTTCGCACTTCTGCTGCTCCAAACGCTTAACCAGAATGGCCCAGGGAAAAAATACACATACCGTTGTAATCGGGCGAGTTTCTACTTTCAGACGCAGCAGGAATTTTTGGGTTTGGTCAATCCGTTCGCGAGATATGGGAGTTTGAAGCCAAGAAATGGTTGAGAAGGCAAAAATTTTTCGCAATTCTGCTGCTTCAAACGCTTAACCAGAATGGCCTAGGGAAAAAATACACATACCGTTGTAATCGGGCGAGTTTCTACTTTCAGATGCAATAGGAATTTTTGGGTTAGGTCAATCCGTTCGCGAGATATGGGAGTTTGAAGCCAAGAAATGGTTGAGAAGGCAAAAAATTTTTCGCAATTCTGATGCTCCAAACGCTTAACCAGAATGGCCCAGGGAAAAAATACACATACCGTTGTAATCGGGCGAGTTTCTACTTTCAGACGCAGCAGGAATTTTTGGGTTTGGTCAATCCGTTCGCGAGATATGGGAGTTTGAAGCTAAGAAATGGTTGAGAAGACAACAAATTTTTCGCAATTCTGCTGCTCCAAACGCTTAACCAGAATGGGGTAGGGAAAAAATACACGTACCGTTGTAATCGGGCGAGTTTCTACTTTCAGATGCAATAGGAATTTTTGGGTTAGGTCAATCCGTTCGCGAGATATGGGAGTTTGAAGCCAAGAAATGGTTGAGAAGGCAAAAAATTTTTCGCAATTCTGCTGCTCCAAACGCTTAACCAGAATGGCCTAGGGAAAAAATACGCACACCCTTGTAATCGGGCGGGTTTCTACTTTCAGACGCAGAAGGAATTTTTGGGTTTGGTCTATCCGTTCGCGAGATATGGGACATTGAATCTAAGAAATGGTTGAGAAGACAACAAATTTTTCGCAATTCTGCTGCTCCAAACGCTTAACCAGAATGGGCTAGGGAAAAAATTCACATACCGTTGTAATTGGGCGAGTTTCTACTTTCAGACGCAACAGGAATTTTTGGGTTAGGACAATCCGTTCGCGAGATATGGGAGTTTGACGCCAAGAAATGGTTGAGAAGGCAAAAAATTTTTCGCAATTCTGCTGCTCCAAACGCTTAAACAGAATGGCCTAGGGAAAAAATACACATACCGTTGTAATCGGGCGAGTTTCTACTTTCAGATGCAATCGGAATTTTGGGTTATGTCAATCCGTTCGCGAGATATGGGAGTTTGAAGCCAAGAAATGGTTGAGAAGGCAAGAAATTTTTCGCACTTCTGCTGCTCCAAACGCTTAACCAGAATGGCCCAGGGAAAAAATACACATACCGTTGTAATCGGGCGAGTTTCTACTTTCAGACGCAGCAGGAATTTTTGGGTTTGGTCAATCCGTTCGCGAGATATGGGAGTTTGAAGCCAAGAAATGGTTGAGAAGGCAAAAATTTTTCGCAATTCTGCTGCTTCAAACGCTTAACCTGAATGGCCTAGGGAAAAAATACACATACCGTTGTAATCGGGCGAGTTTCTACTTCCAGTTACAATATAAATTTTTGGGTCTGGTCAATCCGTTCGCGAGATATGGGACTTTGAAGCTAAGAAATGGTTGACAAGACAACAAATTTTTCGCACTTCTGCTGCTCCAATCGCTTAACCAGAATTGCCTAGGGGAAAAATACACATACCGTTGTAACCGGGCGAGTTTCTACTTTTCAGATGCAATAGGAATTTTTGGGTTAGGTCAATCCGTTTGCGAGATATGGGAGTTTGAAGCTAAGAAATGGTTGAGAAGACAACAAATTTTTCGCAATTCTGCTGCTCCAAACGCTTAACCAGAATGGCCTAGGGAAAAAATACACATACCGTCGTAATCGGGCTAGTTTCTACTTTCAGATGCAATAGGGATTTTTGGGTTAGGTCAATCCGTTTGCGAGATATGGGAGTTTGAAGCTAAGAAATGGTTGAGAAGACAACAAATTTTTCGCAATTCTGCTGCTCCAAACGCTTAACCAGATGGGCTAGGGAAAAAATTCATATACCGTTGTAATTGGGCGAGTTTCTACTTTCAGACGCAACAGGAATTTTTGGGTTAGGACAATCCGTTCGCGAGATATGGGAGTTTGAAGCCAAGAAATGGTTGAGAAGGCAAAAAATTTTTCGCAATTCTGCTGCTCCAAACGCTTAAACAGAATGGCCTAGGGAAAAAATACGCATACCGTTGTAATCGGGCGAGTTTCTACTTTCAGATGCAATCGGAATTTTTGGGTTATGTCAATCCGTTCGCGAGATATGCGAGTTTGAAGCCAAGAAATGGTTGAGAAGGCAAAAAATTTTTCGCATTTCTGCTGGTCCAAACGCTTAACCAGAATGGCCCAGGGAAAAAATACACATACCGTTGTAATCGGGCGGGTTTCTACTTTCAGACGCAGCAGGAATTTTGGGTTTGGTCAATCCGTTCGCGAGATGTGGGACTTTGAAGCCAAGAAATGGTTGAGAAGGCAAAAAATTTTTCGCAATTCTGCTGCTCCAAACGCTTAACCAGAATGGTCTAGGGAAAAAATACACATACCGTTGTAATCGGGCGAGTTTCTACTTTCAGATGCAATAGGAATTTTGGGTTTGGTCAATCCGTTGGCGAGATATGGGACTTTGAAGCTAAGAAATGGTTGTGAAGACAACAAATTTTTCGCACTTCTGCTGCTCCAATCGCTTAACCAGAATGCCCTAGGGGAAAAATACGCATACCGTTGTAATCGGGCGAGTTTCTACTTTCAGATGCAATAGGAATTTTGGGTTTGGTCAATCCCTTCGCGAGATATGGGAGTTTGACGCCAAGAAATGGTTGAGAAGGCAAAAAATTTTTCGCAATTCTGCTGCTCCAAAGGCTTAAACAGAATGGCCTAGGGAAAAAATACACATACCGTTGTAGTCGGGCGAGTTTCTACTTTCAGATGCAATCGGAATTTTTGGGTTATGTCCATCCGTTCGCGAGATATGGGAGTTTGAAGCCAAGAAATGGTTGAGAAGGCAAGAAATTTTTCGCACTTCTGCTGCTCCGAACGCTTAACCAGAATGGCCCAGGGAAAAAATACACATACCGTTGTAATCGGGCGAGTTTCTACTTTCAGACGCAGCAGGAATTTTTGGGTTTGGTCAATCCGTTCGCGAGATATGGGAGTTTGAAGCCAAGAAATGGTTGAGAAGGCAAAAATTTTTCGCAATTCTGCTGCTTCAAACGCTTAACCAGAATGGCCTAGGGAAAAAATACACATACCGTTGTAATCGGGCGAGTTTCTACTTTCAGTTACAATATGAATTTTTGGGTCTGGTCAATCCGTTCGCGAGATATGGGACTTTGAAGCTAAGAAATGGTTGACAAGACAACAAATTTTTCGCACTTCTGCTGCTCCAATCGCTTAACCAGAATTGCCTAGGGGAAAAATACACATACCGTTGTAACCGGGCGAGTTTCTACTTTCAGATGCAATAGGAATTTTTGGGTTAGGTCAATCCGTTCGCGAGATATGGGAGTTTGAAGCCAAGAAATGGTTGAGAAGGCAAAAAATTTTTCGCAATTCTGCTGCTCCAAACGCTTAAACAGAATGGCCTAGGGAAAAAATACACATACCGTCGTAATCGGGCGAGTTTCTACTTTCAGATGCAATAGGAATTTTTGGGTTAGGTCAATCCGTTCGCGAGATATGGGAGTTTGAAGCTAAGAAATGGTTGAGAAGACAACAAATTTTTCGCAATTCTGCTGCTCCAAACGCTTAACCAGAATGGCCTAGGGAAAAAATACGCACACCCTTGTAATCGGGCGGGTTTCTACTTTCAGACGCAGAAGGAATTTTTGGGTTTGGTCTATCCGTTCGCGAGATATGGGACATTGAATCTAAGAAATGGTTGAGAAGACAACAAATTTTTCGCAATTCTGCTGCTCCAAACGCTTAAACAGAATGGCCTAGGGAAAAAATACACATACCGTTGTAATCGGGCGAGTTTCTACTTTCAGATGCAATCGGAATTTTTGGGTTATGTCAATCCGTTCGCGAGATATGGGAGTTTGAAGCCAAGAAATGGTTGAGAAGGCAAAAAATTTTTCGCAATTCTGCTGCTCCAAACGCTTAAACAGAATGGCCTAGGGAAAAAATACACATACCGTTGTAATCGGGCGAGTTTCTACTTTCAGATGCAATCGGAATTTTTGGGTTATGTCAATCCGTTCGCGAGATATGGGAGTTTGAAGCCAAGAAATGGTTGAGAAGGCAAAAAATTTTTCGCAATTCTGCTGCTCCAAACGCTTAACCAGAATGGCCCAGGGAAAAAATACACATACCGTTGTAATCGGGCGAGTTTCTACTTTCAGACGCAGCAGGAATTTTTGGGTTTGGTCAATCCGTTCGCGAGATATGGGACTTTGAAACTAAGAAATGGTTGACAAGACAACAAATTTTTCGCACTTCTGCTGCTCCAATCGCTTAACCAGAATGCCCCAGGGGAAAAATACACATACCTTTGTAATCGGGCGAGTTTCTACTTTCAGTTGCAATAGGAATTTTTGGGTTCGGTCAATCCGTTCGCGAGAAATGGGACTTTGAAACTAAGAAATGGTTGACAAGACAACAAATTTTTCGCACTTCTGCTGCTCCAATCGCTTAACCAGAATGCCCCAGGGGAAAAATACACGTACCGTTGTAATCGGGCGAGTCTCTACTTTCACAAGCAACAGGAATTTTTGGGTTCGGTCAATCCGTTCGCGAGATATGGGAGTTTGAAGCCAAGAAAAGGTTGAGAAGGCAAAAAATTTTTCGCAATTCTGCTGCTCCAAACGCTTAACCAGAATGGCCTTGGGAAAAAATACACATACCGTTGTAATTGGGCGAGTTTCTACTTTCAGACGCAACAGGAATTTTTGGGTTAGGACAATCCGTTCGCGAGATATGGGAGTTTGACGCCAAGAAATGGTTGAGAAGGCAAAAAATTTTTCGCAATTCTGCTGCTCCAAACGCTTAAACAGAATGGCCTAGGGAAAAAATACACATACCGTTGTAATCGGGCGAGTTTCTACTTTCAGATGCAATCGGAATTTTTGGGTTATGTCAACCCGTTCGCGAGATATGGGAGTTTGAAGCCAAGTAATGGTTGAGAAGGCAAAAAATTTTTCGCAATTCTGCTGCTCCAAACGCTTAACCAGAATGGCCCAGGGAAAAAATACACATACCGTTGTAATCGGGCGAGTTTCTACTTTCAGACGCAGCAGGAATTTTTGGGTTTGGTCAATCCGTTCGCGAGATATGGGACTTTGAATCCAAGAAATGGTTGAGAAGGCAAAAAATTTTCCGCAATTCTGCTGCTTCAAACGCTTAACCAGAATGGCCTAGGGAAAAAATACACATACCGTTGTAATCGGGCGAGTTTCTACTTTCAGTTACAATAGGAATTTTTGGGTTAGGTCAATCCGTTCGCGAGATATGGGAGTTTGAAGCCAAGAAATGGTAGAGAAGGCAAAAAATTGTTCATAATTCTGCTGCTCCAAACGCTTAACCAGAATGGCCTAGGGAAAAAATACACATACCGTTGTAATCGGGCGAGGTTCTACTTTCAGATGCAATTGGAATTTTTGGGTTAGGTCAATCCGTTCGCGAGATATGGGAGTTGGAAGCCAAGAAATGGTTGAGAAGGCAAAAAATTTTTCGCAATTCTGCTGCTCCAAACGCTTAAACAGAATGGCCTAGGGAAAAAGTACACATACCGTCGTAATCGGGCGAGTTTCTACTTTCAGATGCAATAGGAATTTTTGGGTTAGGTCAATCCGTTCGCGAGATATGGGAGTTTAAAGCTAAGAAATGGTTGAGAAGACAACAAATTTTTCGCAATTCTGTTGCTTCAAACGCTTAACCAGAATGGCCTAGGGAAAAAATACGCACACCCTTGTAATCGGACGAGTTTCTACCTTCAGACGCAGAAGGAATTTTTGGGTTTGGTCAATACGTTCGCGAGATATGGGACTTTGAATCTAAGAAATGGTTGAGAAGACAACAAATTTTTCGCAATTCTGCTGCTCCAAACGCTTAACCACAATGGGCTAGGGAAAAAATTCACATACCGTTGTAATTGGGCGAGTTTCTACTTTCAGACGCAACAGGAATTTTTGGGTTAGGACAATCCGTTCGCGAGATATGGGAGTTTGATGCCAAGAAATGGTTGAGAAGGCAAAAAATTTTTCGCAATTCTGCTGATCGAAACGCTTAACCAGAATGGCCTAGGGAAAAAATACTCATACCGCTGTAGTCGGGCGAGTGTCTACTTTCAGATGCAATAGGAATTTTTGGGTTAGGTCAATCCGTTCGCGAGATATGGGAGTTTGAAGCCAAGAAATTGTTGAGGTGGCAAAAAATTTTTCGCAATTCTGCTGCTCCAAACGCTTAATCAGAATGGTCTAGGGAAAAAATACGCACACCCTTGTAATCGGGCGAGTTTCTACCTTCAGACGCAGAAGGATTTTTTGGGTTTGGTCAATCCGTTCGCGAGATATGGGACTTTGAATCTAAGAAATGGTTGAGAAGACAACAAATTTTTCGCAATTCTGCTGCTCCAAACGCTTAACCAGAATGGGCTAGGGAAAAAATTCACATACCGTTGTAATCGGGCGAGTTTCTACTTTCAGATGCAATAGGAATTTTTGGGTTAGGTCAATCCGTTCGCGAGATATGGGAGTTTGAAGCCAAGAAATTGTTGAGGAGGCAAACAATTTTTCGCAACTCTGCTGCTACAAACGTTTAACCAGAATGGTCTAGGGAAAAAATACACATACCGTTGTAATCGGGCGAGTTTCTACTTTCAGATGCAATAGGAATTTTTGGGTTAGGTCAATCCGTTCGCGAGATATGGGCGTTTGAAGCCAAGAAATGGTAGGGAAGGCAAAAAATTGTTCACAATTCTGTTGCTCCAAACGCTTAACCAGAATGGCCTAGGGAAAAAATACACATACCGTTGTAATCGGGCGAGGTTCTACTTTCAGATGCAATAGGAATTTTTGGGTTAGGTCAATCCGTTCGCGAGATATGGGAGTTTGAAGCCAAGAAATGGTTGAGAAGGCAAAAAATTTTTCGCAATTCTGTTACTTCAAACGCTTAACCAGAATGGCCTAGGGAAAAAATACACATGCCGTTGTAATCGGGCGAGTTTCTACTTTCAGTTACAATAGGAATTTTTGGGTCTGGTCAATCCGTTCGCGAGATATGGGACTTTGAATCTAAGAAATGGTTGACAAGACAACAAATTTTTCGCACTTCTGCTGCTCCAATCGCTTAACCAGAGTTGCCTAGGGGAAAAATACACATACCGTTGTAACCGGGCGAGTTTCTACTTTCAGATGCAATAGGAATTTTTGGGTTAGGTCAATCCGTTCGCGAGATATGGGAGTTTGAAGCCAAGAAATGGTTGAGAAGGCAAAAAATTTTTCGCAATTCTGCTGCTCCAAACGCTTAAACAGAATGGCCTAGGGAAAAAATACACATACCGTCTTAATCGGGCGAGTTTCTACTTTCAGATGCAATAGGAATTTTTGGGTTAGGTCAATCCGTTCGCGAGATATGGGACTTTGAATCTAAGAAATGGTTGAGAAGACAATAAATTTTTCGCAATTCTGCTGCTCCAAACGCTTAACCAGATTGGGCTAGGGAAAAAATTCACATACCGTTGTAATTGGGCGAGTTTCTACTTTCAGATGCAATAGGAATTTTTGGGTTAGGTCAATCCGTTCGCGAGATATGGGAGATTGAAACCAAGAAATGGTTGAGAAGGCAAAAAATTTTTCGCAATTCTGCTGCTCCAAACGCTTAAACAGAATGGCCTAGGGAAAAAATACACATACCGTCTTAATCGGGCGAGTTTCTACTTTCAGATGCAATAGGAATTTTTGGGTTAGGTCAATCCGTTCGCGAGATATGGGACTTTGAATCTAAGAAATGGTTGAGAAGACAATAAATTTTTCGCAATTCTGCTGCTCCAAACGCTTAACCAGATTGGGCTAGGGAAAAAATTCACATACCGTTGTAATTGGGCGAGTTTCTACTTTCAGATGCAATCGGAATTTTTGGGTTATGTCAATCCGTTCGCGAGATATGGGAGTTTGAAGCCAAGAAATGGTTGAGAAGGCAAAAAATTTTTCGCAATTCTGCTGCTCCAAACGCTTAACCAGAATGGCCCAGGGAAAAAATACACATACCGTTGTAATCGGGCGAGTTTCTACTTTCAGATGCAATAGGAATTTTTGGGTTAGGTCAATCCGTTCGCGAGATATGGGAGTTTGAAGCCAAGAAATGGTTGAGGAGGCAAAAAATTTTTCGCAATTCTGCTGCTCCAAACGCTTAACCAGAATGGTCTAGGGAAAAAATACACATACCGTTGTAATCGGGCGAGTTTCTACTTTCAGATGCAATAGGAATTTTTGGGTTAGGTCAATCCGTTCGCGAGATATGGGAGTTTGAAGCCAAGAAATGGTAGAGAAGGCAAAAAATTGTTCACAATTCTGCTGCTCCAAACGCTTAACCAGAATGGCCTAGGGAAAAAATACACATACCGTTGTAATCGGGCGAGGTTCTACTTTCAGATGCAATAGGAATTTTTGGGTTAGGTCATTCCGTTCGCGAGATATGGGAGTTTGAAGCCAAGAAATGGTTGAGAAGGCAAAAAATTTTTCGCAATTCTGTTGCTTCAAACGCTTAACCAGAATGGTCTAGGGAAAAAAGACACATGCCGTTGTAATCGGGCGAGTTTCTGCTTTCAGTTACAATAGGAATTTTTGGGTCTGGTCAATCCGTTCGCGAGATATGGGACTTTGAAGCTAAGAAATGGTCGACAAGACAACAAATTTTTCGCACTTCTGCTGCTCCAATCGCTTAACCAGAATGGCCTAGGGGAAAAATACACATACCGTTGTAACCGGGCGAGTTTCTACTTTCAGATGCAATAGGAATTTTTGGGTTAGGTCAATCCGTTCGCGAGATATGGGAGTTTAAAGCTAAGAAATGGTTGAGAAGACAACAAATTTTTCGCAATTCTGTTACTTCAAACGCTTAACCAGAATGGCCTAGGGAAAAAATACTCATACCGCTGTAGTCGGGCGAGTGTCTACTTTCAGATGCAATAGGAATTTATGGGTTAGGTCAATCCGTTCGCGAGATATGGGAGTTTGAAGCCAAGAAATGGTTGAGGAGGCAAAAAATTTTTCGCAATTCTGCTGCTCCAAACGCTTAACCAGAATGGTCTAGGGAAAAAATACAAATACCGTTGTAATCGGGCGAGTTTTTACTTTCAGATGCAATAGGAATTTTTGGGTTAGGTCAATCCGTTCGCGAGATATGGGAGTTTGAAGCCAAGAAATGGTAGAGAAGGCAAAAAATTGTTCACAATTCTGCTGCTCCAAACGCTTAACCAGAATGGCTTAGGGAAAAAATACACATACCGTTGTAATCGGGCGAGGTTCTACTTTCAGATGCAATAGGAATTTTTGGGTTAGGTCAATCCGTTCGCGAGATATGGGAGTTTGAAGCCAAGAAATGGTTGAGAAGGCAAAAAATTTTTCGCAATTCTGTTGCTTCAAACGCTTAACCAGAATGGCCTAGGGAAAAAATACACATGCCGTTGTAATCGGGCGAGTTTCTACTTTCAGTTACAATAGGAATTTTTGGGTCTGGTCAATCCGTTCGCGAGATATGGGACTTTGAAGCTAAGAAATGGTCGACAAGACAACAAATTTTTCGCAATTCTGCTGCTCCAATCGCTTAACCAGAATGGCCTAGGGGAAAAATACACATACCGTTGTAACCGGGCGAGTTTCTACTTTCAGATGCAATAGGAATTTTTGGGTTATGTCAATCCGTTCGCGAGATATGGGAGTTTGAAGCCAAGAAATGGTTGAGAAGGCAAAAAATTTTTCGCAATTCTGTTACTTCAAACGCTTAACCAGAATGGCCTAGGGAAAAAATACACATGCCGTTGTAATCGGGCGAGTTTCTACTTTCAGTTACAATAGGAATTTTTGGGTCTGGTCAATCCGTTCGCGAGATATGGGACTTTGAAGCTAAGAAATGGTTGACAAGACAACAAATTTTTCGCACTTCTGCTGCTCCAATCGCTTAACCAGAGTTGCCTAGGGGAAAAATACACATACCGTTGTAACCGGGCGAGTTTCTACTTTCAGATGCAATAGGAATTTTTGGGTTAGGTCAATCCGTTCGCGAGATATGGGAGTTTGAAGCCAAGAAATGGTTGAGAAGGCAAAAAATTTTTCGCAATTCTGCTGCTCCAAACGCTTAAACAGAATGGCCTAGGGAAAAAATACACATACCGTCTTAATCGGACGAGTTGCTACTTTCAGATGCAATAGGAATTTTTGGGTTAGGTCAATCCGTTCGCGAGATATGGGACTTTGAATCTAAGAAATGGTTGAGAAGACAATAAATTTTTCGCAATTCTGCTGCTCCAAACGCTTAACCAGATTGGGCTAGGGAAAAAATTCACATACCGTTGTAATTGGGCGAGTTTCTACTTTCAGATGCAATAGGAATTTTTGGGTTAGGTCAATCCGTTCGCGAGATATGGGAGATTGAAACCAAGAAATGGTTGAGAAGGCAAAAAATTTTTCGCAATTCTGCTGCTCCAAACGCTTAAACAGAATGGCCTAGGGAAAAAATACACATACCGTCTTAATCGGGCGAGTTTCTACTTTCAGATGCAATAGGAATTTTTGGGTTAGGTCAATCCGTTCGCGAGATATGGGACTTTGAATCTAAGAAATGGTTGAGAAGACAATAAATTTTTCGCAATTCTGCTGCTCCAAACGCTTAACCAGATTGGGCTAGGGAAAAAATTCACATACCGTTGTAATTGGGCGAGTTTCTACTTTCAGATGCAATCGGAATTTTTGGGTTATGTCAATCCGTTCGCGAGATATGGGAGTTTGAAGCCAAGAAATGGTTGAGAAGGCAAAAAATTTTTCGCAATTCTGCTGCTCCAAACGCTTAACCAGAATGGCCTAGGGAAAAAATACACATACCGTTGTAATCGGGCGAGGTTCTACTTTCAGATGCAATAGGAATTTTTGGGTTAGGTCAATCCGTTCGCGAGATATGGGAGTTTGAAGCCAAGAAATGGTAGAGAAGGCAAAAAATTGTTCACAATTCTGCTGCTCCAAACGCTTAACCAGAATGGCCTAGGGAAAAAATACACATACCGTTGTAATCGGGCGAGGTTCTACTTTCAGATGCAATAGGAATTTTTGGGTTAGGTCATTCCGTTCGCGAGATATGGGAGTTTGAAGCCAAGAAATGGTTGAGAAGGCAAAAAATTTTTCGCAATTCTGTTGCTTCAAACGCTTAACCAGAATGGTCTAGGGAAAAAATACACATGCCGTTGTAATCGGGCGAGTTTCTACTTTCAGTTACAATAGGAATTTTTGGGTCTGGTCAATCCGTTCGCGAGATATGGGACTTTGAAGCTAAGAAATGGTCGACAAGACAACAAATTTTTCGCAATTCTGTTGCTTCAAACGCTTAACCAGAATGGCCTAGGGAAAAAATACACATGCCGTTGTAATCGGGCGAGTTTCTACTTTCAGTTACAATAGGAATTTTTGGGTCTGGTCAATCCGTTCGCGAGATATGGGACTTTGAAGCTAAGAAATGGTCGACAAGACAACAAATTTTTCGCAATTCTGCTGCTCCAATCGCTTAACCAGAATGGCCTAGGGGAAAAATACACATACCGTTGTAACCGGGCGAGTTTCTACTTTCAGATGCAATAGGAATTTTTGGGTTATGTCAATCCGTTCGCGAGATATGGGAGTTTGAAGCCAAGAAATGGTTGAGAAGGCAAACAATTTTTCGCAATTCTGCTGCTCCAAACGCTTAAACAGAATGGCCTAGGGAAAAAATACGCATACCGTTGTAATCGGGCGAGTTTCTACTTTCAGATGCAATCGGAATTTTTGGGTTATGTCAATCCGTTCGCGAGATATGGGAGTTTGAAGCCAAGAAATGGTTGAGAAGGCAAAAAATTTTTCGCATTTCTGCTGCTTCAAACGCTTAACCAGAATGGCCTAGGGAAAAAATACACATACGGTTGTAATCGGGCGAATTTCTACTTTCAGTTACAATAGGAATTTTTGGGTCTGGTCAATCCGTTCGCGAGATATGGGACTTTGAAGCTAAGAAATGGTTGACAAGACAACAAATTTTTCGCACTTCTGCTGCTCCAATCGCTTAACCAGAATGGCCTAGGGAAAAAATACACATGCCGTTGTAACCGGGCGAGTTTCTACTTTCAGATGCAATAGGAATATTTGGGTTAGGTCAATCCGTTCGCGAGATATGGGAGATTGAAGCCAAGAAATGGTTGAGAAGGCAAAAAATTTTTCGCAATTCTGCTGCTCCAAACGCTTAAACAGAATGGCCTAGGGAAAAAATACACATACCGTTGTAATCGGGCGAGTTTCTACTTTCAGTTACAATAGGAATTTTTGGGTTCGGTCAATCCGTTCGCGAGATATGGGACTTTGAAGCTAAGAAATGGTTGACAAGACAACAAATTTTTCGCATTTCTGCTGCTCCAATCGCTTAACCAGAATGCCCTAGGGGAAAAATACACGTACCGTTGTAATCGGGCTAGTTTCTACTTTCACAAGCAACAGGAATTTTTGGGTTCGGTCAATCCGTTCGCGAGATATGGGAGTTTGAATCCAAGAAATGATTGAGAAGGCAAAAAATTTTTCGCAATTCTGCTGCTCCAAACGCTTAACCAGAATGGCCTAGGGAAAAAATACACATACCGTTGTAATCGGGCGAGTTTCTACTTTCAGATGCAATAGGAATTTTTGGGTTAGGTCAATCCGTTCGCGAGATATGGGAGTTTGAAGCTAAGAAATGGTTGAGAAGACAACAAATTTTTCGCAATTCTGCTGCTCCAAACGCTTAACCAGAATGGCCTAGGGAAAAAATACGCACACCCTTGTAATCGGGCGAGTTTCTACTTTCAGACGCAGAAGGCATTTCTGGGTTTGGTCAATCCGTTCGCTAGATATGGGACTTTGAATCTAAGAAATGGTTGAGAAGACAACAAATTTTTCGCATTTCTGCTGCTCCAAACGCTTAACCAGAATGGGCTAGGGAAAAAATTCACATACCGTTGTAATTGGGCGAGTTTCTACTTTCAGACGCAACAGGAATTTTTGCGTTAGGACAATCCGTTCGCGAGATATGGGAGTTTGACGCCAAGAAATGGTTGAGAAGGCAAAAAATTTTTCGCAATTCTGCTGCTCCAAACGCTTAAACAGAATGGCCTAGGGAAAAAATACGCATACCGTTGTAATCGGGCGAGTTTCTACTTTCAGATGCAATCGGAATTTTTGGGTTATGTCAATCCGTTCGCGAGATATGGGAGTTTGAAGCCAAGAAATGGTTGAGAAGGCAAAAAATTTTTCGCATTTCTGCTGCTCCAAACGCTTAACCAGAATGGCCTAGGGGAGAAATACACATACCGTTGTAACCGGGCGAGTTTCTACTTTCAGATGCAATAGGAATTTTTGGGTTAGCTCAATCCGTTCGCGAGACATGGGAGTTTGAAGCCAAGAAATGGTTGAGAAGGCAAAAAATTTTTCGCAATTCTGCTGCTTCAAACGCTTAACCAGAATGGCCTAGGGAAAAAATACACATACGGTTGTAATCGGGCGAATTTCTACTTTCAGTTACAATAGGAATTTTTGGGTCTGGTCAATCCGTTCGCGAGATATGGGACTTTGAAGCTAAGAAATGGTTGACAAGACAACAAATTTTTCGCACTTCTGCTGCTCCAATCGCTTAACCAGAATGGCCTAGGGAAAAAATACACATGCCGTTGTAACCGGGCGAGTTTCTACTTTCAGATGTAATAGGAATATTTGGGTTAGGTCAATCCGTTCGCGAGATATGGGAGATTGAAGCCAAGAAATGGTTGAGAAGGCAAAAAATTTTTCGCAATTCTGCTGCTCCAAACGCTTAAACAGAATGGCCTAGGGAAAAAATACACATACCGTTGTAATCGGGCGAGTTTCTACTTTCAGTTACAATAGGAATTTTTGGGTTCGGTCAATCCGTTCGCGAGATATGGGACTTTGAAGCTAAGAAATGGTTGACAAGACAACAAATTTTTCGCATTTCTGCTGCTCCAATCGCTTAACCAGAATGCCCTAGGGGAAAAATACACGTACCGTTGTAATCGGGCGAGTTTCTACTTTCACAAGCAACAGGAATTTTTGGGTTCGGTCAATCCGTTCGCGAGATATGGGAGTTTGAAGCCAAGAAATGATTGAGAAGGCAAAAAATTTTTCGCAATTCTGCTGCTCCAAACGCTTAACCAGAATGGCCTAGGGAAAAAATACACATACCGTTGTAATCGGGCGAGTTTCTACTTTCAGATGCAATAGGAATTTTTGGGTTAGGTCAATCCGTTCGCGAGATATGGGAGTTTGAAGCTAAGAAATGGTTGAGAAGACAACAAATTTTTCGCAATTCTGCTGCTCCAAACGCTTAACCAGAATGGCCTAGGGAAAAAATACGCACACCCTTGTAATCGGGCGAGTTTCTACTTTCAGACGCAGAAGGCATATCTGGGTTTGGTCAATCCGTTCGCTAGATATGGGACTTTGAATCTAAGAAATGGTTGAGAAGACAACAAATTTTTCGCATTTCTGCTGCTCCAAACGCTTAACCAGAATGGGCTAGGGAAAAAATTCACATACCGTTGTAATTGGGCGAGTTTCTACTTTCAGACGCAACAGGAATTTTTGGGTTAGGACAATCCGTTCGCGAGATATGGGAGTTTGACGCCAAGAAATGGTTGAGAAGGCAAAAAATTTTTCGCAATTCTGCTGCTCCAAACGCTTAAACAGAATGGCCTAGGGAAAAAATACACATACCGTTGTAATCGGGCGAGGTTCTACTTTCAGATGCAATAGGAATTTTTGGGTTAGGTCAATCCATTCGCGAGATATGGGAGTTTGAAGCCAAGAAATGGTTGAGAAGGCAAGAAATTTTTCGCAATTCTGCTGCTCCAAACGCTTAACCAGAATGGCCCAGGGAAAAACTACACATACCGTTGTAATCGGGCGAGTTTCTACTTTCAGACGCAGCAGGAATTTTTGGGTTTGGTCAATCCGTTCGCGAGATATGGGAGTTTGAAGCTAAGAAATGGTTGAGAAGACAACAAATTTTTCGCAATTCTGCTGCTCCAAACGCTTAAACAGAATGGCCTAGGGAAAAAATACACATACCGTTGTAATCGGGCGAGTTTCTACTTTAAGATGCAATCGGAATTTTTGGGTTATGTCAATCCGTTCGCGAGATATGGGAGTTTGAAGCCAAGAAATGGTTGAGAAGGCAAGAAATTTTTCGCAATTCTGCTGCTCCAAACGCTTAACCAGAATGGCCCAGGGAAAAAATACACATACCGTTGTAATCGGGCGAGTTTCTACTTTCAGACGCAGCAGGAATTTTTGGGTTTGGTCAATCCGTTCGCGAGATATGGGAGTTTGAAGCTAAGAAATGGTTGAGAAGACAACAAATTTTTCGCAATTCTACTGCTCCAAACGCTTAACCAAAATGGGGTAGGGAAAAAATACACGTACCGTTGTAATCGGGCGAGTTTCTACTTTCAGATGCAATAGGAATTTTTGGGTTAGGTCAATCCGTTCGCGAGATATGGGAGTTTGAAGCCAAAAAATGGTTGAAAAGGCAAAAAATTTTTCGCAATTCTGCTGCTCCAAACGCTTAAACAGAATGGCCTAGGGAAAAAATACACATACCGTCGTAATCGGGCGAGTTTCTACTTTCAGATGCAATAGGAATTTTTGGGTTAGGTCAATCCGTTCGCGAGATATGGGAGTTTGAAGCTAAGAAATGGTTGAGAAGACAACAAATTTTTCGCAATTCTGCTGCTCCAAACGCTTAACCAGAATGGCCTAGGGAAAAAATACGCACACCCTTGTAATCGGGCGGGTTTCTACTTTCAGACGCAGAAGGAATTTTTGGGTTTGGTCTATCCGTTCGCGAGATATGGGACATTGAATCTAAGAAATGGTTGAGAAGACAACAAATTTTTCGCAATTCTGCTGCTCCAAACGCTTAACCAGAATGGCCCAGGGAAAAAATACACATACCGTTGTAATCGGGCGAGTTTCTGCTTTCAGACGCAGCAGGAATTTTTGGGTTTGGTCAATCCGTTCGCGAGATATGGGACTTTGAAGCCAAGAAATGGTTGAGAAAGCAAAAAATTTTTCGCAATTCTGCTGCTCCAAACGCTTAACCAGAATGGTCTAGGGAAAAAATACACATACCGTTGTAATCGGTAGAGTTTCTACTTTCAGATTCAATGGGAATTTTGGGTTTGGTCAATCCGTTCGCGAGATATGGGACTTTGAAGCTAAGAAATGGTTGTGAAGACAACAAATTTTTCGCACTTCTGCTGCTCCAATCGCTTAACCAGAATGCCCTAGGGGAAAAATACGCATACCGTTGTAATCGGGCGAGTTTCTACTTTCAGACGCAGCAGGAATTTTGGGTTTGGTCAATCCGTTCGCGAGATATGGGAGTTTGAAGCCAAGAAATGGTTCAGAAGGCAAAAAATTTTTCGCAATTCTGCTGCTTCAAACGCTTAACCAGAATGGCCTAGGGAAAAAATACACATACCGTTGTAATCGGGCGAGTTTCTACTTTCAGTTACAATAGGAATTTTTGGGTTAGGTCAATCCGTTCGCGAGATATGGGAGTTTGAAGCCAAGAAATGGTAGAGAAGGCAAAAAATTGTTCATAATTCTGCTGCTCCAAACGCTTAACCAGAATGGCCTAGGGAAAAAGTACACATACCGTCGTAATCGGGCGAGTTTCTACTTTCAGATGCAATAGGAATTTTTGGGTTAGGTCAATCCGTTCGCGAGATATGAGAGTTTAAAGCTAAGAAATGGTTGAGAAGACAACAAATTTTTCGCAATTCTGTTGCTCCAAACGCTTAACCAGAATGGCCTAGGGAAAAAATACGCACACCCTTGTAATCGGGCGAGTGTCTACCTTCAGACGCAGAAGGAATTTTTGGGTTTGGTCAATCCGTTCGCGAGATATGGGACTTTGAATCTAAGAAATGGTTGAGAAGACAACAAATTTTTCGCAATTCTGCTGCTCCAAACGCTTAACCAGAATGGGCTAGGGAAAAAATTCACATACCGTTGTAATTGGGCGAGTTTCTACTTTCAGACGCAGAAGGCATTTCTGGGTTTGGTCAATCCGTTCGCTAGATATGGGACTTTGAATCTAAGAAATGGTTGAGAAGACAACAAATTTTTCGCATTTCTGCTGCTCCAAACGCTTAACCAGAATGGGCTAGGAAAAAATTCACATACCGTTGTAATTGGGCGAGTTTCTACTTTCAGACGCAACAGGAATTTTTGGGTTAGGACAATCCGTTCGCGAGATATGGGAGTTTGACGCCAAGAAATGGTTGAGAAGGCAAAAAATTTTTCGCAAATCCGCTGCTCCAAACGCTTAAACAGAATGGCCTAGGGAAAAAATACACATACCGTTGTAATCGGGCGAGTTTCTACTTTAAGATGCAATCGGAATTTTTGGGTTATGTCAATCCGTTCGCGAGATATGGGAGTTTGAAGCCAAGAAATGGTTGAGAAGGCAAGAAATTTTTCGCAATTCTGATGCTCCAAACGCTTAACCAGAATGGCCCAGGGAAAAAATACACATACCGTTGTAATCGGGCGAGTTTCTACTTTCAGACGCAGCAGGAATTTTTGGGTTTGGTCAATCCGTTCGCGAGATATGGGAGTTTGAAGCTAAGAAATGGTTGAGAAGACAACAAATTTTTCGCAATTCTGCTGCTCCAAACGCTTAACCAGAATGGGGTAGGGAAAAAATACACGTACCGTTGTAATCGGGCGAGTTTCTACTTTCAGATGCAATAGGAATTTTTGGGTTAGGTCAATCCGTTCGCGAGATATGGGAGTTTGAAGCCAAGAAATGGTTGAGAAGGCATAAAATTTTTCGCAATTCTGCTGCTCCAAACGCTTAACCAGAATGGCCTAGGGAAAAAATACGCACACCCTTGTAATCGGGCGGGTTTCTACTTTCAGACGCAGAAGGAATTTTTGGGTTTGGTCTATCCGTTCGCGAGATATGGGACATTGAATCTAAGAAATGGTTGAGAAGACAACAAATTTTTCGCAATTCTGCTGCTCCAAACGCTTAACCAGAATGGGCTAGGGAAAAAATTCACATACCGTTGTAATTGGGCGAGTTTCTACTTTCAGACGCAACAGGAATTTTTGGGTTAGGACAATCCGTTCGCGAGATATGGGAGTTTGACGCCAAGAAATGGTTGAGAAGGCAAAAAATTTTTCGCAATTCTGCTGCTCCAAACGCTTAAACAGAATGGCCAAGGGAAAAAATACACATACCGTTGTAATCGGGCGAGTTTCTACTTTCAGATGCAATCGGAATTTTTGGGTTATGTCAATCCGTTCGCGAGATATGGGAGTTTGAAGCCAAGAAATGGTTGAGAAGGCAAGAAATTTTTCGCACTTCTGCTGCTCCAAACGCTTAACCAGAATGGCCCAGGGAAAAAATACACATACCGTTGTAATCGGGCGAGTTTCTACTTTCAGACGCAGCAGGAATTTTTGGGTTTGGTCAATCCGTTCGCGAGATATGGGAGTTTGAAGCCAAGAAATGGTTGAGAAGGCAAAAATTTTTCGCAATTCTGCTGCTTCAAACGCTTAACCAGAATGGCCTAGGGAAAAAATACACATACCGTTGTAATCGGGCGAGTTTCTACTTTCAGATGCAATAGGAATTTTTGGGTTAGGTCAATCCGTTCGCGAGATATGGGAGTTTGAAGCCAAGAAATGGTTGAGAAGGCAAAAAATTTTTCGCAATTCTGATGCTCCAAACGCTTAACCAGAATGGCCCAGGGAAAAAATACACATACCGTTGTAATCGGGCGAGTTTCTACTTTCAGACGCAGCAGGAATTTTTGGGTTTGGTCAATCCGTTCGCGAGATATGGGAGTTTGAAGCTAAGAAATGGTTGAGAAGACAACAAATTTTTCGCAATTCTGCTGCTCCAAACGCTTAACCAGAATGGGGTAGGGAAAAAATACACGTACCGTTGTAATCGGGCGAGTTTCTACTTTCAGATGCAATAGGAATTTTTGGGTTAGGTCAATCCGTTCGCGAGATATGGGAGTTTGAAGCCAAGAAATGGTTGAGAAGGCAAAAAATTTTTCGCAATTCTGCTGCTCCAAACGCTTAACCAGAATGGCCTAGGGAAAAAATACGCACACCCTTGTAATCGGGCGGGTTTCTACTTTCAGACGCAGAAGGAATTTTTGGGTTTGGTCTATCCGTTCGCGAGATATGGGACATTGAATCTAAGAAATGGTTGAGAAGACAACAAATTTTTCGCAATTCTGCTGCTCCAAACGCTTAACCAGAATGGGCTAGGGAAAAAATTCACATACCGTTGTAATTGGGCGAGTTTCTACTTTCAGACGCAACAGGAATTTTTGGGTTAGGACAATCCGTTCGCGAGATATGGGAGTTTGACGCCAAGAAATGGTTGAGAAGGCAAAAAATTTTTCGCAATTCTGCTGCTCCAAACGCTTAAACAGAATGGCCTAGGGAAAAAATACACATACCGTTGTAATCGGGCGAGTTTCTACTTTCAGATGCAATCGGAATTTTTGGGTTATGTCAATCCGTTCGCGAGATATGGGAGTTTGAAGCCAAGAAATGGTTGAGAAGGCAAGAAATTTTTCGCACTTCTGCTGCTCCAAACGCTTAACCAGAATGGCCCAGGGAAAAAATACACATACCGTTGTAATCGGGCGAGTTTCTACTTTCAGACGCAGCAGGAATTTTTGGGTTTGGTCAATCCGTTCTCGAGATATGGGAGTTTGAAGCCAAGAAATGGTTGAGAAGGCAAAAATTTTTCGCAATTCTGCTGCTTCAAACGCTTAACCTGAATGGCCTAGGGAAAAAATACACATACCGTTGTAATCGGGCGAGTTTCTACTTCCAGTTACAATATGAATTTTTGGGTCTGGTCAATCCGTTCGCGAGATATGGGACTTTGAAGCTAAGAAATGGTTGACAAGACAACAAATTTTTCGCACTTCTGCTGCTCCAATCGCTTAACCAGAATTGCCTAGGGGAAAAATACACATACCGTTGTAACCGGGCGAGTTTCTACTTTCAGATGCAATAGGAATTTTTGGGTTAGGTCAATCCGTTTGCGAGATATGGGAGTTTGAAGCTAAGAAATGGTTGAGAAGACAACAAATTTTTCGCAATTCTGCTGCTCCAAACGCTTAACCAGAATGGCCTAGGGAAAAAATACACATACCGTCGTAATCGGGCTAGTTTCTACTTTCAGATGCAATAGGGATTTTTGGGTTAGGTCAATCCGTTTGCGAGATATGGGAGTTTGAAGCTAAGAAATGGTTGAGAAGACAACAAATTTTTCGCAATTCTGCTGCTCCAAACGCTTAACCAGAATGAGCTAGGGAAAAAATTCATATACCGTTGTAATTGGGCGAGTTTCTACTTTCAGACGCAACAGGAATTTTTGGGTTAGGACAATCCGTTCGCGAGATATGGGAGTTTGAAGCCAAGAAATGGTTGAGAAGGCAAAAAATTTTTCGCAATTCTGCTGCTCCAAACGCTTAAACAGAATGGCCTAGGGAAAAAATACGCATACCGTTGTAATCGGGCGAGTTTCTACTTTCAGATGCAATCGGAATTTTTGGGTTATGTCAATCCGTTCGCGAGATATGCGAGTTTGAAGCCAAGAAATGGTTGAGAAGGCAAAAAATTTTTCGCATTTCTGCTGGTCCAAACGCTTAACCAGAATGGCCCAGGGAAAAAATACACATACCGTTGTAATCGGGCGGGTTTCTACTTTCAGACGCAGAAGGAATTTTTGGGTTTGGTCAATCCGTTCGCGAGATGTGGGACTTTGAAGCCAAGAAATGGTTGAGAAGGCAAAAAATTTTTCGCAATTCTGCTGCTCCAAACGCTTAACCAGAATGGTCTAGGGAAAAAATACACATACCGTTGTAATCGGGCGAGTTTCTACTTTCAGATGCAATAGGAATTTTGGGTTTGGTCAATCCGTTGGCGAGATATGGGACTTTGAAGCTAAGAAATGGTTGTGAAGACAACAAATTTTTCGCACTTCTGCTGCTCCAATCGCTTAACCAGAATGCCCTAGGGGAAAAATACGCATACCGTTGTAATCGGGCGAGTTTCTACTTTCAGATGCAATAGGAATGTTGGGTTTGGTCAATCCCTTCGCGAGATATGGGAGTTTGACGCCAAGAAATGGTTGAGAAGGCAAAAAATTTTTCGCAATTCTGCTGCTCCAAAGGCTTAAACAGAATGGCCTAGGGAAAAAATACACATACCGTTGTAGTCGGGCGAGTTTCTACTTTCAGATGCAATCGGAATTTTTGGGTTATGTCCATCCGTTCGCGAGATATGGGAGTTTGAAGCCAAGAAATGGTTGAGAAGGCAAGAAATTTTTCGCACTTCTGCTGCTCCAAACGCTTAACCAGAATGGCCCAGGGAAAAAATACACATACCGTTGTAATCGGGCGAGTTTCTACTTTCAGACGCAGCAGGAATTTTTGGGTTTGGTCAATCCGTTCGCGAGATATGGGAGTTTGAAGCCAAGAAATGGTTGAGAAGGCAAAAATTTTTCGCAATTCTGCTGCTTCAAACGCTTAACCAGAATGGCCTAGGGAAAAAATACACATACCGTTGTAATCGGGCGAGTTTCTACTTTCAGTTACAATATGAATTTTTGGGTCTGGTCAATCCGTTCGCGAGATATGGGACTTTGAAGCTAAGAAATGGTTGACAAGACAACAAATTTTTCGCACTTCTGCTGCTCCAATCGCTTAACCAGAATTGCCTAGGGGAAAAATACACATACCGTTGTAACCGGGCGAGTTTCTACTTTCAGATGCAATAGGAATTTTTGGGTTAGGTCAATCCGTTCGCGAGATATGGGAGTTTGAAGCCAAGAAATGGTTGAGAAGGCAAAAAATTTTTCGCAATTCTGCTGCTCCAAACGCTTAAACAGAATGGCCTAGGGAAAAAATACACATACCGTCGTAATCGGGCGAGTTTCTACTTTCAGATGCAATAGGAATTTTTGGGTTAGGTCAATCCGTTCGCGAGATATGGGAGTTTGAAGCTAAGAAATGGTTGAGAAGACAACAAATTTTTCGCAATTCTGCTGCTCCAAACGCTTAACCAGAATGGCCTAGGGAAAAAATACGCACACCCTTGTAATCGGGCGGGTTTCTACTTTCAGACGCAGAAGGAATTTTTGGGTTTGGTCTATCCGTTCGCGAGATATGGGAGATTGAATCTAAGAAATGGTTGAGAAGACAACAAATTTTTCGCAATTCTGCTGCTCCAAACGCTTAACCAGAATGGCCCAGGGAAAAAATACACATACCGTTGTAATCGGGCGAGTTTCGACTTTCAGACGCAGCAGGAATTTTTGGGTTTGGTCAATCCGTTCGCGAGATATGGGACTTTGAAGCCAAGAAATGGTTGAGAAGGCAAAAAATTTTTCGCAATTCTGCTGCTCCAAACGCTTAACCAGAATGGCCTAGGGAAAAAATACACATGCCGTTGTAATCGGGCGAGTTTCTACTTTCAGTTACAATAGGAATTTTTGGGTTATGTCAATCCGTTCGCGAGATATGGGAGTTTGAAGCCAAGAAATGGTTGAGAAGGCAAGAAATTTTTCGCACTTCTGCTGCTCCAAACGCTTAACCAGAATGGCCCAGGGAAAAAATACACATACCGTTGTAATCGGGCGAGTTTCTACTTTCAGACGCAGCAGGAATTTTTGGGTTTGGTCAATCCGTTCGCGAGATATGGGAGTTTGAAGCCAAGAAATGGTTGAGAAGGCAAAAATTTTTCGCAATTCTGCTGCTTCAAACGCTTAACCAGAATGGCCTAGGGAAAAAATACACATACCGTTGTAATCGGGCGAGTTTCTACTTTCAGTTACAATATGAATTTTTGGGTCTGGTCAATCCGTTCGCGAGATATGGGACTTTGAAGCTAAGAAATGGTTGACAAGACAACAAATTTTTCGCACTTCTGCTGCTCCAATCGCTTAACCAGAATTGCCTAGGGGAAAAATACACATACCGTTGTAACCGGGCGAGTTTCTACTTTCAGATGCAATAGGAATTTTTGGGTTATGTCAATCCGTTTGCGAGATATGGGAGTTTGAAGCTAAGAAATGGTTGAGAAGACAACAAATTTTTCGCAATTCTGCTGCTCCAAACGCTTAACCTGAATGGCCTAGGGAAAAAATACACATACCGTCGTAATCGGGCTAGTTTCTACTTTCAGATGCAATAGGAATTTTTGGGTTAGGTCAATCCGTTTGCGAGATATGGGAGTTTGAAGCTAAGAAATGGTTGAGAAGACAACAAATTTTTCGCAATTCTGCTGCTCCAAACGCTTAACCAGAATGGGCTAGGGAAAAAATTCATATACCGTTGTAATTGGGCGAGTTTCTACTTTCAGACGCAACAGGAATTTTTGGGTTAGGACAATCCGTTCGCGAGATATGGGAGTTTGAAGCCAAGAAATGGTTGAGAAGGCAAAAAATTTTTCGCAATTCTGCTGCTCCAAACGCTTAAACAGAATGGCCTAGGGAAAAAATACGCATACCGTTGAAATCGGGCGAGTTTCTACTTTCAGATGCAATCGGAATTTTTGGGTTATGTCAATCCGTTCGCGAGATATGCGAGTTTGAAGCCAAGAAATGGTTGAGAAGGCAAAAAATTTTTCGCATTTCTGCTGGTCCAAACGCTTAACCAGAATGGCCCAGGGAAAAAATACACATACCGTTGTAATCGGGCGAGTTTCTACTTTCAGACGCAGCAGGAATTTTTGGGTTTGGTCAATCCGTTCGCGAGATGTGGGACTTTGAAGCCAAGAAATGGTTGAGAAGGCAAAAAATTTTTCGCAATTCTGCTGCTCCAAACGCTTAACCAGAATGGTCTAGGGAAAAAATACACATACCGTTGTAATCGGGCGAGTTTCTACTTTCAGATGCAATAGGAATTTTGGGTTTGGTCAATCCGTTGGCGAGATATGGGACTTTGAAGCTAAGAAATGGTTGTGAAGACAACAAATTTTTCGCACTTCTGCTGCTCCAATCACTTAACCAGAATGCCCTAGGGGAAAAATACGCATACCGTTGTAATCGGGCGAGTTTCTACTTTCAGATGCAATAGGAATTTTGGGTTTGGTCAATCCGTTCGCGAGATATGGGAGTTTGACGCCAAGAAATGGTTGAGAAGGCAAAAAATTTTTCGCAATTCTGCTGCTCCAAAGGCTTAAACAGAATGGCCTAGGGAAAAAATACACATACCGTTGTAGTCGGGCGAGTTTCTACTTTCAGATGCAATCGGAATTTTTGGGTTATGTCCATCCGTTCGCGAGATATGGGAGTTTGAAGCCAAGAAATGGTTGAGAAGGCAAGAAATTTTTCGCACTTCTGCTGCTCCAAACGCTTAACCAGAATGGCCCAGGGAAAAAATACACATACCGTTGTAATCGGGCGAGTTTCTACTTTCAGACGCAGCAGGAATTTTTGGGTTTGGTCAATCCGTTCGCGAGATATGGGAGTTTGAAACCAAGAAATGGTTGAGAAGGCAAAAATTTTTCGCAATTCTGCTGCTTCAAACGCTTAACCAGAATGGCCTAGGGAAAAAATACACATACCGTTGTAATCGGGCGAGTTTCTACTTTCAGTTACAATATGAATTTTTGGGTCTGGTCAATCCGTTCGCGAGATATGGGACTTTGAAGCTAAGAAATGGTTGACAAGACAACAAATTTTTCGCACTTCTGCTGCTCCAATCGCTTAACCAGAATTGCCTAGGGGAAAAATACACATACCGTTGTAACCGGGCGAGTTTCTACTTTCAGATGCAATAGGAATTTTTGGGTTAGGTAAATCCGTTCGCGAGATATGGGAGTTTGAAGCCAAGAAATGGTTGAGAAGGCAAAAAATTTTTCGCAATTCTGCTGCTCCAAACGCTTAAACAGAATGGCCTAGGGAAAAAATACGCACACCCTTGTAATCGGGCGGGTTTCTACTTTCAGACGCAGAAGGAATTTTTGGGTTTGGTCTATCCGTTCGCGAGATATGGGACATTGAATCTAAGAAATGGTTGAGAAGACAACAAATTTTTCGCAATTCTGCTGCTCCAAACACTTAACCAGAATGGCCCAGGGAAAAAATACACATACCGTTGTAATCGGGCGAGTTTCGACTTTCAGACGCAGCAGGAATTTTTGGGTTTGGTCAATCCGTTCGCGAGATATGGGACTTTGAAGCCAAGAAATGGTTGAGAAGGCAAAAAATTTTTCGCAATTCTGCTGCTCCAAACGCTTAACCAGAATGGCCTAGGGAAAAAATACACATGCCGTTGTAATCGGGCGAGTTTCTACTTTCAGTCACAATAGGACTTTTTGGGTTATGTCAATCCGTTCGCGAGATATGGGAGTTTGAAGCCAAGAAATGGTTGAGAAGGCAAAAAATTTTTCGCAATTCTGCTGCTCCAAACGCTTAAACAGAATGGCCTAGGGAGAAAATACACATACCGTCGTAATCGGGCGAGTTTCTACTTTCAGATGCAATAGGAATTTTTGGGTTAGGTCAATCCGTTTGCGAGATGTGGGAGTTTGAAGCTAAGAAATGGTTGAGAAGACAACAAATTTTTCGCAATTCTGCTGCTCCAAACGCTTAAACAGAATGGCCTAGGGAAAAAATACACATACCCTCGTAATCGGGCGAGTTTCTACCTTCAGATGCAATAGGAATTTTTGGGTTAGGTCAATCCGTTCGCGAGATATGGGAGTTTGAAGCTAAGAAATGGTTGAGAAGACAACAAATTTTTCGCAATTCTGCTGCTCCAAACGCTTAACCAGAATGGCCTAGGGAAAAAATACGCACACCCTTGTATTCGGGCGGGTTTCTACTTTCAGACGCAGAAGGAATTTTTGGGTTTGGTCTATCCGTTCGCGAGATATGGGACATTGAATCTAAGAAATGGTTGAGAAGACAACAAATTTTTCGCAATTCTGCTGCTCCAAACGCTTAACCAGAATGGCCCAGGGAAAAAATACACATACCGTTGTAATCGGGCGAGTTTCTACTTTCAGTTACAATATGAATTTTTGGGTCTGGTCAATCCGTTCGCGAGATATGGGACTTTGAAGCTAAGAAATGGTTGACAAGACAACAAATTTTTCGCACTTCTGCTGCTCCAATCGCTTAACCAGAATTGCCTAGGGGAAAAATACACATACCGTTGAAACCGGGCGAGTTTCTACTTTCAGATGCAATAGGAATTTTTGGGTTAGGTCAATCCGTTTGCGAGATATGGGAGTTTGAAGCTAAGAAATCGTTGAGAAGACAACAAATTTTTCGCAATTCTGCTGCTCCAAACGCTTAACCAGAATGGCCTAGGGAAAAAATACACATACCGTCGTAATCGGGCTAGTTTCTACTTTCAGATGCAATAGGAATTTTTGGGTTAGGTCAATCCGTTTGCGAGATATGGGAGTTTGAAGCTAAGAAATGGTTGAGAAGACAACAAATTTTTCGCAATTCTGCTGCTCCAAACGCTTAACCAGAATGGCCTAGGGAAAAAATACACATACCGTCGTAATCGGGCTAGTTTCTACTTTCAGATGCAATAGGAATTTTTGGGTTAGGTCAATCCGTTTGCGAGATATGGGAGTTTGAAGCTAAGAAATGGTTGAGAAGACAACAAATTTTTCGCAATTCTGCTGCTCCAAACGCTTAAACAGAATGGCCTAGGGAAAAAATACACATACCGTCGTAATCGGGCGAGTTTCTACTTTCAGATGCAATAGGAATTTTTGGGTTAGGTCAATCCGTTCGCGAGATATGGGAGTTTGAAGCTAAGAAATGGTTGAGAAGATAACAAATTTTTCGCAATTCTGCTGCTCCAAACGCTTAACCAGAATGGCCTAGGGAAAAAATACGCACACCCTTGTATTCGGGCGGGTTTCTACTTTCAGACGCAGAAGGAATTTTTGGGTTTGGTCTATCCGTTCGCGAGATATGGGACATTGAATCTAAGAAATGGTTGAGAAGACAACAAATTTTTCGCAATTCTGCTGCTCCAAACGCTTAACCAGAATGGCCCAGGGAAAAAATACACATACCGTTGTAATCGGGCGAGTTTCTACTTTCAGTTACAATATGAATTTTTGGGTCTGGTCAATCCGTTCGCGAGATATGGGACATTGAAGCTAAGAAATGGTTGACAAGACAACAAATTTTTCGCACTTCTGCTGCTCCAATCGCTTAACCAGAATTGCCTAGGGGAAAAATACACATACCGTTGTAACCGGGCGAGTTTCTACTTTCAGATGCAATAGGAATTTTTGGGTTAGGTCAATCCGTTTGCGAGATATGGGAGTTTGAAGCTAAGAAATGGTTGAGAAGACAACAAATTGTTCGCAATTCTGCTGCTCCAAACGCTTAACCAGAATGGCCTAGGGAAAAAATACACATACCGTCGTAATCGGGCTAGTTTCTACTTTCAGATGCAATAGGAATTTTTGGGTTAGGTCAATCCGTTTGCGAGATATGGGAGTTTGAAGCTAAGAAATGGTTGAGAAGACAACAAATTTTTCGCAATTCTGCTGCTCCAAACGCTTAACCAGAATGGGCTAGGGAAAAAATTCATATACCGTTGTAATTGGGCGAGTTTCTACTTTCAGACGCAACAGGAATTTTTGGGTTAGGACAATCCGTTCGCGAGATATGGGAGTTTGAAGCCAAGAAATGGTTGAGAAGGCAAAAAATTTTTCGCAATTCTGCTGCTCCAAACGCTTAAACAGAATGGCCTAGGGAAAAAATACGCATACCGTTGTAATCGGGCGAGTTTCTACTTTCAGATGCAATCGGAATTTTTGGGTTATGTCAATCCGTTCGCGAGATATGGGAGTTTGAAGCCAAGAAATGGTTGAGAAGGCAAACAATTTTTCGCATTTCTGCTGCTCCAAACGCTTAACCAGAATGGCCCAGGGAAAAAATACACATACCGTTGTAATCGGGCGAGTTTCTACTTTCAGACGCAGCAGGAATTTTTGGGTTTGTTCAATCCGTTCGCGAGATGTGGGACTTTGAAGCCAAGAAATGGTTGAGAAGGCAAAAAATTTTTCGCAATTCTGCTGCTCCAAACGCTTAACCAGAATGGTCTAGGGAAAAAATACACATACCGTTGTAATCGGGCGAGTTTCTACTTTCAGATGCAATAGGAATTTTGGGTTTGGTCAATCCGTTCGCGAGATATGGGACTTTGAAGCTAAGAAATGGTTGTGAAGACAACAAATTTTTCGCACTTCTGCTGCTCCAATCGCTTAACCAGAATGCCCTAGGGGAAAAATACGCATACCGTTGTAATCGGGCGAGTTTCTACTTTCAGATGCAACAGGAATTTTGGGTTTGGTCAATCCGTTCGCGAGATATGGGAGTTTGACGCCAAGAAATGGTTGAGAAGGCAAAAAATTTTTCGCAATTCTGCTGCTCCAAACGCTTAAACAGAATGGCCTAGGGAAAAAATACACATACCGTTGTAGTCGGGCGAGTTTCTACTTTCAGATGCAATGGGAATTTTTGGGTTATGTCAATCCGTTCGCGAGATATGGGAGTTTGAAGCCAAGAAATGGTTGAGAAGGCAAGAAATTTTTCGCACTTCTGCTGCTCCAAACGCTTAACCAGAATGGCCCAGGGAAAAAATACACATACCGTTGTAATCGGGCGAGTTTCTACTTTCAGACGCAGCAGGAATTTTTGGGTTTGGTCAATCCGTTCGCGAGATATGGGAGTTTGAAGCCAAGAAATGGTTGAGAAGGCAAAAATTTTTCGCAATTCTGCTGCTTCAAACGCTTAACCAGAATGGCCTAGGGAAAAAATACACATACCGTTGTAATCGGGCGAGTTTCTACTTTCAGTTACAATATGAATTTTTGGGTCTGGTCAATCCGTTCGCGAGATATGGGACTTTGAAGCTAAGAAATGGTTGACAAGACAACAAATTTTTCGCACTTCTGCTGCTCCAATCGCTTAACCAGAATTGCCTAGGGGAAAAATACACATACCGTTGTAACCGGGCGAGTTTCTACTTTCAGATGCAATAGGAATTTTTGGGTTAGGTGAATCCGTTCGCGAGATATGGGAGTTTGAAGCCAAGAAATGGTTGAGAAGGCAAAAAATTTTTCGCAATTCTGCTGCTCCAAACGCTTAAACAGAATGGCCTAGGGAAAAAATACACATACCGTCGTAATCGGGCGAGTTTCTACTTTCAGATGCAATAGGAATTTTTGGGTTAGGTCAATCCGTTCGCGAGATATGGGAGTTTGAAGCTAAGAAATGGTTGAGAAGACAACAAATTTTTCGCAATTCTGCTGCTCCAAACGCTTAACCAGAATGGCCTAGGGAAAAAATACACACACCCTTGTAATCGGGCGGGTTTCTACTTTCAGACGCAGAAGGAATTTTTGGGTTTGGTCTATCCGTTCGCGAGATATGGGACATTGAATCTAAGAAATGGTTGAGAAGACAACAAATTTTTCGCAATTCTGCTGCTCCAAACGCTTAACCAGAATGGCCCAGGGAAAAAATACACATACCATTGTAATCGGGCGAGTTTCTACTTTCAGACGCAGCAGGAATTTTTGGGTTTGGTCAATCCGTTCGCGAGATATGGGACTTTGAAGCCAAGAAATGGTTGAGAAGGCAAAAAATTTTTCGCAATTCTGCTGCTCCAAACGCTTAACCAGAATGGCCTAGGGAAAAAATACACATGCCGTTGTAATCGGGCGAGTTTCTACTTTCAGTTACAATAGGAATTTTTGGGTTATGTCAATCCGTTCGCGAGATATGGGAGTTTGAAGCCAAGAAATGGTTGAGAAGGCAAAAAATGTTTCGCAATTCTGCTGCTCCAAACGCTTAAACAGAATGGCCTAGGGAGAAAATACACATACCGTCGTAATCGGGCGAGTTTCTACTTTCAGATGCAATAGGAATTTTTGGGTTAGGTCAATCCGTTTGCGAGATATGGGAGTTTGAAGCTAAGAAGTGGTTGAGAAGACAACAAATTTTTCGCAATTCTGCTGCTCCAAACGCTTAAACAGAATGGCCTAGGGAAAAAATACACATACCGTCGTAATCGGGCGAGTTTCTACTTTCAGATGCAATAGGAATTTTTGGGTTAGGTCAATCCGTTCGCGAGATATGGGAGTTTGAAGCTAAGAAATGGTTGAGAAGACAACAAATTTTTCGCAATTCTGCTGCTCCAAACGCTTAACCAGAATGGCCTAGGGAAAAAATACGCACACCCTTGTATTCGGGCGGGTTTCTACTTTCAGACGCAGAAGGAATTTTTGGGTTTGGTCTATCCGTTCGCGAGATATGGGACATTGAATCTAAGAAATGGTTGAGAAGACAACAAATTTTTCGCAATTCTGCTGCTCCAAACGCTTAACCAGAATGGCCCAGGGAAAAAATACACATACCGTTGTAATCGGGCGAGTTTCTACTTTCAGACGCAGCAGGAATTTTTGGGTTTGGTCAATCCGTTCGCGAGATATGGGAGTTTGAAGCCAAGAAATGGTTGAGAAGGCAAAAATTTTTCGCAATTCTGCTGCTTCAAACGCTTAACCAGAATGGCCTAGGGAAAAAATACACATACCGTTGTAATCGGGCGAGTTTCTACTTTCAGTTACAATATGAATTTTTGGGTCTGGTCAATCCGTTCGCGAGATATGGGACTTTGAAGCTAAGAAATGGTTGACAAGACAACAAATTTTTCGCACTTCTGCTGCTCCAATCGCTTAACCAGAATTGCCTAGGGGAAAAATACACATACCGTTGTAACCGGGCGAGTTTCTACTTTCAGATGCAATAGGAATTTTTGGGTTAGGTGAATCCGTTCGCGAGATATGGGAGTTTGAAGCCAAGAAATGGTTGAGAAGGCAAAAAATTTTTCGCAATTCTGCTGCTCCAAACGCTTAAACAGAATGGCCTAGGGAAAAAATACACATACCGTCGTAATCGGGCGAGTTTCTACTTTCAGATGCAATAGGAATTTTTGGGTTAGGTCAATCCGTTCGCGAGATATGGGAGTTTGAAGCTAAGAAATGGTTGAGAAGACAACAAATTTTTCGCAATTCTGCTGCTCCAAACGCTTAACCAGAATGGCCTAGGGAAAAAATACGCACACCCTTGTAATCGGGCGGGTTTCTACTTTCAGACGCAGAAGGAATTTTTGGGTTTGGTCTATCCGTTCGCGAGATATGGGACATTGAATCTAAGAAATGGTTGAGAAGACAACAAATTTTTCGCAATTCTGCTGCTCCAAACGCTTAACCAGAATGGCCCAGGGAAAAAATACACATACCGTTGTAATCGGGCGAGTTTCTACTTTCAGACGCAGCAGGAATTTTTGGGTTTGGTCAATCCGTTCGCGAGATATGGGACTTTGAAGCCAAGAAATGGTTGAGAAGGCAAAAAATTTTTCGCAATTCTGCTGCTCCAAACGCTTAACCAGAATGGCCTAGGGAAAAAATACACATGCCGTTGTAATCGGGCGAGTTTCTACTTTCAGTTACAATAGGAATTTTTGGGTTATGTCAATCCGTTCGCGAGATATGGGAGTTTGAAGCCAAGAAATGGTTGAGAAGGCAAAAAATTTTTCGCAATTCTGCTGCTCCAAACGCTTAAACAGAATGGCCTAGGGAGAAAATACACATACCGTCGTAATCGGGCGAGTTTCTACTTTCAGATGCAATAGGAATTTTTGGGTTAGGTCAATCCGTTTGCGAGATATGGGAGTTTGAAGCTAAGAAGTGGTTGAGAAGACAACAAATTTTTCGCAATTCTGCTGCTCCAAACGCTTAAACAGAATGGCCTAGGGAAAAAATACACATACCGTCGTAATCGGGCGAGTTTCTACTTTCAGATGCAATAGGAATTTTTGGGTTAGGTCAATCCGTTCGCGAGATATGGGAGTTTGAAGCTAAGAAATGGTTGAGAAGACAACAAATTTTTCGCAATTCTGCTGCTCCAAACGCTTAACCAGAATGGCCTAGGGAAAAAATACGCACACCCTTGTATTCGGGCGGGTTTCTACTTTCAGACGCAGAAGGAATTTTTGGGTTTGGTCTATCCGTTCGCGAGATATGGGACATTGAATCTAAGAAATGGTTGAGAAGACAACAAATTTTTCGCAATTCTGCTGCTCCAAACGCTTAACCAGAATGGCCCAGGGAAAAAATACACATACCGTTGTAATCGGGCGAGTTTCTTCTTTCAGACGCAGCAGGAATTTTTGGGTTTGGTCAATCCGTTCGCGAGATATGGGACTTTGAAGCCAAGAAATGGTTGAGAAGGCAAAAAATTTTTCGCAATTCTGCTGCTCCCAACGCTTAACCAGAATGGCCTAGGGAAAAAATACACATGCCGTTGTAATCGGGCGAGTTTCTACTTTCAGTTACAATAGGAATTTTTGGGTTATGTCAATCCGTTCGCGAGATATGGGAGTTTGAAGCCAAGAAATGGTTGAGAAGGCAAAAAATTTTTCGCAATTCTGCTGCTCCAAACGCTTAAACAGAATGGCCTAGGGAAAAAATACACATACCGTCGTAATCGGGCGAGTTTCTACTTTCAGATGCAATAGGAATTTTTGGGTTAGGTCAATCCGTTTGCGAGATATGGGAGTTTGAAGCTAAGAAATGGTTGAGAAGACAACAAATTTTTCGCAATTCTGCTGCTCCAAACGCTTAACCAGAATGGGCTAGGGAAAAAATTCATATACCGTTGTAATTGGGCGAGTTTCTACTTTCAGACGCAACAGGAATTTTTGGGTTAGGACAATCCGTTCGCGAGATATGGGAGTTTGAAGCCAAGAAATGGTTGAGAAGGCAAAAAATTTTTCGCAATTCTGCTGCTCCAAACGCTTAAACAGAATGGCCTAGGGAAAAAATACGCATACCGTTGTAATCGGGCGAGTTTCTACTTTCAGATGCAATCGGAATTTTTGGGTTATGTCAATCCGTTCGCGAGATATGGGAGTTTGAAGCCAAGAAATGGTTGAGAAGGCAAAAAATTTTTCGCATTTCTGCTGCTCCAAACGCTTAACCAGAATGGCCCAGGGAAAAAATACACATACCGTTGTAATCGGGCGGGTTTCTACTTTCAGACGCAGAAGGAATTTTTGGGTTTGGTCTATCCGTTCGCGAGATATGGGACATTGAATCTAAGAAATGGTTGAGAAGACAACAAATTTTTCGCAATTCTGCTGCTCCATACGCTTAACCAGAATGGTCTAGGGAAAAAATACACATACCGTTGTAATCGGGCGAGTTTCTACTTTCAGATGCAATAGGAATTTTGGGTTTGGTCAATCCGTTGGCGAGATATGGGACTTTGAAGCTAAGAAATTGTTGTGAAGACAACAAATTTTTCGCAATTCTGCTGCTCCAATCGCTTAACCAGAATGCCCTAGGGGAAAAATACGCATACCGTTGTAATCGGGCGAGTTTCTACTTTCAGATGCAATAGGAATTTTGGGTTTGGTCAATCCGTTCGCGAGATATGGGACTTTGAAGCTAAGAAATGGTTGACAAGACAACAAATTTTTCGCCCTTCTGCTGCTCCAATCGCTTAACCAGAATGGCCTAGGGGAAAAATACACGTACCGTTGTAATCGGGCGAGTTTCTACTTTCACAAGCAACAGGAATTTTTAGGTTCGGTCAATCCGTTCGCGAGATATGGGAGTTTGAAGCCAAGAAATGGTTGAGAAGGCAAAAAATTTTTCGCAATTCTGCTGCTCCAAACGCTTAAACAGAATGGCCTAGGGAGAAAATACACATACCGTCGTAATCGGGCGAGTTTCTACTTTCAGATGCAATAGGAATTTTTGGGTTAGGTCAATCCGTTTGCGAGATATGGGAGTTTGAAGCTAAGAAGTGGTTGAGAAGACAACAAATTTTTCGCAATTCTGCTGCTCCAAACGCTTAAACAGAATGGCCTAGGGAAAAAATACACATACCGTCGTAATCGGGCGAGTTTCTACTTTCAGATGCAATAGGAATTTTTGGGTTAGGTCAATCCGTTCGCGAGATATGGGAGTTTGAATCTAAGAAATGGTTGAGAAGACAACAAATTTTTCGCAATTCTGCTGCTCCAAACGCTTAACCAGAATGGCCTAGGGAAAAAATACGCACACCCTTGTATTCGGGCGGGTTTCTACTTTCAGACGCAGAAGGAATTTTTGGGTTTGGTCTATCCGTTCGCGAGATATGGGACATTGAATCTAAGAAATGGTTGAGAAGACAACAAATTTTTCGCAATTCTGCTGCTCCAAACGCTTAACCAGAATGGCCCAGGGAAAAAATACACATACCGTTGTAATCGGGCGAGTTTCTTCTTTCAGACGCAGCAGGAATTTTTGGGTTTGGTCAATCCGTTCGCGAGATATGGGACTTTGAAGCCAAGAAATGGTTGAGAAGGCAAAAAATTTTTCGCAATTCTGCTGCTCCCAACGCTTAACCAGAATGGCCTAGGGAAAAAATACACATGCCGTTGTAATCGGGCGAGTTTCTACTTTCAGTTACAATAGGAATTTTTGGGTTATGTCAATCCGTTCGCGAGATATGGGAGTTTGAAGCCAAGAAATGGTTGAGAAGGCAAAAAATTTTTCGCAATTCTGCTGCTCCAAACGCTTAAACAGAATGGCCTAGGGAAAAAATACACATACCGTCGTAATCGGGCGAGTTTCTACTTTCAGGTGCAATAGGAATTTTTGGGTTAGGTCAATCCGTTTGCGAGATATGGGAGTTTGAAGCTAAGAAATGGTTGAGAAGACAACAAATTTTTCGCAATTCTGCTGCTCCAAACGCTTAACCAGAATGGGCTAGGGAAAAAATTCATATACCGTTGTAATTGGGCGAGTTTCTACTTTCAGACGCAACAGGAATTTTTGGGTTAGGACAATCCGTTCGCGAGATATGGGAGTTTGAAGCCAAGAAATGGTTGAGAAGGCAAAAAATTTTTCGCAATTCTGCTGCTCCAAACGCTTAAACAGAATGGCCTAGGGAAAAAATACGCATACCGTTGTAATCGGGCGAGTTTCTACTTTCAGATGCAATCGGAATTTTTGGGTTATGTCAATCCGTTCGCGAGATATGGGAGTTTGAAGCCAAGAAATGGTTGAGAAGGCAAAAAATTTTTCGCAATTCTGCTGCTCCAAACGCTTAAACAGAATGGCCTAGGGAAAAAATACACATACCGTCGTAATCGGGCGAGTTTCTACTTTCAGATGCAATAGGAATTTTTGGGTTAGGTCAATCCGTTTGCGAGATATGGGAGTTTGAAGCTAAGAAATGGTTGAGAAGACAACAAATTTTTCGCAATTCTGCTGCTCCAAACGCTTAACCAGAATGGGCTAGGGAAAAAATTCATATACCGTTGTAATTGGGCGAGTTTCTACTTTCAGACGCAACAGGAGTTTTTGGGTTAGGACAATCCGTTCGCGAGATATGGGAGTTTGAAGCCAAGAAATGGTTGAGAAGGCAACAAATTTTTCGCAATTCTGCTGCTCCAAACGCTTAAACAGAATGGCCTAGGGAAAAAATACGCATACCGTTGTAATCGGGCGAGTTTCTACTTTCAGATGCAATCGGAATTTTTGGGTTATGTCAATCCGTTCGCGAGATATGGGAGTTTGAAGCCAAGAAATGGTTGAGAAGGCAAAAAATTTTTCGCATTTCTGCTGCTCCAAACGCTTAACCAGAATGGCCCAGGGAAAAAATACACATACCGTTGTAATCGGGCGGGTTTCTACTTTCAGACGCAGAAGGAATTTTTGGGTTTGGTCTATCCGTTCGCGAGATATGGGACATTGAATCTAAGAAATGGTTGAGAAGACAACAAATTTTTCGCAATTCTGCTGCTCCATACGCTTAACCAGGATGGTCTAGGGAAAAAATACACATACCGTTGTAATCGGGCGAGTTTCTACTTTCAGATGCAATAGGAATTTTGGGTTTGGTCAATCCGTTGGCGAGATATGGGACTTTGAAGCTAAGAAATTGTTGTGAAGACAACAAATTTTTCGCAATTCTGCTGCTCCAATCGCTTAACCAGAATGCCCTAGGGGAAAAATACGCATACCGTTGTAATCGGGCGAGTTTCTACTTTCAGATGCAATAGGAATTTTGGGTTTGGTCAATCCGTTCGCGAGATATGGGACTTTGAAGCTAAGAAATGGTTGACAAGACAACAAATTTTTCGCCCTTCTGCTGCTCCAATCGCTTAACCAGAATGGCCTAGGGGAAAAATACACGTACCGTTGTAATCGGGCGAGTTTCTACTTTCACAAGCAACAGGAATTTTTAGGTTCGGTCAATCCGTTCGCGAGATATGGGAGTTTGAAGCCAAGAAATGGTTGAGAAGGCAAAAAATTTTTCGCAATTCTGCTGCTCCAAACGCTTAACCAGAATGGCCTAGGGAAAAAATACACATACCGTTGTAATCGGGCGAGTTTCTACTTTCAGACGCAGCAGGAATTTTTGGGTTTGGTCAATCCGTTCGCGAGATATGGGAGTTTGAAACTAAGAAATTGTTGACAAGACAACAAATTTTTCGCACTTCTGCTGCTCCAATCGCTTAACCAGAATGCCCTAGGGGAAAAATACACATACCGTTGTAATCGGGCGAGTTCCTACTTTCGGATGCAATAGGAATTTTTGGGTTAGGTCAATCCGTTCGCGAGATATGGGAGTTTGAAGCTAAGAAATGGTTGAGAAGATAACAAATTTTTCGCAATTCTGCTGCTCCAAACGCTTAACCAGAATGGCCCAGGGAAAAAATACACATACCGTTGTAATCGGGCGAGTTTCTACTTTCAGATGCAATAGGAATTTTTGGGTTAGGTCAATCCGTTCGCGAGATATGGGAGTTTGAAGCCAAGAAATGGTTGAGAAGGCAAAAAATTTTTCGCAATTCTGCTGCTCCAAACGCTTAAACAGAATGGCCTAGGGAGAAAATACACATACCGTCGTAATCGGGCGAGTTTCTACTTTCAGATGCAATAGGAATTTTTGGGTTAGGTCAATCCGTTTGCGAGATATGGGAGTTTGAAGCTAAGAAGTGGTTGAGAAGACAACAAATTTTTCGCAATTCTGCTGCTCCAAACGCTTAAACAGAATGGCCTCGGGAAAAAATACACATACCGTCGTAATCGGGCGAGTTTCTACTTTCAGATGCAATAGGAATTTTTGGGTTAGGTCAATCCGTTCGCGAGATATGGGAGTTTGAAGCTAAGAAATGGTTGAGAAGACAACAAATTTTTCGCAATTCTGCTGCTCCAAACGCTTAACCAGAATGGCCTAGGGAAAAAATACGCACACCCTTGTATTCGGGCGGGTTTCTACTTTCAGACGCAGAAGGAATTTTTGGGTTTGGTCTATCCGTTCGCGAGATATGGGACATTGAATCTAAGAAATGGTTGAGAAGACAACAAATTTTTCGCAATTCTGCTGCTCCAAACGCTTAACCAGAATGGCCCAGGGAAAAAATACACATACCGTTGTAATCGGGCGAGTTTCTTCTTTCAGACGCAGCAGGAATTTTTGGGTTTGGTCAATCCGTTCGCGAGATATGGGACTTTGAAGCCAAGAAATGGTTGAGAAGGCAAAAAATTTTTCGCAATTCTGCTGCTCCCAACGCTTAACCAGAATGGCCTAGGGAAAAAATACACATGCCGTTGTAATCGGGCGAGTTTCTACTTTCAGTTACAATAGGAATTTTTGGGTTATGTCAATCCGTTCGCGAGATATGGGAGTTTGAAGCCAAGAAATGGTTGAGAAGGCAAAAAATTTTTCGCATTTCTGCTGCTCCAAACGCTTAACCAGAATGGCCCAGGGAAAAAATACACATACCGTTGTAATCGGGCGGGTTTCTACTTTCAGACGCAGAACGAATTTTTGGGTTTGGTCTATCCGTTCGCGAGATATGGGACATTGAATCTAAGAAATGGTTGAGAAGACAACAAATTTTTCGCAATTCTGCTGCTCCATACGCTTAACCAGGATGGTCTAGGGAAAAAATACACATACCGTTGTAATCGGGCGAGTTTCTACTTTCAGATGCATTAGGAATTTTGGGTTTGGTCAATCCGTTGGCGAGATATGGGACTTTGAAGCTAAGAAATTGTTGTGAAGACAACAAATTTTTCGCAATTCTGCTGCTCCAATCGCTTAACCAGAATGCCCTAGGGGAAAAATACGCATACCGTTGTAATCGGGCGAGTTTCTACTTTCAGATGCAATAGGAATTTTGGGTTTGGTCAATCCGTTCGCGAGATATGGGACTTTGAAGCTAAGAAATGGTTGACAAGACAACAAATTTTTCGCCCTTCTGCTGCTCCAATCGCTTAACCAGAATGGCCTAGGGGAAAAATACACGTACCGTTGTAATCGGGCGAGTTTCTACTTTCACAAGCAACAGGAATTTTTAGGTTCGGTCAATCCGTTCGCGAGATATGGGAGTTTGAAGCCAAGAAATGGTTGAGAAGGCAAAAAATTTTTCGCAATTCTGCTGCTCCAAACGCTTAACCAGAATGGCCTAGGGAAAAAATACACATACCGTTGTAATCGGGCGAGTTTCTACTTTCAGACGCAGCAGGAATTTTTGGGTTTGGTCAATCCGTTCGCGAGATATGGGAGTTTGAAACTAAGAAATTGTTGACAAGACAACAAATTTTTCGCACTTCTGCTGCTCCAATCGCTTAACCAGAATGCCCTAGGGGAAAAATACACATACCGTTGTAATCGGGCGAGTTCCTACTTTCGGATGCAATAGGAATTTTTGGGTTAGGTCAATCCGTTCGCGAGATATGGGAGTTTGAAGCTAAGAAATGGTTGAGAAGATAACAAATTTTTCGCAATTCTGCTGCTCCAAACGCTTAACCAGAATGGCCCAGGGAAAAAATACACATACCGTTGTAATCGGGCGAGTTTCTACTTTCAGATGCAATAGGAATTTTTGGGTTAGGTCAATCCGTTCGCGAGATATGGGAGTTTGAAGCCAAGAAATGGTTGAGAAGGCAAAAAATTTTTCGCAATTCTGCTGCTCCAAACGCTTAAACAGAATGGCCTAGGGAGAAAATACACATACCGTCGTAATCGGGCGAGTTTCTACTTTCAGATGCAATAGGAATTTTTGGGTTAGGTCAATCCGTTTGCGAGATATGGGAGTTTGAAGCTAAGAAGTGGTTGAGAAGACAACAAATTTTTCGCAATTCTGCTGCTCCAAACGCTTAAACAGAATGGCCTAGGGAAAAAATACACATACCGTCGTAATCGGGCGAGTTTCTACTTTCAGATGCAATAGGAATTTTTGGGTTAGGTCAATCCGTTCGCGAGATATGGGAGTTTGAAGCTAAGAAATGGTTGAGAAGACAACAAATTTTTCGCAATTCTGCTGCTCCAAACGCTTAACCAGAATGGCCTAGGGAAAAAATACGCACACCCTTGTATTCGGGCGGGTTTCTACTTTCAGACGCAGAAGGAATTTTTGGGTTTGGTCTATCCGTTCGCGAGATATGGGACATTGAATCTAAGAAATGGTTGAGAAGACAACAAATTTTTCGCAATTCTGCTGCTCCAAACGCTTAACCAGAATGGCCCAGGGAAAAAATACACATACCGTTGTAATCGGGCGAGTTTCTTCTTTCAGACGCAGCAGGAATTTTTGGGTTTGGTCAATCCGTTCGCGAGATATGGGACTTTGAAGCCAAGAAATGGTTGAGAAGGCAAAAAATTTTTCGCAATTCTGCTGCTCCCAACGCTTAACCAGAATGGCCTAGGGAAAAAATACACATGCCGTTGTAATCGGGCGAGTTTCTACTTTCAGTTACAATAGGAATTTTTGGGTTATGTCAATCCGTTCGCGAGATATGGGAGTTTGAAGCCAAGAAATGGTTGAGAAGGCAAAAAATTTTTCGCAATTCTGCTGCTCCAAACGCTTAAACAGAATGGCCTAGGGAAAAAATACACATACCGTCGTAATCGGGCGAGTTTCTACTTTCAGATGCAATAGGAATTTTTGGGTTAGGTCAATCCGTTTGCGAGATATGGGAGTTTGAAGCTAAGAAATGGTTGAGAAGACAACAAATTTTTCGCAATTCTGCTGCTCCAAACGCTTAACCAGAATGGGCTAGGGAAAAAATTCATATACCGTTGTAATTGGGCGAGTTTCTACTTTCAGACGCAACAGGAATTTTTGGGTTAGGACAATCCGTTCGCGAGATATGGGAGTTTGAAGCCAAGAAATGGTTGAGAAGGCAAAAAATTTTTCGCAATTCTGCTGCTCCAAACGCTTAAACAGAATGGCCTAGGGAAAAAATACGCATACCGTTGTAATCGGGCGAGTTTCTACTTTCAGATGCAATCGGAATTTTTGGGTTATGTCAATCCGTTCGCGAGATATGGGAGTTTGAAGCCAAGAAATGGTTGAGAAGGCAAAAAATTTTTCGCATTTCTGCTGCTCCAAACGCTTAACCAGAATGGCCCAGGGAAAAAATACACATACCGTTGTAATCGGGCGGGTTTCTACTTTCAGACGCAGAAGGAATTTTTGGGTTTGGTCTATCCGTTCGCGAGATATGGGACATTGAATCTAAGAAATGGTTGAGAAGACAACAAATTTTTCGCAATTCTGCTGCTCCATACGCTTAACCAGAATGGTCTAGGGAAAAAATACACATACCGTTGTAATCGGGCGAGTTTCTACTTTCAGATGCAATAGGAATTTTGGGTTTGGTCAATCCGTTTGCGAGATATGGGACTTTGAAGCTAAGAAATTGTTGTGAAGACAACAAATTTTTCGCAATTCTGCTGCTGCAATCGCTTAACCAGAATGCCCTAGGGGAAAAATACGCATACCGTTGTAATCGGGCGAGCTTCTACTTTCAGATGCAATAGGAATTTTGGGTTTGGTCAATCCGTTCGCGAGATATGGGACTTTGAAGCTAAGAAATGGTTGACAAGACAACAAATTTTTCGCACTTCTGCTGCTCCAATCGCTTAACCAGAATGGCCTAGGGGAAAAATACACATACCGTTGTAATCGGGCGAGTTTCTACTTTCAGACGCAGCAGGAATTTTTGGGTTTGGTCAATCCGTTCGCGAGATATGGGAGTTTGAAACTAAGAAATTGTTGACAAGACAACAAATTTTTCGCACTTCTGCTGCTCCAATCGCTTAACCAGAATGCCCTAGGGGAAAAATACACATACCGTTGTAATCGGGCGAGTTCCTACTTTCGGATGCAATAGGAATTTTTGGGTTAGGTCAATCCGTTCGCGAGATATGGGAGTTTGAAGCTAAGAAATGGTTGAGAAGATAACAAATTTTTCGCAATTCTGCTGCTCCAAACGCTTAACCAGAATGGCCCAGGGAAAAAATACACATATCGTTGTAATCGGGCGAGTTTCTACTTTCAGATGCAATAGGAATTTTTGGGTTAGGTCAATCCGTTCGCGAGATATGGGAGTTTGAAGCCAAGAAATGGTTGAGAAGGCAAAAATTTTTCGCAATTCTGCTGCTTCAAACGCTTAACCAGAATGGCCTAAGGAAAAAATACACATACCGTTGTAATCGGGCGAGTTTCTACTTTCAGTTACAATATGAATTTTTGGGTCTGGTCAGTCCATTCGCGAGATATGGGACTTTGAAGCTAAGAAATGGTTGACAAGACAACAAATTTTTCGCAATTCTGCTGCTCCAATCGCTTAACCAGAATTGCCTAGGGGAAAAATATACATACCGTTGTAACCGGGCGAGTTTCTACTTTCAGATGCAATAGGAATTTTTGGGTTAGGTGAATCCGTTCGCGAGATATGGGAGTTTGAAGCCAAGAAATGGTTGAGAAGGCAAAAAATTTTTCGCAATTCTGCTGCTCCAAACGCTTAAACAGAATGGCCTAGGGGAAAAATACACGTACCGTTCTAATCGGGCGAGTTTCTACTTTCACAAGCAACAGGAATTTTTAGGTTCGGTCAATCCGTTCGCGAGATATGGGAGTTTGAAGCCAAGAAATGGTTGAGAAGGCAAAAAATTTTTCGCAATTCTGCTGCTCCAAACGCTTAACCAGAATGGCCTAGGGAAAAAATACACATACCGTTGTAATCGGGCGAGTTTCTACTTTCAGATGCAATAGGAATTTTTGGGTTAGGTCAATCCGTTCGCGAGATATGGGAGTTTGAAGCTAAGAAATGGTTGAGAAGACAACAAATTTTTCGCAATTCTGCTGCTCCAAACGCTTAACCAGAATGGCCTAGGGAAAAAATACGCACACCCTTGTAATCGGGCGAGTTTCTACTTTCAGACGCAGAAGGCATTTCTGGGTTTGGTCAATCCGTTCGCTAGATATGGGACTTTGAATCTAAGAAATGGTTGAGAAGACAACAAATTTTTCGCATTTCTGCTGCTCCAAACGCTTAACCAGAATGGGCTAGGGAAAAAATTCACATACCGTTGTAATTGGGCGAGTTTCTACTTTCAGACGCAACAGGAATTTTTGGGTTAGGACAATCCGTTCGCGAGATATGGGAGTTTGACGCCAAGAAATGGTTGAGAAGGCAACAAATTTTTCGCAATTCTGCTGCTCCAAACGCTTAAACAGAATGGCCTAGGGAAAAAATACACATACCGTTGTAATCGGGCGAGTTTCTACTTTCAGATGCAATCGGAATTTTTGGGTTAGGTCAATCCGTTCGCGAGATATGGGAGTTTGAAGCTAAGAAATGGTTGAGAAGACAACAAATTTTTCGCAATTCTGCTGCTCCAAACGCTTAACCAGAATGGCCTAGGGAAAAAATACGCACACCCTTGTATTCGGGCGGGTTTCTACTTTCAGACGCAGAAGGAATTTTTGGGTTTGGTCTATCCGTTCGCGAGATATGGGACATTGAATCTAAGAAATGGTTGAGAAGACAACAAATTTTTCGCAATTCTGCTGCTCCAAACGCTTAACCAGAATGGCCCAGGGAAAAAATACACATACCGTTGTAATCGGGCGAGTTTCTACTTTCAGACGCAGCAGGAATTTTTGGGTTTGGTCAATCCGTTCGCGAGATATGGGACTTTGAAGCCAAGAAATGGTTGAGAAGGCAAAAAATTTTTCGCAATTCTGCTGCTCCAAACGCTTAACCAGAATGGCCTAGGGAAAAAATACACATGCCGTTGTAATCGGGCGAGTTTCTACTTTCAGTTACAATAGGAATTTTTGGGTTATGTCAATCCGTTCGCGAGATATGGGAGTTTGAAGCCAAGAAATGGTTGAGAAGGCAAAAAATTTTTCGCAATTCTGCTGCTCCAAACGCTTAAACAGAATGGCCTAGGGAAAAAATACACATACCGTCGTAATCGGGCGAGTTTCTACTTTCAGATGCAATAGGAATTTTTGGGTTAGGTCAATCCGTTTGCGAGATATGGGAGTTTGAAGCTAAGCAATGGTTGAGAAGACAACAAATTTTTCGCAATTCTGCTGCTCCAAACGCTTAACCAGAATGGGCTAGGGAAAAAATTCATATACCGTTGTAATTGGGCGAGTTTCTACTTTCAGATGCAATCGGAATTTTTGGGTTATGTCAATCCGTTCGCGAGATATGGGAGTTTGAAGCCAAGAAATGGTTGAGAAGGCAAAAAATTTTTCGCATTTCTGCTGCTCCAAACGCTTAACCAGAATGGCCCAGGGAAAAAATACACATACCGTTGTAATCGGGCGGGTTTCTACTTTCAGACGCAGAAGGAATTTTTGGGTTTGGTCTATCCGTTCGCGAGATATGGGACATTGAATCTAAGAAATGGTTGAGAAGACAACAAATTTTTCGCAATTCTGCTGCTCCAAACGCTTAACCAGAATGGTCTAGGGAAAAAATACACATACCGTTGTAATCGGGCGAGTTTCTACTTTCAGATGCAATAGGAATTTTGGGTTTGGTCAATCCGTTGGCGAGATATGGGACTTTGAAGCTAAGAAATTGTTGTGAAGACAACAAATTTTTCGCAACTCTGCTGCTCCAATCGCTTAACCAGAATGCCCTAGGGGAAAAATACGCATACCGTTGTAATCGGGCGAGTTCCTACTTTCGGATGCAATAGGAATTTTTGGGTTAGGTCAATCCGTTCGCGAGATATGGGAGTTTGAAGCTAAGAAATGGTTGAGAAGATAACAAATTTTTCGCAATTCTGCTGCTCCAAACGCTTAACCAGAATGGCCCAGGGAAAAAATACACATACCGTTGTAATCGGGCGAGTTTCTACTTTCAGATGCAATAGGAATTTTTGGGTTAGGTCAATCCGTTCGCGAGATATGGGAGTTTGAAGCCAAGAAATGGTTGAGAAGGCAAAAAATTTTTCGCAATTCTGCTGCTCCAAACGCTTAAACAGAATGGCCTAGGGAGAAAATACACATACCGTCGTAATCGGGCGAGTTTCTACTTTCAGATGCAATAGGAATTTTTGGGTTAGGTCAATCCGTTTGCGAGATATGGGAGTTTGAAGCTAAGAAGTGGTTGAGAAGACACCAAATTTTTCGCAATTCTGCTGCTCCAAACGCTTAAACAGAATGGCCTAGGGAAAAAATACACATACCGTCGTAATCGGGCGAGTTTCTACTTTCAGATGCAATAGGAATTTTTGGGTTAGGTCAATCCGTTCGCGAGATATGGGAGTTTGAAGCTAAGAAATGGTTGAGAAGACAACAAATTTTTCGCAATTCTGCTGCTCCAAACGCTTAACCAGAATGGCCTAGGGAAAAAATACGCACACCCTTGTATTCGGGCGGGTTTCTACTTTCAGACGCAGAAGGAATTTTTGGGTTTGGTCTATCCGTTCGCGAGATATGGGACATTGAATCTAAGAAATGGTTGAGAAGACAACAAATTTTTCGCAATTCTGCTGCTCCAAACGCTTAACCAGAATGGCCCAGGGAAAAAATACACATACCGTTGTAATCGGGCGAGTTTCTTCTTTCAGACGCAGCAGGAATTTTTGGGTTTGGTCAATCCGTTCGCGAGATATGGGACTTTGAAGCCAAGAAATGGTTGAGAAGGCAAAAAATTTTTCGCAATTCTGCTGCTCCCAACGCTTAACCAGAATGGCCTAGGGAAAAAATACACATGCCGTTGTAATCGGGCGAGTTTCTACTTTCAGTTACAATAGGAATTTTTGGGTTATGTCAATCCGTTCGCGAGATATGGGAGTTTGAAGCCAAGAAATGGTTGAGAAGGCAAAAAATTTTTCGCAATTCTGCTGCTCCAAACGCTTAAACAGAATGGCCTAGGGAAAAAATACACATACGGTCGTAATCGGGCGAGTTTCTACTTTCAGATGCAATAGGAATTTTTGGGTTAGGTCAATCCGTTTGCGAGATATGGGAGTTTGAAGCTAAGAAATGGTTGAGAAGACAACAAATTTTTCGCAATTCTGCTGCTCCAAACGCTTAACCAGAATGGGCTAGGGAAAAAATTCATATACCGTTGTAATTGGGCGAGTTTCTACTTTCAGACGCAACAGGAATTTTTGGGTTAGGACAATCCGTTCGCGAGATATGGGAGTTTGAAGCCAAGAAATGGTTGAGAAGGCAAAAAATTTTTCGCAATTCTGCTGCTCCAAACGCTTAAACAGAATGGCCTAGGGAAAAAATACGCATACCGTTGTAATCGGGCGAGTTTCTACTTTCAGATGCAATCGGAATTTTTGGGTTATGTCAATCCGTTCGCGAGATATGGGAGTTTGAAGCCAAGAAATGGTTGAGAAGGCAAAAAATTTTTCGCAATTCTGCTGCTCCAAACGCTTAAACAGAATGGCCTAGGGAAAAAATACACATACCGTCGTAATCGGGCGAGTTTCTACTTTCAGATGCAATAGGAATTTTTGGGTTAGGTCAATCCGTTTGCGAGATATGGGAGTTTGAAGCTAAGAAATGGTTGAGAAGACAACAAATTTTTCGCAATTCTGCTGCTCCAAACGCTTAACCAGAATGGGCTAGGGAAAAAATTCATATACCGTTGTAATTGGGCGAGTTTCTACTTTCAGACGCAACAGGAATTTTTGGGTTAGGACAATCCGTTCGCGAGATATGGGAGTTTGAAGCCAAGAAATGGTTGAGAAGGCAAAAAATTTTTCGCAATTCTGCTGCTCCAAACGCTTAAACAGAATGGCCTAGGGAAAAAATACGCATACCGTTGTAATCGGGCGAGTTTCTACTTTCAGATGCAATCGGAATTTTTGGGTTATGTCAATCCGTTCGCGAGATATGGGAGTTTGAAGCCAAGAAATGGTTGAGAAGGCAAAAAATTTTTCGCATTTCTGCTGCTCCAAACGCTTAACCAGAATGGCCCAGGGAAAAAATACACATACCGTTGTAATCGGGCGGGTTTCTACTTTCAGACGCAGAAGGAATTTTTGGGTTTGGTCTATCCGTTCGCGAGATATGGGACATTGAATCTAAGAAATGGTTGAGAAGACAACAAATTTTTCGCAATTCTGCTGCTCCATACGCTTAACCAGAATGGTCTAGGGAAAAAATACACATACCGTTGTAATCGGGCGAGTTTCTACTTTCAGATGCAATAGGAATTTTGGGTTTGGTCAATCCGTTGGCGAGATATGGGACTTTGAAGCTAAGAAATTGTTGTGAAGACAACAAATTTTTCGCAATTCTGCTGCTCCAATCGCTTAACCAGAATGCCCTAGGGGAAAAATACGCATACCGTTGTAATCGGGCGAGTTTCTACTTTCAGATGCAATAGGAATTTTGGGTTTGGTCAATCCGTTCGCGAGATATGGGACTTTGAAGCTAAGAAATGGTTGACAAGACAACAAATTTTTCGCCCTTCTGCTGCTCCAATCGCTTAACCAGAATGGCCTAGGGGAAAAATACACGTACCGTTGTAATCGGGCGAGTTTCTACTTTCACAAGCAACAGGAATTTTTAGGTTCGGTCAATCCGTTCGCGAGATATGGGAGTTTGAAGCCAAGAAATGGTTGAGAAGGCAAAAAATTTTTCGCAATTCTGCTGCTCCAAACGCTTAACCAGAATGGCCTAGGGAAAAAATACACATACCGTTGTAATCGGGCGAGTTTCTACTTTCAGACGCAGCAGGAATTTTTGGGTTTGGTCAATCCGTTCGCGAGATATGGGAGTTTGAAACTAAGAAATTGTTGACAAGACAACAAATTTTTCGCACTTCTGCTGCTCCAATCGCTTAACCAGAATGCCCTAGGGGAAAAATACACATACCGTTGTAATCGGGCGAGTTCCTACTTTCGGATGCAATAGGAATTTTTGGGTTAGGTCAATCCGTTCGCGAGATATGGGAGTTTGAAGCTAAGAAATGGTTGAGAAGATAACAAATTTTTCGCAATTCTGCTGCTCCAAACGGTTAACCAGAATGGCCCAGGGAAAAAATACACATACCGTTGTAATCGGGCGAGTTTCTACTTTCAGATGCAATAGGAATTTTTGGGTTAGGTCAATCCGTTCGCGAGATATGGGAGTTTGAAGCCAAGAAATGGTTGAGAAGGCAAAAAATTTTTCGCAATTCTGCTGCTCCAAACGCTTAAACAGAATGGCCTAGGGAGAAAATACACATACCGTCGTAATCGGGCGAGTTTCTACTTTCAGATGCAATAGGAATTTTTGGGTTAGGTCAATCCGTTTGCGAGATATGGGAGTTTGAAGCTAAGAAGTGGTTGAGAAGACAACAAATTATTCGCAATTCTGCTGCTCCAAACGCTTAAACAGAATGGCCTAGGGAAAAAATACACATACCGTCGTAATCGGGCGAGTTTCTACTTTCAGATGCAATAGGAATTTTTGGGTTAGGTCAATCCGTTCGCGAGATATGGGAGTTTGAAGCTAAGAAATGGTTGAGAAGATAACAAATTTTTCGCAATTCTGCTGCTCCAAACGCTTAACCAGAATGGCCCAGGGAAAAAATACACATACCGTTGTAATCGGGCGAGTGTCTACTTTCAGATGCAATAGGAATTTTTGGGTTAGGTCAATCCGTTTGCGAGATATGGGAGTTTGAAGCTAAGAAGTGGTTGAGAAGACAACAAATTATTCGCATTTCTGCTGCTCCAAACGCTTAACCAGAATGGCCCAGGGAAAAAATACACATACCGTTGTAATCGGGCGGGTTTCTACTTTCAGACGCAGAAGGAATTTTTGGGTTTGGTCTATCCGTTCGCGAGATATGGGACATTGAATCTAAGAAATGGTTGAGAAGACAACAAATTTTTCGCAATTCTGCTGCTCCATACGCTTAACCAGAATGGTCTAGGGAAAAAATACACATACCGTTGTAATCGGGCGAGTTTCTACTTTCAGATGCAATAGGAATTTTGGGTTTGGTCAATCCGTTGGCGAGATATGGGACTTTGAAGCTAAGAAATTGTTGTGAAGACAACAAATTTTTCGCAATTCTGCTGCTCCAATCGCTTAACCAGAATGCCCTAGGGGAAAAATACGCATACCGTTGTAATCGGGCGAGCTTCTACTTTCAGATGCAATAGGAATTTTGGGTTTGGTCAATCCGTTCGCGAGATATGGGACTTTGAAGCTAAGAAATGGTTGACAAGACAACAAATTTTTCGCACTTCTGCTGCTCCAATCGCTTAACCAGAATGGCCTAGGGGAAAAATACACGTACCGTTGTAATCGGGCGAGTTTCTACTTTCACAAGCAACAGGAATTTTTAGGTTCGGTCAATCCGTTCGCGAGATATGGGAGTTTGAAGCCAAGAAATGGTTGAGAAGGCAAAAAATTTTTCGCAATTCTGCTGCTCCAAACGCTTAACCAGAATGGCCTAGGGGAAAAATACACATACCGTTGTAATCGGGCGAGTTCCTACTTTCGGATGCAATAGGAATTTTTGGGTTAGGTCAATCCGTTCGCGAGATATGGGAGTTTGAAGCTAAGAAATGGTTGAGAAGATAACAAATTTTTCGCAATTCTGCTGCTCCAAACGCTTAACCAGAATGGCCCAGGGAAAAAATACACATACCGTTGTAATCGGGCGAGTTTCTACTTTCAGATGCAATAGGAATTTTTGGGTTAGGTCAATCCGTTCGCGAGATATGGGAGTTTGAAGCCAAGAAATGGTTGAGAAGGCAAAAATTTTTCGCAATTCTGCTGCTTCAAACGCTTAACCAGAATGGCCTAAGGAAAAAATACACATACCGTTGTAATCGGGCGAGTTTCTACTTTCAGTTACAATATGAATTTTTGGGTCTGGTCAATCCATTCGCGAGATATGGGACTTTGAAGCTAAGAAATGGTTGACAAGACAACAAATTTTTCGCAATTCTGCTGCTCCAATCGCTTAACCAGAATTGCCTAGGGGAAAAATATACATACCGTTGTAACCGGGCGAGTTTCTACTTTCAGATGCAATAGGAATTTTTGGGTTAGGTGAATCCGTTCGCGAGATATGGGAGTTTGAAGCCAAGAAATGGTTGAGAAGGCAAAAAATTTTTCGCAATTCTGCTGCTCCAAACGCTTAAACAGAATGGCCTAGGGGAAAAATACACGTACCGTTCTAATCGGGCGAGTTTCTACTTTCACAAGCAACAGGAATTTTTAGGTTCGGTCAATCCGTTCGCGAGATATGGGAGTTTGAAGCCAAGAAATGGTTGAGAAGGCAAAAAATTTTTCGCAATTCTGCTGCTCCAAACGCTTAACCAGAATGGCCTAGGGAAAAAATACACATACCGTTGTAATCGGGCGAGTTTCTACTTTCAGATGCAATAGGAATTTTTGGGTTAGGTCAATCCGTTCGCGAGATATGGGAGTTTGAAGCTAAGAAATGGTTGAGAAGACAACAAATTTTTCGCAATTCTGCTGCTCCAAACGCTTAACCAGAATGGCCTAGGGAAAAAATACGCACACCCTTGTAATCGGGCGAGTTTCTACTTTCAGACGCAGAAGGCATTTCTGGGTTTGGTCAATCCGTTCGCTAGATATGGGACTTTGAATCTAAGAAATGGTTGAGAAGACAACAAATTTTTCGCATTTCTGCTGCTCCAAACGCTTAACCAGAATGGGCTAGGGAAAAAATTCACATACCGTTGTAATTGGGCGAGTTTCTACTTTCAGACGCAACAGGAATTTTTGGGTTAGGACAATCCGTTCGCGAGATATGGGAGTTTGACGCCAAGAAATGGTTGAGAAGGCAACAAATTTTTCGCAATTCTGCTGCTCCAAACGCTTAAGCAGAATGGCCTAGGGAAAAAATACACATACCGTTGTAATCGGGCGAGTTTCTACTTTCAGATGCAATCGGAATTTTTGGGTTAGGTCAATCCGTTCGCGAGATATGGGAGTTTGAAGCTAAGAAATGGTTGAGAAGACAACAAATTTTTCGCAATTCTGCTGCTCCAAACGCTTAACCAGAATGGCCTAGGGAAAAAATACGCACACCCTTGTATTCGGGCGGGTTTCTACTTTCAGACGCAGAAGGAATTTTTGGGTTTGGTCTATCCGTTCGCGAGATATGGGACATTGAATCTAAGAAATGGTTGAGAAGACAACAAATTTTTCGCAATTCTGCTGCTCCAAACGCTTAACCAGAATGGCCCAGGGAAAAAATACACATACCGTTGTAATCGGGCGAGTTTCTACTTTCAGACGCAGCAGGAATTTTTGGGTTTGGTCAATCCGTTCGCGAGATATGGGACTTTGAAGCCAAGAAATGGTTGAGAAGGCAAAAAATTTTTCGCAATTCTGCTGCTCCAAACGCTTAACCAGAATGGCCTAGGGAAAAAATACACATGCCGTTGTAATCGGGCGAGTTTCTACTTTCAGTTACAATAGGAATTTTTGGGTTATGTCAATCCGTTCGCGAGATATGGGAGTTTGAAGCCAAGAAATGGTTGAGAAGGCAAAAATTTTTTCGCAATTCTGCTGCTCCAAACGCTTAAACAGAATGGCCTAGGGAAAAAATACACATACCGTCGTAATCGGGCGAGTTTCTACTTTCAGATGCAATAGGAATTTTTGGGTTAGGTCAATCCGTTTGCGAGATATGGGAGTTTGAAGCTAAGCAATGGTTGAGAAGACAACAAATTTTTCGCAATTCTGCTGCTCCAAACGCTTAACCAGAATGGGCTAGGGAAAAAATTCATATACCGTTGTAATTGGGCGAGTTTCTACTTTCAGATGCAATCGGAATTTTTGGGTTATGTCAATCCGTTCGCGAGATATGGGAGTTTGAAGCCAAGAAATGGTTGAGAAGGCAAAAAATTTTTCGCATTTCTGCTGCTCCAAACGCTTAACCAGAATGGCCCAGGGAAAAAATACACATACCGTTGTAATCGGGCGGGTTTCTACTTTCAGACGCAGAAGGAATTTTTGGGTTTGGTCTATCCGTTCGCGAGATATGGGACATTGAATCTAAGAAATGGTTGAGAAGACAACAAATTTTTCGCAATTCTGCTGCTCCAAACGCTTAACCAGAATGGTCTAGGGAAAAAATACACATACCGTTGTAATCGGGCGAGTTTCTACTTTCAGATGCAATAGGAATTTTGGGTTTGGTCAATCCGTTGGCGAGATATGGGACTTTGAAGCTAAGAAATTGTTGTGAAGACAACAAATTTTTCGCAATTCTGCTGCTCCAATCGCTTAACCAGAATGCCCTAGGGGAAAAATACGCATACCGTTGTAATCGGGCGAGTTTCTACTTTCAGATGCAATAGGAATTTTGGGTTTGGTCAATCCGTTCGCGAGATATGGGACTTTGAAGCTAAGAAATGGTTGACAAGACAACAAATTTTTCGCACTTCTGCTGCTCCAATCGCTTAACCAGAATGGCCTAGGGGGAAAATACACGTACCGTTGTAATCGGGCGAGTTTCTACTTTCACAAGCAACAGGAATTTTTAGGTTCGGTCAATCCGTTCGCGAGATATGGGAGTTTGAAGCCAAGAAATGGTTGAGAAGGCAAAAAATTTTTCGCAATTCTGCTGCTCCAAACGCTTAACCAGAATGGCCTAGGGAAAAAATACACATACCGTTGTAATCGGGCGAGTTTCTACTTTCAGTTACAATATGAATTTTTGGGTCTGGTCAATCCATTCGCGAGATATGGGACTTTGAAGCTAAGAAATGGTTGACAAGACAACAAATTTTTCGCACTTCTGCTGCTCCAATCGCTTAACCAGAATTGCCTAGGGGAAAAATATACATACCGTTGTAACCGGGCGAGTTTCTACTTTCAGATGCAATAGGAGTTTTTGGGTTAGGTGAATCCGTTCGCGAGATATGGGAGTTTGAAGCCAAGAAATGGTTGAGAAGGCAAAAAATTTTTCGCAATTCTGCTGCTCCAAACGCTTAAACAGAATGGCCTAGGGGAAAAATACACGTACCGTTCTAATCGGGCGAGTTTCTACTTTCACAAGCAACAGGAATTTTTAGGTTCGGTCAATCCGTTCGCGAGATATGGGAGTTTGAAGCCAAGAAATGGTTGAGAAGGCAAAAAATTTTTCGCAATTCTGCTGCTCCAAACGCTTAACCAGAATGGCCTAGGGAAAAAATACACATACCGTTGTAATCGGGCGAGTTTCTACTTTCAGATGCAATAGGAATTTTTGGGTTAGGTCAATCCGTTCGCGAGATATGGGAGTTTGAAGCTACGAAATGGTTGAGAAGACAACAAATTTTTCGCAGTTCTGCTGCTCCAAACGCTTAACCAGAATGGCCTAGGGAAAAAATACGCACACCCTTGTAATCGGGCGAGTTTCTACTTTCAGACGCAAAAGGCATTTCTGGGTTTGGTCAATCCGTTCGCTAGATATGGGACTTTGAATCTAAGAAATGGTTGAGAAGACAACAAATTTTTCGCATTTCTGCTGCTCCAAACGCTTAACCAGAATGGGCTAGGGAAAAAATTCACATACCGTTGTAATTGGGCGAGTTTCTACTTTCAGACGCAACAGGAATTTTTGGGTTAGGACAATCCGTTCGCGAGATATGGGAGTTTGACGCCAAGAAATGGTTGAGAAGGCAACAAATTTTTCGCAATTCTGCTGCTCCAAACGCTTAAACAGAATGGCCTAGGGAAAAAATACACATACCGTTGTAATCGGGCGAGTTTCTACTTTCAGATGCAATCGGAATTTTTGGGTTATGTCAATCCGTTCGCGAGATATGGGAGTTTGAAGCCAAGAAATGGTTGAGAAGGCAAGAAATTTTTCGCAATTCTGCTGCTCCAAACGCTTAACCAGAATGGCCCAGGGAAAAAATACACATACCGTTGTAATCGGGCGAGTTTCTACTTTCAGACGCAGCAGGAATTTTTGGGTTTGGTCAATCCGTTCGCGAGATATGGGAGTTTGAAGCTAAGAAATTGTTGAGAAGACAACAAATTTTTCGCAATTCTGCTGCTCCAAACGCTTAACCAGAATGGGGTAGGGAAAAAATACACATACCGTTGTAATCGGGCGAGTTTCTACTTTCAGATGCAATAGGAATTTTTGGGTTAGGTCAATCCGTTCGCGAGATATGGGAGTTTGAAGCCAAGAAATGGTTGAGAAGGCAAAAATTTTTCGCAATTCTGCTGCTTCAAACGCTTAAACAGAATGGCCTAGGGAAAAAATACACATACCGTTGTAATCGGGCGAGATTCTACTTTCAGTTACAATATGAATTTTTGGGTCTGGTCAATCCATTCGCGAGATATGGGACTTTGAAGCTAAGAAATGGTTGACAAGACAACAAATTTTTCGCACTTCTGCTGCTCCAATCGCTTAACCAGAATTGCCTAGGGGAAAAATACACATACCGTTGTAACCGGGCGAGTTTCTACTTTCAGATGCAATAGTAATTTTTGGGTTAGGTGAATCCGTTCGCGAGATATGGGAGTTTGAAGCCAAGAAATGGTTGAGAAGGCAAAAAATTTTTCGCAATTCTGCTGCTCCAAACGCTTAAACAGAATGGCCTAGGGAAAAAATACACATACCGTCGTAATCGGACGAGTTTCTACTTTCAGATGCAATAGGAATTTTTGGGTTAGGTCAATCCGTTCGCGAGATATGGGACTTTGAATCTAAGAAATGGTTGAGAAGACAATAAATTTTTCGCAATTCTGCTGCTCCAAACGCTTAACCAGATTGGGCTAGGGAAAAAATTCACATACCGTTGTAATTGGGCGAGTTTCTACTTTCAGATGCAATCGGAATTTTTGGGTTATGTCAATCCGTTCGCGAGATATGGGAGTTTGAAGCCAAGAAATGGTTGAGAAGGCAAAAAATTTTTCGCAATTCTGCTGCTCCAAACGCTTAACCAGAATGGCCCAGGGAAAAAATACACATACCGTTGTAATCGGGCGAGTTTCTACTTTCAGACGCAGCAGGAATTTTTGCGTTTGGTCAATCCGTTCGCGAGATATGGGACTTTGAATCCAAGAAATGGTTGAGAAGGCAAAAAATTTTTCGCAATTCTGCTGCTCCAAACGCTTAACCAGAATGGTCTAGGGAAAAAATACACATACCGTTGTAATCGGGCGAGTTTCTACTTTCAGATGCAATGGGAATTTTGGGTTTGGTCAATCCGTTCGCGAGATATGGGACTTTGAAGCTAAGAAATGGTTGTGAAGACAACAAATTTTTCGCACTTCTGCTGCTCCAATCGCTTAACCAGAATGCCCTAGGGGAAAAATACGCATACCGTTGTAATCGGGCGAGTTTCTACTTTCAGACGCAGCAGGAATTTTGGGTTTGGTCAATCCGTTCGCGAGATATGGGAGTTTGAAGCCAAGAAATGGTTGAGAAGGCAAAAAATTTTTCGCAATTCTGCTGCTTCAAACGCTTAACCAGAATGGCCTAGGGAAAAAATACACATACCGTTGTAATCGGGCGAGTTTCTACTTTCAGTTACAATAGGAATTTTTGGGTTAGGTCAATCCGTTCGCGAGATATGGGAGTTTGAAGCCAAGAAATGGTAGAGAAGGCAAAAAATGGTTCATAATTCTGCTGCTCCAAACGCTTAACCAGAATGGCCTAGGGAAAAAATACACATACCGTTGTAATCGGGCGAGGTTCTACTTTCAGATGCAATTGGAATTTTTGGGTTAGGTCAATCCGTTCGCGAGATATGGGAGTTGGAAGCCAAGAAATGGTTGAGAAGGCAAAAAATTTTTCGCAATTCTGCTGCTCCAAACGCTCAAACAGAATGGCCTAGGGAAAAAGTACACATACCGTCGTAATCGGGCGAGTTTCTACTTTCAGATGCAATAGGAATTTTTGGGTTAGGTCAATCCGTTCGCGAGATATGGGACTTTGAATCTAAGAAATGGTTGAGAAGACAATAAATTTTTCGCAATTCTGCTGCTCCAAACGCTTAACCAGATTGGGCTAGGGAAAAAATTCACATACCGTTGTAATTGGGCGAGTTTCTACTTTCAGATGCAATCGGAATTTTTGGGTTATGTCAATCCGTTCGCGAGATATGGGAGTTTGAAGCCAAGAAATGGTTGAGAAGGCAAAAAATTTTTCGCAATTCTGCTGCTCCAAACGCTTAACCAGAATGGCCCAGGGAAAAAATACACATACCGTTGTAATCGGGCGAGTTTCTACTTTCAGACGCAGCAGGAATTTTTGCGTTTGGTCAATCCGTTCGCGAGATATGGGACTTTGAATCCAAGAAATGGTTGAGAAGGCAAAAAATTTTTCGCAATTCTGCTGCTCCAAACGCTTAACCAGAATGGTCTAGGGAAAAAATACACATACCGTTGTAATCGGGCGAGTTTCTACTTTCAGATGCAATGGGAATTTTGGGTTTGGTCAATCCGTTCGCGAGATATGGGACTTTGAAGCTAAGAAATGGTTGTGAAGACAACAAATTTTTCGCACTTCTGCTGCTCCAATCGCTTAACCAGAATGCCCTAGGGGAAAAATACGCATACCGTTGTAATCGGGCGAGTTTCTACTTTCAGACGCAGCAGGAATTTTGGGTTTGGTCAATCCGTTCGCGAGATATGGGAGTTTGAAGCCAAGAAATGGTTGAGAAGGCAAAAAATTTTTCGCAATTCTGCTGCTCCAAACGCTTAACCAGAATGGCCCAGGGAAAAAATACACATACCGTTGTAATCGGGCGAGTTTCTACTTTCAGACGCAGCAGGAATTTTTGGGTTAGGTGAATCCGTTCGCGAGATATGGGAGTTTGAAGCCAAGAAATGGTTGAGAAGGCAAAAAATTTTTCGCAATTCTGCTGCTCCAAACGCTTAAACAGAATGGCCTAGGGAAAAAATACACATACCGTCGTAATCGGACGAGTTTCTACTTTCAGATGCAATAGGAATTTTTGGGTTAGGTCAATCCGTTCGCGAGATATGGGACTTTGAATCTAAGAAATGGTTGAGAAGACAATAAATTTTTCGCAATTCTGCTGCTCCAAACGCTTAACCAGATTGGGCTAGGGAAAAAATTCACATACCGTTGTAATTGGGCGAGTTTCTACTTTCAGATGCAATCGGAATTTTTGGGTTATGTCAATCCGTTCGCGAGATATGGGAGTTTGAAGCCAAGAAATGGTTGAGAAGGCAAAAAATTTTTCGCAATTCTGCTGCTCCAAACGCTTAACCAGAATGGCCCAGGGAAAAAATACACATACCGTTGTAATCGGGCGAGTTTCTACTTTCAGACGCAGCAGGAATTTTTGCGTTTGGTCAATCCGTTCGCGAGATATGGGACTTTGAATCCAAGAAATGGTTGAGAAGGCAAAAAATTTTTCGCAATTCTGCTGCTCCAAACGCTTAACCAGAATGGTCTAGGGAAAAAATACACATACCGTTGTAATCGGGCGAGTTTCTACTTTCAGATGCAATGGGAATTTTGGGTTTGGTCAATCCGTTCGCGAGATATGGGACTTTGAAGCTAAGAAATGGTTGTGAAGACAACAAATTTTTCGCACTTCTGCTGCTCCAATCGCTTAACCAGAATGCCCTAGGGGAAAAATACGCATACCGTTGTAATCGGGCGAGTTTCTACTTTCAGACGCAGCAGGAATTTTGGGTTTGGTCAATCCGTTCGCGAGATATGGGAGTTTGAAGCCAAGAAATGGTTGAGAAGGCAAAAAATTTTTCGCAATTCTGCTGCTTCAAACGCTTAACCAGAATGGCCTAGGGAAAAAATACACATACCGTTGTAATCGGGCGAGTTTCTACTTTCAGTTACAATAGGAATTTTTGGGTTAGGTCAATCCGTTCGCGAGATATGGGAGTTTGAAGCCAAGAAATGGTAGAGAAGGCAAAAAATGGTTCATAATTCTGCTGCTCCAAACGCTTAACCAGAATGGCCTAGGGAAAAAATACACATACCGTTGTAATCGGGCGAGGTTCTACTTTCAGATGCAATTGGAATTTTTGGGTTAGGTCAATCCGTTCGCGAGATATGGGAGTTGGAAGCCAAGAAATGGTTGAGAAGGCAAAAAATTTTTCGCAATTCTGCTGCTCCAAACGCTCAAACAGAATGGCCTAGGGAAAAAGTACACATACCGTCGTAATCGGGCGAGTTTCTACTTTCAGATGCAATAGGAATTTTTGGGTTAGGTCAATCCGTTCGCGAGATATGGGACTTTGAATCTAAGAAATGGTTGAGAAGACAATAAATTTTTCGCAATTCTGCTGCTCCAAACGCTTAACCAGATTGGGCTAGGGAAAAAATTCACATACCGTTGTAATTGGGCGAGTTTCTACTTTCAGATGCAATCGGAATTTTTGGGTTATGTCAATCCGTTCGCGAGATATGGGAGTTTGAAGCCAAGAAATGGTTGAGAAGGCAAAAAATTTTTCGCAATTCTGCTGCTCCAAACGCTTAACCAGAATGGCCCAGGGAAAAAATACACATACCGTTGTAATCGGGCGAGTTTCTACTTTCAGACGCAGCAGGAATTTTTGCGTTTGGTCAATCCGTTCGCGAGATATGGGACTTTGAATCCAAGAAATGGTTGAGAAGGCAAAAAATTTTTCGCAATTCTGCTGCTCCAAACGCTTAACCAGAATGGTCTAGGGAAAAAATACACATACCGTTGTAATCGGGCGAGTTTCTACTTTCAGATGCAATGGGAATTTTGGGTTTGGTCAATCCGTTCGCGAGATATGGGACTTTGAAGCTAAGAAATGGTTGTGAAGACAACAAATTTTTCGCACTTCTGCTGCTCCAATCGCTTAACCAGAATGCCCTAGGGGAAAAATACGCATACCGTTGTAATCGGGCGAGTTTCTACTTTCAGACGCAGCAGGAATTTTGGGTTTGGTCAATCCGTTCGCGAGATATGGGAGTTTGAAGCCAAGAAATGGTTGAGAAGGCAAAAAATTTTTCGCAATTCTGCTGCTCCAAACGCTTAACCAGAATGGCCCAGGGAAAAAATACACATACCGTTGTAATCGGGCGAGTTTCTACTTTCAGACGCAGCAGGAATTTTTGGGTTAGGTCAATCCGTTCGCGAGATATGGGAGTTTGAAGCCAAGAAATGGTAGAGAAGGCAAAAAATTGTTCATAATTCTGCTGCTCCAAACGCTTAACCAGAATGGCCTAGGGAAAAAATACACATACCGTTGTAATCGGGCGAGGTTCTACTTTCAGATGCAATTGGAATTTTTGGGTTAGGTCAATCCGTTCGCGAGATATGGGAGTTGGAAGCCAAGAAATGGTTGAGAAGGCAAAAAATTTTTCGCAATTCTGCTGCTCCAAACGCTCAAACAGAATGGCCTAGGGAAAAAGTACACATACCGTCGTAATCGGGCGAGTTTCTACTTTCAGATGCAATAGGAATTTTTGGGTTAGGTCAATCCGTTCGCGAGATATGGGACTTTGAATCTAAGAAATGGTTGAGAAGACAATAAATTTTTCGCAATTCTGCTGCTCCAAACGCTTAACCAGATTGGGCTAGGGAAAAAATTCACATACCGTTGTAATTGGGCGAGTTTCTACTTTCAGATGCAATCGGAATTTTTGGGTTATGTCAATCCGTTCGCGAGATATGGGAGTTTGAAGCCAAGAAATGGTTGAGAAGGCAAAAAATTTTTCGCAATTCTGCTGCTCCAAACGCTTAACCAGAATGGCCCAGGGAAAAAATACACATACCGTTGTAATCGGGCGAGTTTCTACTTTCAGTTACAATAGGAATTTTTGGGTTAGGTCAATCCGTTCGCGAGATATGGGAGTTTGAAGCCAAGAAATGGTAGAGAAGGCAAAAAATTGTTCATAATTCTGCTGCTCCAAACGCTTAACCAGAATGGCCTAGGGAAAAAATACACATACCGTTGTAATCGGGCGAGGTTCTACTTTCAGATGCAATTGGAATTTTTGGGTTAGGTCAATCCGTTCGCGAGATATGGGAGTTTGAAGCCAAGAAATGGTTGAGGAGGCAAAAAATTTTTCGCAATTCTGCTGCTCCAAACGCTTAACCAGAATGGTCTAGGGAAAAAATACACATACCGTTGTAATCGGGCGAGTTTCTACTTTCAGATGCAATAGGAATTTTTGGGTTAGGTCAATCCGTTCGCGAGATATGGGAGTTTGAAGCCAAGAAATGGTTGAGAAGGCAAAAAATTTTTCGCAATTCTGTTGCTTCAAACGCTTAACCAGAATGGCCTAGGGAAAAAATACACATGCCGTTGTAATCGGGCGAGTTTCTACTTTCAGTTACAATAGGAATTTTTGGGTCTGGTCAATCCGTTCGCGAGATATGGGACTTTGAAGCTAAGAAATGGTCGACAAGACAACAAATTTTTCGCACTTCTGCTGCTCCAATCGCTTAACCAGAATGGCCTAGGGGAAAAATACACATACCGTTGTAACCGGGCGAGTTTCTACTTTCAGATGCAATAGGAATATTTGGGTTATGTCAATCCGTTCGCGAGATATGGGAGTTTGAAGCCAAGAAATGGTTGAGAAGGCAAAAAATTTTTCGCAATTCTGCTGCTCCAAACGCTTAACCAGAATGGCCTAGGGAAAAAATACACATACCGTTGTAATCGGGCGAGGTTCTACTTTCAGATGCAATAGGAATTTTTGGGTTAGGTCATTCCGTTCGCGAGATATGGGAGTTTGAAGCCAAGAAATGGTTGAGAAGGCAAAAAATTTTTCGCAATTCTGTTGCTTCAAACGCTTAACCGGAATGGCCTAGGGAAAAAATACACATGCCGTTGTAATCGGGCGAGTTTCTACTTTCAGTTACAATAGGAATTTTTGGGTCTGGTCAATCCGTTCGCGAGATATGGGACTTTGAAGCTAAGAAATGGTCGACAAGACAAAAAATTTTTCGCACTTCTGCTGCTCCAATCGCTTAACCAGAATGGCCTAGGGGAAAAATACACATACCGTTGTAACCGGGCGAGTTTCTACTTTCAGATGCAATAGGAATTTTTGGGTTATGTCAATCCGTTCGCGAGATATGGGAGTTTGAAGCCAAGAAATGGTTGAGAAGGCAAAAAATTTTTCGCAATTCTGCTGCTCCAAACGCTTAAACAGAATGGCCTAGGGAAAAAATACACATACCGTCGTAATCGGGCGAGTTTCTACTTTCAGATGCAATAGGAATTTTTGGGTTAGGTCAATCCTTTCGCGAGATATGGGAGTTTGAAGCTAAGAAATGGTTGAGAAGACAACAAATTTTTCGCAATTCTGCTGCTCCAAACGCTTAACCAGAATGGGCTAGGGAAAAAATACACATACCGTTGTAATCGGGCGAGTTTCTACTTTCAGATGCAATAGGAATTTTTGGGTTAGGTCAATCCGTTCGCGAGATATGGGAGTTTGAAGCTAAGAAATGGTTGAGAAGACAACAAATTTTTCGCAATTCTGCTGCTCCAAACGCTTAACCAGAATGGCCTAGGGAAAAAATACGCACACCCTTGTAATCGGGCGAGTTTCTACTTTCAGACGCAGAAGGCATTTCTGGGTTTGGTCAATCCGTTTGCTAGATATGGGACTTTGAATCTAAGAAATGGTTGAGAAGACAACAAATTTTTCGCATTTCTGCTGCTCCAAACGCTTAACCAGAATGGGCTAGGGAAAAAATTCACATACCGTTGTAATTGGGCGAGTTTCTACTTTCAGACGCAACAGGAATTTTTGGGTTAGGTCAATCCGTTCGCGAGATATGGGAGTTTGAAGCCAAGAAATGGTTGAGAAGGCAAAAATTTTTCGCAATTCTGCTGCTTCAAAAGCTTAACCAGAATGGCCTAGGGAAAAAATACACATACCGTTGTAATCGGGCGAGTTTCTACTTTCAGTTACAATATGAATTTTTGGGTCTGGTCAATCCATTCGCGAGATATGGGACTTTGAAGCTAAGAAATGGTTGACAAGACAACAAATTTTTCGCACTTCTGCTGCTCCAATCGCTTAACCAGAATTGCCTAGGGGAAAAATACACATACCGTTGTAACCGGGCGAGTTTCTACTTTCAGATGCAATAGGAATTTTTGGGTTAGGTCAATCCGTTCGCGAGATATGGGAGTTTGAAGCCAAGAAATGGTTGAGAAGGCAAAAAATTTTTCGCAATTCTGCTGCTCCAAACGCTTAAACAGAATGGCCTAGGGAAAAAATACACATACCGTCTTAATCGGGCGAGTTTCTACTTTCAGATGCAATAGGAATTTTTGGGTTAGGTCAATCCGTTCGCGAGATATGGGACTTTGAATCTAAGAAATGGTTGAGAAGACAATAAATTTTTCGCAATTCTGCTGCTCCAAACGCTTAACCAGATTGGGCTAGGGAAAAAATTCACATACCGTTGTAATTGGGCGAGTTTCTACTTTCAGATGCAATCGGAATTTTTGGGTTATGTCAATCCGTTCGCGAGATATGGGAGTTTAAAGCCAAGAAATGGTTGAGAAGGCAAAAAATTTTTCGCAATTCTGCTGCTCCAAACGCTTAAACAGAATGGCCTAGGGAAAAAATACACATACCGTCGTAATCGGGCGAGTTTCTACTTTCAGATGCAATAGGAATTTTTGGGTTAGGTCAATCCTTTCGCGAGATATGGGAGTTTGAAGCTAAGAAATGGTTGAGAAGACAACAAATTTTTCGCAATTCTGCTGCTCCGAACGCTTAACCAGAATGGGCTAGGGAAAAAATACACATACCGTTGTAATCGGGCGAGTTTCTACTTTCAGATGCAATAGGAATTTTTGGGTTAGGTCAATCCGTTCGCGAGATATGGGAGTTTGAAGCTAAGAAATGGTTGAGAAGACAACAAATTTTTCGCAATTCTGCTGCTCCAAACGCTTAACCAGAATGGCCTAGGGAAAAAATACGCACACCCTTGTAATCGGGCGAGTTTCTACTTTCAGACGCAGAAGGCATTTCTGGGTTTGGTCAATCCGTTCGCTAGATATGGGACTTTGAATGTAAGAAATGGTTGAGAAGACAACAAATTTTTCGCATTTCTGCTGCTCCAAACGCTTAACCAGAATGGGCTAGGGAAAAAATTCACATACCGTTGTAATTGGGCGAGTTTCTACTTTCAGACGCAACAGGAATTTTTGGGTTAGGACAATCCGTTCGCGAGATATGGGAGTTTGACGCCAAGAAATGGTTGAGAAGGCAACAAATTTTTCGCAATTCTGCTGCTCCAAACGCTTAAACAGAATGGCCTAGGGAAAAAATACACATACCGTTGTAATCGGGCGAGTTTCTACTTTCAGATGCAATCGGAATTTTTGGGTTATGTCAATCCGTTCGCGAGATATGGGAGTTTGAAGCCAAGAAATGGTTGAGAAGGCAAGAAATTTTTCGCAATTCTGCTGCTCCAAACGCTTAACCAGAATGGCCTAGGGAAAAAATACACATACCGTTGTAATCGGGCGAGTTTCTACTTTCAGATGCAATCGGAATTTTTGGGTTATGTCAATCCGTTCGCGAGATATGGGAGTTTGAAGCCAAGAAATGGTTGAGAAGGCAAAAATTTTTCGCAATTCTGCTGCTTCAAACGCTTAACCAGAATGGCCTAGGGAAAAAATACACATACCGTTGTAATCGGGCGAGTTTCTACTTTCAGTTACAATATGAATTTTTGGGTCTGGTCAATCCATTCGCGAGATATGGGACTTTGAAGCTAAGAAATGGTTGACAAGACAACAAATTTTTCGCACTTCTGCTGCTCCAATCGCTTAACCAGAATTGCCTAGGGGAAAAATACACATACCGTTGTAACCGGGCGAGTTTCTACTTTCAGATGCAATAGGAATTTTTGGGTTAGGTCAATCCGTTCGCGAGATATGGGAGTTTGAAGCCAAGAAATGGTTGAGAAGGCAAAAAATTTTTCGCAATTCTGCTGCTCCAAACGCTTAAACAGAATGGCCTAGGGAAAAAATACACATACCGCCTTAATCGGGCGTGTTTCTACTTTCAGATGCAATAGGAATTTTTGGGTTAGGTCAATCCGTTCGCGAGATATGGGAGTTTGAAGCCAAGAAATGGTTGAGAAGGCAAAAAATTTTTCGCAATTCTGCTGCTCCAAACGCTTAACCAGAATGGCCCAGGGAAAAAATACACATACCGTTGTAATCGGGCGAGTTTCTACTTTCAGACGCAGCAGGAATTTTTGCGTTTGGTCAATCCGTTCGCGAGATATGGGAGTTTAAAGCTAAGAAATGGTTGAGAAGACAACAAATTTTTCGCAATTCTGTTGCTTCAAACGCTTAACCAGAATGGCCTAGGGAAAAAATACGCACACCCTTGTAATCGGGCGAGTTTCTACCTTCAGACGCAGAAGGAATTTTTGGGTTATGTCAATCCGTTCGCGAGATATGGGAGTTTGAAGCCAAGAAATGGTTGAGAAGGCAAAAATTTTTCGCAATTCTGCTGCTTCAAACGCTTAACCAGAATGGCCTAGGGAAAAAATACACATACCGTTGTAATCGGGCGAGTTTCTACTTTCAGTTACAATATGAATTTTTGGGTCTGGTCAATCCATTCGCGAGATATGGGACTTTGAAGCTAAGAAATGGTTGACAAGACAACAAATTTTTCGCACTTCTGCTGCTCCAATCGCTTAACCAGAATTGCCTAGGGGAAAAATACACATACCGTTGTAACCGGGCGAGTTTCTACTTTCAGATGCAATAGGAATTTTTGGGTTAGGTCAATCCGTTCGCGAGATATGGGAGTTTGAAGCCAAGAAATGGTTGAGAAGGCAAAAAATTTTTCGCAATTCTGCTGCTCCAAACGCTTAAACAGAATGGCCTAGGGAAAAAATACACATACCGTCTTAATCGGGCGAGTTTCTACTTTCAGATGCAATAGGAATTTTTGGGTTAGGTCAATCCGTTCGCGAGATATGGGAGTTTGAAGCCAAGAAATGGTTGAGAAGGCAAAAAATTTTTCGCAATTCTGCTGCTCCAAACGCTTAGCCAGAATGGCCCAGGGAAAAAATACACATACCGTTGTAATCGGGCGAGTTTCTACTTTCAGACGCAGCAGGAATTTTTGCGTTTGGTCAATCCGTTCGCGAGATATGGGAGTTTAAAGCTAAGAAATGGTTGAGAAGACAACAAATTTTTCGCAATTCTGTTGCTTCAAACGCTTAACCAGAATGGCCTAGGGAAAAAATACGCACACCCTTGTAATCGGGCGAGTTTCTACCTTCAGACGCAGAAGGAATTTTTGGGTTTGGTCAATCCGTTCGCGAGATATGGGACTTTGAATCTAAGAAATGGTTGAGAAGACAACAAATTTTTCGCAATTCTGCTGCTCCAAACGCTTAACCAGAATGGGCTAGGGAAAAAATTCACATACCGTTGTAATTGGGCGAGTTTCTACTTTCAGACGCAACAGGAATTTTTGGGTTAGGACAATCCGTTCGCGAGATATGGGAGTTTGAAGCCAAGAAATGGTTGAGAAGGCAAAAAATTTTTCGCAATTCTGCTGATCCAAACGCTTAACCAGAATGGCCTAGGGAAAAAATACTCATACCGCTGTAGTCGGGCGAGTGTCTACTTTCAGATGCAATAGGAATTTTTGGGTTAGGTCAATCCGTTCGCGAGATATGGGAGTTTGAAGCCAAGAAATGGTTGAGGAGGCAAAAAATTTTTCGCAATTCTGCTGCTCCAAACGCTTGACCAGAATGGTCTAGGGAAAAAATACACATACCGTTGTAATCGGGCGAGTTTCTACTTTCAGATGCAATAGGGATTTTTGGGTTAAGTCAATCCGTTCGCGAGATATGGGAGTTTGAAGCCAAGAAATGGTAGAGAAGGCAAAAAATTGTTCACAATTCTGCTGCTCCAAACGCTTAACCAGAATGGCCTAGGGAAAAAATACACATACCGTTGTAATCGGGCGAGGTTCTACTTTCAGATGCAATAGGAATTTTTGGGTTAGGTCATTCCGTTCGCGAGATATGGGAGTTTGAAGCCAAGAAATGGTTGAGAAGGCAAAAAATTTTTCGCAATTCTGTTGCTTCAAACGCTTAACCAGAATGGCCTAGGGAAAAAATACACATGCCGTTGTAATCGGGCGAGTTTCTACTTTCAGTTACAATAGGAATTTTTGGGTCTGGTCAATCCGTTCGCGAGATATGGGACTTTGAAGCTCAGAAATGGTCGACAAGACAACAAATTTTTCGCACTTCTGCTGCTCCAATCGCTTAACCAGAATGGCCTAGGGGAAAAATACACATACTGTTGTAACCGGGCGAGTTTCTACTTTCAGATGCAATAGGAATTTTTGGGTTAGGTCAATCCGTTCGCGAGATATGGGAGTTTAAAGCTAAGAAATGGTTGAGAAGACAACAAATTTTTCGCAATTCTGTTACTTCAAACGCTTAACCAGAATGGCCTAGGGAAAAAATACTCATACCGCTGTAGTCGGGCGAGTGTCTACTTTCAGATGCAATAGGAATTTATGTGTTAGGTCAATCCGTTCGCGAGATATGGGAGTTTGAAGCCAAGAAATGGTTGAGGAGGCAAAAAATTTTTCGCAATTCTGCTGCTCCAAACGCTTAACCAGAATGGTCTAGGGAAAAAATACAAATACCGTTGTAATCGGGCGAGTTTCTACTTTCAGATACAATAGGAATTTTTGGGTTAGGTCAATCCGTTCGCGAGATATGGGAGTTTGAAGCCAAGAAATGGTAGAGAAGGCAAAAAATTGTTCACAATTCTGCTGCTCCAAACGCTTAACCAGAATGGCTTAGGGAAAAAATACACATACCGTTGTAATCGGGCGAGGTTCTACTTTCAGATGCAATAGGAATTTTTGGGTTAGGTCAATCCGTTCGCGAGATATGGGAGTTTGAATCCAAGAAATGGTTGAGAAGGCAAAAAATTTTTCGCAATTCTGTTGCTTCAAACGCTTAACCAGAATGGCCTAGGGAAAAAATACACATGCCGTTGTAATCGGGCGAGTTTCTACTTTCAGTTACAATAGGAATTTTTGGGTCTGGTCAATCCGTTCGCGAGATATGGGACTTTGAAGCTAAGAAATGGTCGACAAGACAACAAATTTTGCGCACTTCTGCTGCTCCAATCGCTTAACCAGAATGGCCTAGGGGAAAAATACACATACCGTTGTAACCGGGCGAGTTTCTACTTTCAGATGCAATAGGAATTTTTGGGTTATGTCAATCCGTTCGCGAGATATGGGAGTTTGAAGCCAAGAAATGGTTGAGAAGGCAAAAAATTTTTCGCATTTCTGCTGCTCCAAACGCTTAACCAGAATGGCCTAGGGGAGAAATACACATACCGTTGTAACCGGGCGAGTTTCTACTTTCAGATGCAATAGGAATTTTTGGGTTAGCTCAATCCGTTCGCGAGACATGGGAGTTTGAAGCCAAGAAATGGTTGAGAAGGCAAAAAATTTTTCGCAATTCTGCTGCTTCAAACGCTTAACCAGAATGGCCTAGGGAAAAAATACACATACGGTTGTAATCGGGCGAATTTCTACTTTCAGTTACAATAGGAATTTTTGGGTCTGGTCAATCCGTTCGCGAGATATGGGACTTTGAAGCTAAGAAATGGTTGACAAGACAACAAATTTTTCGCACTTCTGCTGCTCCAATCGCTTAACCAGAATGGCCTAGGGAAAAAATACACATGCCGTTGTAACCGGGCGAGTTTCTACTTTCAGATGCAATAGGAATATTTGGGTTAGGTCAATCCGTTCGCGAGATATGGGAGATTGAAGCCAAGAAATGGTTGAGAAGGCAAAAAATTTTTCGCAATTCTGCTGCTCCAAACGCTTAAACAGAATGGCCTAGGGAAAAAATACACATACCGTTGTAATCGGGCGAGTTTCTACTTTCAGTTACAATAGGAATTTTTGGGTTCGGTCAATCCGTTCGCGAGATATGGGACTTTGAAGCTAAGAAATGGTTGACAAGACAACAAATTTTTCGCATTTCTGCTGCTCCAATCGCTTAACCAGAATGCCCTAGGGGAAAAATACACGTACCGTTGTAATCGGGCGAGTTTCTACTTTCACAAGCAACAGGAATTTTTGGGTTCGGTCAATCCGTTCGCGAGATATGGGAGTTTGAAGCCAAGAAATGATTGAGAAGGCAAAAAATTTTCCGCAATTCTGCTGCTCCAAACGCTTAACCAGAATGGCCTAGGGAAAAAATACACATACCGTTGTAATCGGGCGAGTTTCTACTTTCAGATGCAATAGGAATTTTTGGGTTAGGTCAATCCGTTCGCGAGATATGGGAGTTTGAAGCTAAGAAATGGTTGAGAAGACAACAAATTTTTCGCAATTCTGCTGCACCAAACGCTTAACCAGAATGGCCTAGGGAAAAAATACGCACACCCTTGTAATCGGGCGAGTTTCTACTTTCAGACGCAGAAGGCATTTCTGGGTTTGGTCAATCCGTTCGCTAGATATGGGACTTTGAATCTAAGAAATGGTTGAGAAGACAACAAATTTTTCGCATTTCTGCTGCTCCAAACGCTTAACCAGAATGGGCTAGGGAAAAAATTCACATACCGTTGTAATTGGGCGAGTTTCTACTTTCAGACGCAACAGGAATTTTTGGGTTAGGACAATCCGTTCACGAGATATGGGAGTTTGGCGCCAAGAAATGGTTGAGAAGGCAAAAAATTTTTCGCAATTCTGCTGCTCCAAACGCTTAAACAGAATGGCCTAGGGAAAAAATACACATACCGTTGTAATCGGGCGAGGTTCTACTTTAAGATGCAATCGGAATTTTTGGGTTATGTCAATCCGTTCGCGAGATATGGGAGCTTGAAGCCAAGAAATGGTTGAGAAGGCAAGAAATTTTTCGCAATTCTGCTGCTCCAATCGCTTAACCAGAATGGCCCAGGGAAAAAATACACATACCGTAGTAATCGGGCGATTTTCTACTTTCAGACGCAGCAGGAATTTTTGGGTTTGGTCAATCCGTTCGCGAGATATGGGAGTTTGAAGCTAAGAAATGGTTGAGAAGACAACAAATTTTTCGCAATTCTGCTGCTCCAAACGCTTAACCAGAATGGGGTAGGGAAAAAATACACGTACCGTTGTAATCGGGCGAGTTTCTACTTTCAGATGCAATAGGAATTTTTGGGTTAGGTCAATCCGTTCGCGAGATATGGGAGTTTGAAGCCAAGAAATGGTTGAGAAGGCAAAAAATTTTTCGCAATTCTGCTGCTCCAAACGGTTAAACAGAATGGCCTAGGGAAAAAATACACATACCGTCGTAATCGGGCGAGTTTCTACTTTCAGATGCAATAGGAATTTTTGGGTTAGGTCAATCCGTTCGCGAGATATGGGAGTTTGAAGCTAAGAAATGGTTGAGAAGACAACAAATTTTTCGCAATTCTGCTGCTGCAAACGCTTAACCAGAATGGCCTAGGGAAAAAATACGCACACCCTTGTAATCGGGCGGGTTTCTACTTTCAGGCGCAGAAGGAATTTTTGGGTTTGGTCTATCCGTTCGCGAGATATGGGACATTGAATCTAAGAAATGGTTGAGAAGACAACAAATTTTTCGCAATTCTGCTGCTCCAAACGCTTAACCAGAATGGCCCAGGGAAAAAATACACATACCGTTGTAATCGGGCGAGTTTCTGCTTTCAGACGCAGCAGGAATTTTTGGGTTTGGTCAATCCGTTCGCGAAATATGGGACTTTGAAGCCAAGAAATGGTGGAGAAAGCAAAAAATTTTTCGCAATTCTGCTGCTCCAAACGCTTAACCAGAATGGTCTAGGGAAAAAATACACATACCGTTGTAATCGGGCGAGTTTCTACTTTCAGATTCAATGGGAATTTTGGGTTTGGTCAATCCGTTCGCGAGATATGGGACTTTGAAGCTAAGAAATGGTTGTGAAGACAACAAATTTTTCGCACTTCTGCTGCTCCAATCGCTTAACCAGAATGCCCTAGGGGAAAAATACGCATACCGTTGTAATCGGGCGAGTTTCTACTTTCAGACGCAGCAGAAATTTTGGGTTTGGTCAATCCGTTCGCGAGATATGGGAGTTTGAAGCCAAGAAATGGTTCAGAAGGCAAAAAATTTTTCGCAATTCTGCTGCTTCAAACGCTTAACCAGAATGGCCTAGGGAAAAAATACACATACCGTTGTAATCGGGCGAGTTTCTACTTTCAGTTACAATAGGAATTTTTGGGTTAGGTCAATCCGTTCGCGAGATATGGGAGTTTGAAGCCAAGAAATGGTAGAGAAGGCAAAAAATTGTTCATAATTCTGCTGCTCCAAACGCTTAACCAGAATGGCCTAGGGAAAAAGTACACATACCGTCGTAATCGGGCGAGTTTCTACTTTCAGATGCAATAGGAATTTTTGGGTTAGGGCAATCCGTTCGCGAGATATGAGAGTTTAAAGCTAAGAAATGGTTGAGAAGACAACAAATTTTTCGCAATTCTGTTGCTTCAAACGCTTAACCAGAATGGCCTAGGGAAAAAATACGCACACCCTTGTAATCGGGCGAGTGTCTACCTTCAGACGCAGAAGGAATTTTTGGGTTTGGTCAATCCGTTCGCGAGATATGGGACTTTGAAGCTAAGAAATGGTTGACAAGACAACAAATTTTTCGCACTTCTGCTGCTCCAATCGCTTAACCAGAATTGCCTAGGGGAAAAATACACATACCGTTGTAACCGGGCGAGTTTCTACTTTCAGATGCAATAGGAATTTTTGGGTTAGGTCAATCCGTTTGCGAGATATGGGAGTTTGAAGCTAAGAAATGGTTGAGAAGACAACAAATTTTTCGCAATTCTGCTGCTCCAAACGCTTAACCAGAATGGCCTAGGGAAAAAATACACATACCGTCGTAATCGGGCTAGTTTCTACTTTCAGATGCAATAGGAATTTTTGGGTCTGGTCAATCCGTTCGCAAGATATGGGACTTTGAAGCTAAGAAATGGTTGACAAGACAACAAATTTTTCGCACTTCTGCTGCTCCAATCGCTTAACCAGAATGGCCTAGGGAAAAAATACACATGCCGTTGTAATCGGGCGAGTTTCTACTTTCAGTTACAATAGGAATTTTTGGGTTAGGTCAATCCGTTTGCGAGATATGGGAGTTTGAAGCTAAGAAATGGTTGAGAAGACAACAAATTTTTCGCAATTCTGCTGCTCCAAACGCTTAACCAGAATGGGCTAGGGAAAAAATTCATATACCGTTGTAATTGGGCGAGTTTCTACTTTCAGACGCAACAGGAATTTTTGGGTTAGGACAATCCGTTCGCGAGATATGGGAGTTTGAAGCCAAGAAATGGTTGAGAAGGCAAAAAATTTTTCGCAATTCTGCTGCTCCAAACGCTTAAACAGAATGGCCTAGGGAAAAAATACGCATACCGTTGTAATCGGGCGAGTTTCTACTTTCAGATGCAATCGGAATTTTTGGGTTATGTCAATCCGTTCGCGAGATATGGGAGTTTGAAGCCAAGAAATGGTTGAGAAGGCAAAAAATTTTAAGCGTTTCTGCTGCTCCAAACGCTTAAACAGAATGGCCTAGGGGAAAAATACACGTACCGTTCTAATCGGGCGAGTTTCTACTTTCACAAGCAACAGGAATTTTTAGGTTCGGTCAATCCGTTCGCGAGATATGGGAGTTTGAAGCCAAGAAATGGTTGAGAAGGCAAAAAATTTTTCGCAATTCTGCTGCTCCAAACGCTTAACCAGAATGGCCTAGGGAAAAAATACACATACCGTTGTAATCGGGCGAGTTTCTACTTTCAGATGCAATAGGAATTTTTGGGTTAGGTCAATCCGTTCGCGAGATATGGGAGTTTGAAGCTAAGAAATGGTTGAGAAGACAACAAATTTTTCGCAATTCTGCTGCTCCAAACGCTTAACCAGAATGGCCTAGGGAAAAAATACGCACACCCTTGTAATCGGGCGAGTTTCTACTTTCAGACGCAGAAGGCATTTCTGGGTTTGGTCAATCCGTTCGCTAGATATGGGACTTTGAATCTAAGAAATGGTTGAGAAGACAACAAATTTTTCGCATTTCTGCTGCTCCAAACGCTTAACCAGAATGGGCTAGGGAAAAAATTCACATACCGTTGTAATTGGGCGAGTTTCTACTTTCAGACGCAACAGGAATTTTTGGGTTAGGACAATCCGTTCGCGAGATATGGGAGTTTGACGCCAAGAAATGGTTGAGAAGGCAACAAATTTTTCGCAATTCTGGTGCTCCAAACGCTTAAACAGAATGGCCTAGGGTAAAAATACACATACCGTTGTAATCGGGCGAGTTTCTACTTTCAGATGCAATCGGAATTTTTGGGTTATGTCAATCCGTTCGCGAGATATGGGAATTTGAAGCCAAGAAATGGTTGAGAAGGCAAGAAATTTTTCGCAATTCTGCTGCTCCAAACGCTTAACCAGAATGGCCCAGGGAAAAAATACACATACCGTTGTAATCGGGCGAGTTTCTACTTTCAGACGCAGCAGGAATTTTTGGGTTTGGTCAATCCGTTCGCGAGATATGGGAGTTTGAAGCTAAGAAATTGTTGAGAAGACAACAAATTTTTCGCAATTCTGCTGCTCCAAACGCTTAACCAGAATGGGGTTGGGAAAAAATACACATACCGTTGTAATCGGGCGAGTTTCTACTTTCAGATGCAATAGGAATTTTTGGGTTAGGTCAAACCGTTCGCGAGATATGGGAGTTTGAAGCCAAGAAATGGTTGAGAAGGCAAAAATTTTTCGCAATTCTGCTGCTTCAAACGCTTAAACAGAATGGCCTAGGGAAAAAATACACATACCGTTGTAATCGGGCGAGTTTCTACTTTCAGTTACAATATGAATTTTTGGGTCTGGTCAATCCATTCGCGAGATATGGGACTTTGAAGCTAAGAAATGGTTGACAAGACAACAAATTTTTCGCACTTCTGCTGCTCCAATCGCTTAACCAGAATTGCCTAGGGGAAAAATACACATACCGTTGTAACCGGGCGAGTTTCTACTTTCGGATGCAATAGGAATTTTTGGGTTAGGTGAATCCGTTCGCGAGATATGGGAGTTTGAAGCCAAGAAATGGTTGAGAAGGCAAAAAATTTTTCGCAATTCTGCTGCTCCAAACGCTTAAACAGAATGGCCTAGGGAAAAAATAGACATACCGTCGTAATCGGGCGAGTTTCTACTTTCAGATGCAATCGGAATTTTTGGGTTATGTCAATCCGTTCGCGAGATATGGGAGTTTGAAGCCAAGAAATGGTTGAGAAGGCAAGAAATTTTTCGCAATTCTGCTGCTCCAAACGCTTAACCAGAATGGCCCAGGGAAAAAATACACATACCGTTGTAATCGGGCGAGTTTCTACTTTCAGACGCAGCAGGAATTTTTGGGTTTGGTCAATCCGTTCGCGAGATATGGGAGTTTGAAGCTAAGAAATTGTTGAGAAGACAACAAATTTTTCGCAATTCTGCTGCTCCAAACGCTTAACCAGAATGGGGTAGGGAAAAAATACACATACCGTTGTAATCGGGCGAGTTTCTACTTTCAGATGCAATAGGAATTTTTGGGTTAGGTCAAACCGTTCGCGAGATATGGGAGTTTGAAGCCAAGAAATGGTTGAGAAGGCAAAAATTTTTCGCAATTCTGCTGCTTCAAACGCTTAAACAGAATGGCCTAGGGAAAAAATACACATACCGTTGTAATCGGGCGAGTTTCTACTTTCAGTTACAATATGAATTTTTGGGTCTGGTCAATCCATTCGCGAGATATGGGACTTTGAAGCTAAGAAATGGTTGACAAGACAACAAATTTTTCGCACTTCTGCTGCTCCAATCGCTTAACCAGAATTGCCTAGGGGAAAAATACACATACCGTTGTAACCGGGCGAGTTTCTACTTTCGGATGCAATAGGAATTTTTGGGTTAGGTGAATCCGTTCGCGAGATATGGGAGTTTGAAGCCAAGAAATGGTTGAGAAGGCAAAAAATTTTTCGCAATTCTGCTGCTCCAAACGCTTAAACAGAATGGCCTAGGGAAAAAATACACATACCGTCGTAATCGGGCGAGTTTCTACTTTCAGATGCAATAGGAATTTTTGGGTTAGGTCAATCCGTTCGCGAGATATGGGACTTTGAATCTAAGAAATGGTTGAGAAGACAATAAATTTTTCGCAATTCTGCTGCTCCAAACGCTTAACCAGATTGGGCTAGGGAAAAAATTCACATACCGTTGTAATTGGGCGAGTTTCTACTTTCAGATGCAATCGGAATTTTTGGGTTATGTCAATCCGTTCGCGAGATATGGGAGTTTGAAGCCAAGAAATGGTTGAGAAGGCAAAAAATTTTTCGCAATTCTGCTGCTTCAAACGCTTAACCAGAATGGCCTAGGGAAAAAATACACATACCGTTGTAATCGGGCGAGTTTCTACTTTCAGTTACAATAGGAATTTTTGGGTTAGGTCAATCCGTTCGCGAGATATGGGAGTTTGAAGCCAAGAAATGGTAGAGAAGGCAAAAAATTGTTCATAATTCTGCTGCTCCAAACGCTTAACCAGAATGGCCTAGGGAAAAAATACACATACCGTTGTAATTGGGCGAGTTTCTACTTTCAGACGCAACAGGAATTTTTGGGTTAGGACAATCCGTTCGCGAGATATGGGAGTTTGACGCCAAGAAATGGTTGAGAAGGCAACAAATTTTTCGCAATTCTGCTGCTCCAAACGCTTAAACAGAATGGCCTAGGGAAAAAATACACATACCGTTGTAATCGGGCGAGTTTCTACTTTCAGACGCAGCAGGAATTTTTGCGTTTGGTCAATCCGTTCGCGAGATATGGGACTTTGAATCTAAGAAATGGTTGAGAAGACAATAAATTTTTCGCAATTCTGCTGCTCCAAACGCTTAACCAGATTGGGCTAGGGAAAAAATTCACATACCGTTGTAATTGGGCGAGTTTCTACTTTCAGATGCAATCGGAATTTTTGGGTTATGTCAATCCGTTCGCGAGATATGGGAGTTTGAAGCCAAGAAATGGTTGAGAAGGCAAGAAATTTTTCGCAATTCTGCTGCTCCAAACGCTTAACCAGAATGGCCCAGGGAAAAAATACACATACCGTTGTAATCGGGCGAGTTTCTACTTTCAGACGCAGCAGGAATTTTTGGGTTTGGTCAATCCGTTCGCGAGATATGGGAGTTTGAAGCCAAGAAATGGTTGAGAAGGCAAAAAATTTTTCGCAATTCTGCTGCTCCAAACGCTTAAACAGAATGGCCTAGGGAAAAAATACACATACCGTCGTAATCGGGCGAGTTTCTACTTTCAGATGCAATAGGAATTTTTGGGTTAGGTCGATCCGTTCGCGAGATATGGGACTTTGAATCTAAGAAATGGTTGAGAAGACAATAAATTTTTCGCAATTCTGCTGCTCCAAACGCTTAACCAGATTGGGCTAGGGAAAAAATTCACATACCGTTGTAATTGGGCGAGTTTCTACTTTCAGATGCAATCGGAATTTTTGGGTTATGTCAATCCGTTCGCGAGATATGGGAGTTTGAAGCCAAGAAATGGTTGAGAAGGCAAAAAATTTTTCGCAATTCTGCTGCTCCAAACGCTTAACCAGAATGGCCCAGGGAAAAAATACACATACCGTTGTAATCGGGCGAGTTTCTACTTTCAGACGCAGCAGGAATTTTTGGGTTTGGTCAATCCGTTCGCGAGATATGGGAGTTTGAAGCTAAGAAATTGTTGAGAAGACAACAAATTTTTCGCAATTCTGCTGCTCCAAACGCTTAACCAGAATGGGGTAGGGAAAAAATACACATACCGTTGTAATCGGGCGAGTTTCTACTTTCAGATGCAATAGGAATTTTTGGGTTAGGTCAAACCGTTCGCGAGATATGGGAGTTTGAAGCCAAGAAATGGTTGAGAAGGCAAAAATTTTTCGCAATTCTGCTGCTTCAAACGCTTAAACAGAATGGCCTAGGGAAAAAATACACATACCGTTGTAATCGGGCGAGTTTCTACTTTCAGTTACAATATGAATTTTTGGGTCTGGTCAATCCATTCGCGAGATATGGGACTTTGAAGCTAAGAAATGGTTGACAAGACAACAAATTTTTCGCACTTCTGCTGCTCCAATCGCTTAACCAGAATTGCCTAGGGGAAAAATACACATACCGTTGTAACCGGGCGAGTTTCTACTTTCGGATGCAATAGGAATTTTTGGGTTAGGTGAATCCGTTCGCGAGATATGGGAGTTTGAAGCCAAGAAATGGTTGAGAAGGCAAAAAATTTTTCGCAATTCTGCTGCTCCAAACGCTTAAACAGAATGGCCTAGGGAAAAAATACACATACCGTCGTAATCGGGCGAGTTTCTACTTTCAGATGCAATAGGAATTTTTGGGTTAGGTCAATCCGTTCGCGAGATATGGGACTTTGAATCTAAGAAATGGTTGAGAAGACAATAAATTTTTCGCAATTCTGCTGCTCCAAACGCTTAACCAGATTGGGCTAGGGAAAAAATTCACATACCGTTGTAATTGGGCGAGTTTCTACTTTCAGATGCAATCGGAATTTTTGGGTTATGTCAATCCGTTCGCGAGATATGGGAGTTTGAAGCCAAGAAATGGTTGAGAAGGCAAAAAATTTTTCGCAATTCTGCTGCTTCAAACGCTTAACCAGAATGGCCTAGGGAAAAAATACACATACCGTTGTAATCGGGCGAGTTTCTACTTTCAGTTACAATAGGAATTTTTGGGTTAGGTCAATCCGTTCGCGAGATATGGGAGTTTGAAGCCAAGAAATGGTAGAGAAGGCAAAAAATTGTTCATAATTCTGCTGCTCCAAACGCTTAACCAGAATGGCCTAGGGAAAAAATACACATACCGTTGTAATTGGGCGAGTTTCTACTTTCAGACGCAACAGGAATTTTTGGGTTAGGACAATCCGTTCGCGAGATATGGGAGTTTGACGCCAAGAAATGGTTGAGAAGGCAACAAATTTTTCGCAATTCTGCTGCTCCAAACGCTTAAACAGAATGGCCTAGGGAAAAAATACACATACCGTTGTAATCGGGCGAGTTTCTACTTTCAGACGCAGCAGGAATTTTTGCGTTTGGTCAATCCGTTCGCGAGATATGGGACTTTGAATCTAAGAAATGGTTGAGAAGACAATAAATTTTTCGCAATTCTGCTGCTCCAAACGCTTAACCAGATTGGGCTAGGGAAAAAATTCACATACCGTTGTAATTGGGCGAGTTTCTACTTTCAGATGCAATCGGAATTTTTGGGTTATGTCAATCCGTTCGCGAGATATGGGAGTTTGAAGCCAAGAAATGGTTGAGAAGGCAAGAAATTTTTCGCAATTCTGCTGCTCCAAACGCTTAACCAGAATGGCCCAGGGAAAAAATACACATACCGTTGTAATCGGGCGAGTTTCTACTTTCAGACGCAGCAGGAATTTTTGGGTTTGGTCAATCCGTTCGCGAGATATGGGAGTTTGAAGCCAAGAAATGGTTGAGAAGGCAAAAAATTTTTCGCAATTCTGCTGCTCCAAACGCTTAAACAGAATGGCCTAGGGAAAAAATACACATACCGTCGTAATCGGGCGAGTTTCTACTTTCAGATGCAATAGGAATTTTTGGGTTAGGTCGATCCGTTCGCGAGATATGGGACTTTGAATCTAAGAAATGGTTGAGAAGACAATAAATTTTTCGCAATTCTGCTGCTCCAAACGCTTAACCAGATTGGGCTAGGGAAAAAATTCACATACCGTTGTAATTGGGCGAGTTTCTACTTTCAGATGCAATCGGAATTTTTGGGTTATGTCAATCCGTTCGCGAGATATGGGAGTTTGAAGCCAAGAAATGGTTGAGAAGGCAAAAAATTTTTCGCAATTCTGCTGCTCCAAACGCTTAACCAGAATGGCCCAGGGAAAAAATACACATACCGTTGTAATCGGGCGAGTTTCTACTTTCAGATGCAATTGGAATTTTTGGGTTAGGTCAATCCGTTCGCGAGATATGGGAGTTGGAAGCCAAGAAATGGTTGAGAAGGCAAAAAATTTTTCGCAATTCTGCTGCTCCAAACGCTCAAACAGAATGGCCTAGGGAAAAAGTACACATACCGTCGTAATCGGGCGAGTTTCTACTTTCAGATGCAATAGGAATTTTTGGGTTAGGTCAATCCGTTCGCGAGATATGGGAGTTTAAAGCTAAGAAATGGTTGAGAAGACAACAAATTTTTCGCAATTCTGTTGCTTCAAACGCTTAACCAGAATGGCCTAGGGAAAAAATACGCACACCCTTGTAATCGGGCGAGTTTCTACCTTCAGACGCAGAAGGAATTTTTGGGTTTGGTAAATCCGTTCGCGAGATATGGGACTTTGAATCTAAGAAATGGTTGAGATGACAACAAATTTTTCGCAATTCTGCTGCTCCAAACGCTTAACCAGAATGGGCTAGGGAAAAAATTCACATACAGTTGTAATTGGGCGAGATTCTACTTTCAGACGCAACAGGAATTTTTGGGTTAGGACAATCCGTTCGCGAGATATGGGAGTTTGAAGCCAAGAAATGGTTGAGAAGGCAAAAAATTTTTCGCAATTCTGCTGATCCAAACGCTTAACCAGAATGGCCTAGGGAAAAAATACTCATACCGCTGTAGTCGGGCGAGTGTCTACTTTCAGATGCAATAGGAATTTTTGGGTTAGGTCAATCCGTTCGCGAGATATGGGAGTTTGAAACCAAGAAATGGTTGAGAAGGCAAAAAATTTTTCGCAATTCTGTTGCTTCAAACGCTTAACCAGAATGGCCTAGGGAAAAAATACACATGCCGTTGTAATCGGGCGAGTTTCTACTTTCAGTTACAATAGGAATTTTTGGGTCTGGTCAATCCGTTCGCGAGATATGGGACTTTGAAGCTAAGAAATGGTCGACAAGACAACAAATTTTTCGCACTTCTGCTGCTCCAATCGCTTAACCAGAATGGCCTAGGGGAAAAATACACATACCGTTGTAACCGGGCGAGTTTCTACTTTCAGATGCAATAGGAATTTTTGGGTTATGTCAATCCGTTCGCGAGATATGGGAGTTTGAAGCCAAGAAATGGTTGAGAAGGCAAAAAATTTTTCGCAATTCTGCTGCTCCAAACGCTTAACCAGAATGGCCTAGGGAAAAAATACACATACCGTTTTAATCGGGCGAGGTTCTACTTTCAGATGCAATAGGAATTTTTGGGTTAGGTCATTCCGTTCGCGAGATATGGGAGTTTGAAGCCAAGAAATGGTTGAGAAGGCAAAAAATTTTTCGCAATTCTGTTGCTTCAAACGCTTAACCGGAATGGCCTAGGGAAAAAATACACATGCCGTTGTAATCGGGCGAGTTTCTACTTTCAGTTACAATAGGAATTTTTGGGTCTGGTCAATCCGTTCGCGAGATATGGGACTTTGAAGCTAAGAAATGGTCGACAAGACAACAAATTTTTCGCACTTCTGCTGCTCCAATCGCTTAACCAGAATGGCCTAGGGGAAAAATACACATACCGTTGTAACCGGGCGAGTTTCTACTTTCAGATGCAATAGGAATTTTTGGGTTATGTCAATCCGTTCGCGAGATATGGGAGTTTGAAGCCAAGAAATGGTTGAGAAGGCAAAAAATTTTTCGCAATTCTGCTGCTCCAAACGCTTAACCAGAATGGCCTAGGGAAAAAATACACATACCGTTGTAATCGGGCGAGGTTCTACTTTCAGATGCAATAGGAATTTTTGGGTTAGGTCATTCCGTTCGCGAGATATGGGAGTTTGAAGCAAAGAAATGGTTGAGAAGGCAAAAAATTTTTCGCAATTCTGTTGCTTCAAACGCTTAACCGGAATGGCCTAGGGAAAAAATACACATGCCGTTGTAATCGGGCGAGTTTCTACTTTCAGTTACAATAGGAATTTTTGGGTCTGGTCAATCCGTTCGCGAGATATGGGACTTTGAAGCTAAGAAATGGTCGACAAGACAACAAATTTTTCGCACTTCTGCTGCTCCAATCGCTTAACCAGAATGGCCTAGGGGAAAAATACACATACCGTTGTAACCGGGCGAGTTTCTACTTTCAGATGCAATAGGAATTTTTGGGTTATGTCAATCCGTTCGCGAGATATGGGAGTTTGAAGCCAAGAAATGGTTGAGAAGGCAAAAAATTTTTCGCAATTCTGCTGCTCCAAACGCTTAAACAGAATGGCCTAGGGAAAAAATACACATACCGTCGTAATCGGGCGAGTTTCTACTTTCAGATGCAATAGGAATTTTTGGGTTAGGTCAATCCTTTCGCGAGATATGGGAGTTTGAAGCTAAGAAATGGTTGAGAAGACAACAAATTTTTCGCAATTCTGCTGCTCCAAACGCTTAACCAGAATGGGCTAGGGAAAAAACACACATACCGTTGTAATCGGGCGAGGTTCTACTTTCAGATGCAATTGGAATTTTTGGGTTAGGTCAATCCGTTCGCGAGATATGGGAGTTTGAAGCCAAGAAATGGTTGAGAAGGCAAAAAATTTTTCGCAATTCTGCTGCTCCAAACGCTTAAACAGAATGGCCTAGGGAAAAAGTACACATACCGTCGTAATCGGGCGAGTTTCTACTTTCAGATGCAATAGGAATTTTTGGGTTAGGTCAATCCGTTCGCGAGATATGGGAGTTTAAAGCTAAGAAATGGTTGAGAAGACAACAAATTTTTCGCAATTCTGTTACTTCAAACGCTTATCCAGAATGGCCTAGGGAAAAAATACTCATACCGCTGTAGTCGGGCGAGTGTCTACTTTCAGATGCAATAGGAATTTTTGGGTTAGGTCAATCCGTTCGCAAGGTATGGGAGTTTGAAGCCAAGAAATGGTTGAGGAGGCAAAAAATTTTTCGCAATTCTGCTGCTCCAAACGCTTAACCAGAATGGTCTAGGGAAAAAATACACATACCGTTGTAATCGGGCGAGTTTCTACTTTCAGATGCAATAGGAATTTTTGGTTAGGTCAATCCGTTCGCGAGATATGGGAGTTTGAAGCCAAGAAATGGTAGAGAAGGCAAAAAATTGTTCACAATTCTGCTGCTCCAAACGCTTAACCAGAATGGCCTAGGGAAAAAATACACATGCCGTTGTAATCGGGCGAGGTTCTACTTTCAGATGCAATAGGAATTTTTGGGTTAGGTGAATCCGTTCGCGAGATATGGGAGTTTGAAGCCAAGAAATGGTTGAGAAGGCAAAAAATTTTTCGCAATTCTGCTGCTCCAAACGCTTAAACAGAATGGCCTAGGGAAAAAATACACATACCGTCGTAATCGGACGAGTTTCTACTTTCAGATGCAATAGGAATTTTTGGGTTAGGTCAATCCGTTCGCGAGATATGGGAGTTTGAAGCCAAGAAATGGTAGAGAAGGCAAACAATTTTTCGCAATTCTGCTGCTCCAAACGCTTAACCAGATTGGGCTAGGGAAAAATACGCATACCGTTGTAATCGGGCGAGTTTCTACTTTCAGACCCAGCAGGAATTTTGGGTTTGGTCAATCCGTTCGCGAGATATGGGAGTTTGAAGCGAAGAAATGGTTGAGAAGGCAAAAAATTTTTCGCAATTCTGCTGCTTCAAACGCTTAACCAGAATGGCCTAGGAAAAAAATACACATACCGTTGTAATCGGGCGAGTTTCTACTTTCAGTTACAATAGGAATTTTTGGGTTAGGTCAATCCGTTCGCGAGATATGGGAGTTTGAAGCCAAGAAATGGTAGAGAAGGCAAAAAATTGTTCATAATTCTGCTGCTCCAAACGCTTAACCAGAATGGTCTAGGGAAAAAATACACATACCGTTGTAATCGGGCGAGGTTCTACTTTCAGATGCAATTGGAATTTTTGGGTTAGGTCAATCCGTTCGCGAGATATGGGAGTTGGAAGCCAAGAAATGGTTGAGAAGGCAAAAAATTTTTCGCAATTCTGCTGCTCCAAACGCTCAAACAGAATGGCCTAGGGAAAAAGTACACATACCGTCGTAATCGGGCGAGTTTCTACTTTCAGATGCAATAGGAATTTTTGGGTTAGGTCAATCCGTTCGCGAGATATGGGAGTTTAAAGCTAAGAAATGGTTGAGAAGACAACAAATTTTTCGCAATTCTGTTGCTTCAAACGCTTAACCAGAATGGCCTAGGGGAAAAATACGCACACCCTTGTAATCGGGCGAGTTTCTACTTTCAGACGCAACAGGAATTTTTGGGTTAGGACAATCCGTTCGCGAGATATGGGAGTTTGAAGCCAAGAAATGGTTGAGAAGGCAAAAAATTTTTCGCAATTCTGCTGCTCCAAACGCTTAACCAGAATGGGCTAGGGAAAAAATTCACATACCGTTGTAATTGGGCGAGTTTCTACTTTCAGACGCAACAGGAATTTTTGGGTTAGGACAATCCGTTCGCGAGATATGGGAGTTTGAAGCCAAGAAATGGTTGAGAAGGCAAAAAATTTTTCGCAATTCTGCTGATCCAAACGCTTAACCAGAATGGCCTAGGGAAAAAATACTCATACCGCTGTAGTCGGGCGAGTGTCTACTTTCAGATGCAATAGTAATTTTTGGGTTAGGTCAATCCGTTCGCGAGATATGGGAGTTTGAAGCCAAGAAATGGTTGAGGAGGCAAAAAATTTTTCGCAATTCTGCTGCTCCAAACGCTTAACCAGAATGGTCTAGGGAAAAAATACACATACCGTTGTAATCGGGCGAGTTTCTACTTTCAGATGCAATAGGAATTTTTGGGTTAGGTCAATCCGTTCGCGAGATATGGGAGTTTGAAGCCAAGAAATGGTTGAGAAGGCAAAAAATTTTTCGCAATTCTGTTGCTTCAAACGCTTAACCAGAATGGCCTAGGGAAAAAATACACATGCCGTTGTAATCGGGCGAGTTTCTACTTTCAGTTACAATAGGAATTTTTGGGTCTGGTCAATCCGTTCGCGAGATATGGGACTTTGAAGCTAAGAAATGGTCGACAAGACAACAAATTTTTCGCACTTCTGCTGCTCCAATCGCTTAACCAGAATGGCCTAGGGGAAAAATACACATACCGTTGTAACCGGGCGAGTTTCTACTTTCAGATGCAATAGGAATTTTTTGGGTTATGTCAATCCGTTCGCGAGATATGGGAGTTTGAAGCCAAGAAATGGTTGAGAAGGCAAAAAATTTTTCGCAATTCTGCTGCTCCAAACGCTTAACCAGAATGGCCTAGGGAAAAAATACACATACCGTTGTAATCGGGCGAGGTTCTACTTTCAGATGCAATAGGAATTTTTGGGTTAGGTCATTCCGTTCGCGAGATATGGGAGTTTGAAGCCAAGAAATGGTTGAGAAGGCAAAAAATTTTTCGCAATTCTGTTGCTTCAAACGCTTAACCGCAATGGCCTAGGGAAAAAGTACACATACCGTCGTAATCGGGCGAGTTTCTACTTTCAGATGCAATAGGAATTTTTGGGTTAGGTCAATCCGTTCGCGAGATATGGGAGTTTAAAGCTAAGAAATGGTTGAGAAGACAACAAATTTTTCGCAATTCTGTTACTTCAAACGCTTAACCAGAATGGCCTAGGGAAAAAATACTCATACCGCTGTAGTCGGGCGAGTGTCTACTTTCAGATGCAATAGGAATTTTTGGGTTAGGTCAATCCGTTCGCGAGATATGGGAGTTTGAAGCCAAGAAATGGTTGAGGAGGCAAAAAATTTTTCGCAATTCTGCTGCTCCAAACGCTTAACCAGAATGGTCTAGGGGAGAAATACACATACCGTTGTAACCGGGCGAGTTTCTACTTTCAGATGCAATAGGAATTTTTGGGTTAGGTCAATCCGTTCGCGAGATATGGGAGTTTGAAGCCAAGAAATGGTTGAGAAGGCAAAAAATTTTTCGCAATTCTGTTGCTTCAAACGCTTAACCAGAATGGCCTAGGGAAAAAATACACATGCCGTTGTAATCGGGCGAGTTTCTACTTTCAGTTACAATAGGAATTTTTGGGTCTGGTCAATCCGTTCGCGAGATATGGGACTTTGAAGCTAAGAAATGGTCGACAAGACAACAAATTTTTCGCACTTCTGCTGCTCCAATCGCTTAACCAGAATGGCCTAGGGGAAAAATACACATACCGTTGTAACCGGGCGAGTTTCTACTTTCAGATGCAATAGGAATTTTTGGGTTAGGTCAATCCGTTCGCGAGATATGGGAGTTTGAAGCCAAGAAATGGTTGAGGAGGCAAAAAATTTTTCGCAATTCTGCTGCTCCAAACGCTTAACCAGAATGGTCTAGGGAAAAAATACACATACCGTTGTGATCGGGCGAGTTTCTACTTTCAGATGCAATAGGAATTTTTGGGTTAGGTCAATCCGTTCGCGAGATATGGGAGTTTGAAGCCAAGAAATGGTAGAGGAGGCAAAAAATTGTTCACAATTCTGCTGCTCCAAACGCTTAACCAGAATGGCCTAGGGAAAAAATACACATACCGTTGTAATCGGGCGAGGTTCTACTTTCAGATGCAATTGGAATTTTTGGGTTAGGTCAATCCGTTCGCGAGATATGGGAGTTGGAAGCCAAGAAATGGTTGAGAAGGCAAAAAATTTTTCGCAATTCTGCTGCTCCAAACGCTTAAACAGAATGGCCTAGGGAAAAAGTACACATACCGTCGTAATCGGGCGATTTTCTACTTTCAGATGCAATAGGAATTTTTGGGTTAGGTCAATCCGTTCGCGAGATATGGGAGTTTAAAGCTAAGAAATCGTTGAGAAGACAACAAATTTTTCGCAATTCTGTTACTTCAAACGCTTAACCAGAATGGCCTAGGGAAAAAATACTCATACCGCTGTAGTCGGGCGAGTGTCTACTTTCAGATGCAATAGGAATTTTTGGGTTAGGTCAATCCGTTCGCGAGATATGGGAGTTTGAAGCCAAGAAATGGTTGAGGAGGCAAAAAATTTTTCGCAATTCTGCTGCTCCAAACGCTTAACCAGAATGGTCTAGGGGAGAAATACACATACCGTTGTAACCGGGCGAGTTTCTACTTTCAGATGCAATAGGAATTTTTGGGTTAGGTCAATCCGTTCGCGAGATATGGGAGTTTGAAGCCAAGAAATGGTTGAGAAGGCAAAAAATTTTTCGCAATTCTGTTGCTTCAAACGCTTAACCAGAATGGCCTAGGGAAAAAATACACATGCCGTTGTAATCGGGCGAGTTTCTACTTTCAGTTACAATAGGAATTTTTGGGTCTGGTCAATCCGTTCGCGAGATATGGGACTTTGAAGCTAAGAAATGGTCGACAAGACAACAAATTTTTCGCACTTCTGCTGCTCCAATCGCTTAACCAGAATGGCCTAGGGGAAAAATACACATACCGTTGTAACCGGGCGAGTTTCTACTTTCAGATGCAATAGGAATTTTTGGGTTATGTCAATCCGTTCGCGAGATATGGGAGTTTGAAGCCAAGAAATGGTTGAGAAGGCAAAAAATTTTTCGCAATTCTGCTGCTCCAAACGCTTAAACAGAATCGCCTAGGGAAAAAATACGCATACCGTTGTAATCGGGCGAGTTTCTACTTTCAGATGCAATCGGAATTTTTGGGTTATGTCAATCCGTTCGCGAGATATGGGAGTTTGAAGCCAAGAAATGGTTGAGAAGACAAAAAATTTTTCGCATTTCTGCTGCTCCAAACGCTTAACCAGAATGGCCTAGGGGAGAAATACACATACCGTTGTAACCGGGCGAGTTTCTACTTTCAGATGCAATAGGAATTTTTGGGTTAGGTCAATCCGTTCGCGAGACATGGGAGTTTGAAGCCAAGAAATGGTTGAGAAGGCAAAAAATTTTTCGCAATTCTGCTGCTCCAAACGCTTAAACAGAATGGCCTAGGGAAAAAATACACATACCGTTGTAATCGGGCGAGTTTCTACTTTCAGTTACAATAGGAATTTTTGGGTTCGGTCAATCGGTTCGCGAGATATGGGACTTTGAAGCTAAGAAATGGTTGACAAGACAACAAATTTTTCGCACTTCTGCTGCTCCAATCGCTTAACCAGAATGCCCTAGGGGAAAAATACACGTACCGTTGTAATCGGGCGAGTTTCTACTTTCACAAGCAACAGGAATTTTTGGGTTCGGTCAATCCGTTCGCGAGATATGGGAGTTTGAAGCCAAGAAATGATTGAGAAGGCAAAAAATTTTTCGCAATTCTGCTGCTCCAAACGCTTAACCAGAATGGCCTAGGGAAAAAATACACATACCGTTGTAATCGGGCGAGTTTCTACTTTCAGATGCAATAGGAATTTTTGGGTTAGGTCAATCCGTTCGCGAGATATGGGAGTTTGAAGCTAAGAAATGGTTGAGAAGACAACAAATTTTTCGCAATTCTGCTGCTCCAAACGCTTAACCAGAATGGCCTAGGGAAAAAATACGCACACCCTTGTAATCGGGCGAGTTTCTACTTTCAGACGCAGAAGGCATTTCTGGGTTTGGTCAATCCGCTCGCTAGATATGGGACTTTGAATCTAAGAAATGGTTGAGAAGACAACAAATTTTTCGCATTTCTGCTGCTCCAAACGCTTAAACAGAATGGGCTAGGGAAAAAATTCACATACCGTTGTAATTGGGCGAGTTTCTACTTTCAGACGCAACAGGAATTTTTGGGTTAGGACAATCCGTTCGCGAGATATGGGAGTTTGACGCCAAGAAATGGTTGAGAAGGCAAAAAAATTTTCGCAATTCTGCTGCTCCAAACGCTTAAACAGAATGGCCTAGGGAAAAAATACACATACCGTTGTAATCGGGCGAGGTTCTACTTTCAGATGCAATAGGAATTTTTGGGTTAGGTGAATCCGTTCGCGAGATATGGGACTTTGAAGCTAAGAAATGATTGTGAAGACAACAAATTTTTCGCACTTCTGCTGCTCCAATCGCTTAACCAGAATGGCCTAGGGAAAAAATACACATGCCGTTGTAATCGGGCGAGTTTCTACTTTCAGTTACAATAGGAATTTTTGGGTCTGGTCAATCCGTTCGCGAGATATGGGACTTTGAAGCTAAGAAATGGTCGACAAGACAACAAATTTTTCGCACTTCTGCTGCTCCAATCGCTTAACCAGAATGGCCTAGGGGAAAAATACACATACCGTTGTAACCGGGCCAGTTTCTACTTTCAGATGCAATAGGAATTTTTGGGTTATGTCAATCCGTTCGCGAGATATGGGAGTTTGAAGCCAAGAAATGGTTGAGAAGGCAAAAAATTTTTCGCAATTCTGCTGCTCCAAACGCTTAAACAGAATCGCCTAGGGAAAAAATACGCATACCGTTGTAATCGGGCGAGTTTCTACTTTCAGATGCAATCGGAATTTTTGGGTTATGTCAATCCGTTCGCGAGATATGGGAGTTTGAAGCCAAGAAATGGTTGAGAAGACAAAAAATTTTTCGCATTTCTGCTGCTCCAAACGCTTAACCAGAATGGCCTAGGGGAGAAATACACATACCGTTGTAACCGGGCGAGTTTCTACTTTCAGATGCAATAGGAATTTTTGGGTTAGGTCAATCCGTTCGCGAGACATGGGAGTTTGAAGCCAAGAAATGGTTGAGAAGGCAAAAAATTTTTCGCAATTCTGCTGCTCCAAACGCTTAAACAGAATGGCCTAGGGAAAAAATACACATACCGTTGTAATCGGGCGAGTTTCTACTTTCAGTTACAATAGGAATTTTTGGGTTCGGTCAATCGGTTCGCGAGATATGGGACTTTGAAGCTAAGAAATGGTTGACAAGACAACAAATTTTTCGCACTTCTGCTGCTCCAATCGCTTAACCAGAATGCCCTAGGGGAAAAATACACGTACCGTTGTAATCGGGCGAGTTTCTACTTTCACAAGCAACAGGAATTTTTGGGTTCGGTCAATCCGTTCGCGAGATATGGGAGTTTGAAGCCAAGAAATGATTGAGAAGGCAAAAAATTTTTCGCAATTCTGCTGCTCCAAACGCTTAACCAGAATGGCCTAGGGAAAAAATACACATACCGTTGTAATCGGGCGAGTTTCTACTTTCAGATGCAATAGGAATTTTTGGGTTAGGTCAATCCGTTCGCGAGATATGGGAGTTTGAAGCTAAGAAATGGTTGAGAAGACAACAAATTTTTCGCAATTCTGCTGCTCCAAACGCTTAACCAGAATGGCCTAGGGAAAAAATACGCACACCCTTGTAATCGGGCGAGTTTCTACTTTCAGACGCAGAAGGCATTTCTGGGTTTGGTCAATCCGCTCGCTAGATATGGGACTTTGAATCTAAGAAATGGTTGAGAAGACAACAAATTTTTCGCATTTCTGCTGCTCCAAACGCTTAAACAGAATGGGCTAGGGAAAAAATTCACATACCGTTGTAATTGGGCGAGTTTCTACTTTCAGACGCAACAGGAATTTTTGGGTTAGGACAATCCGTTCGCGAGATATGGGAGTTTGACGCCAAGAAATGGTTGAGAAGGCAAAAAATTTTTCGCAATTCTGCTGCTCCAAACGCTTAAACAGAATGGCCTAGGGAAAAAATACACATACCGTTGTAATCGGGCGAGGTTCTACTTTCAGATGCAATAGGAATTTTTGGGTTAGGTGAATCCGTTCGCGAGATATGGGACTTTGAAGCTAAGAAATGATTGTGAAGACAACAAATTTTTCGCACTTCTGCTGCTCCAATCGCTTAACCAGAATGCCCTAGGGGAAAAATACGCATACCGTTGTAATCGGGCGAGTTTCTACTTTCAGACGCAGCAGGAATTTTGGGTTTGGTCAATCCGTTCGCGAGATATGGGAGCTTGAAGCCAAGAAATGGTTGAGAAGGCAAAAAATTTTTCGCAATTCTGCTGCTTCAAACGCTTAACCAGAATGGCCTAGGGAAAAAATACACATACCGTTGTAATCGGGCGAGTTTCTACTTTCAGTTACAATAGGAATTTTTGGGTTAGGTCAATCCGTTCGCGAGATATGGGAGTTGGAAGCCAAGAAATGGTTGAGAAGGCAAAAAATTTTTCGCAATTCTGTTGCTTCAAACGCTTAACCAGAATGGCCTAGGGAAAAAATACACATGCCGTTGTAATCGGGCGAGTTTCTACTTTCAGTTACAATAGGAATTTTTGGGTTATGTCAATCCGTTCGCGAGATATGGGAGTTTGAAGCCAAGAAATGGTTGAGAAGGCAAAAAATTTTTCGCAATTCTGCTGCTCCAAACGCTTAAACAGAATGGCCTAGGGAAAAAATACACATACCGTCGTAATCGGGCGAGTTTCTACTTTCAGATGCAATAGGAATTTTTGGGTTAGGTCAATCCGTTTGCGAGATATGGGAGTTTGAAGCTAAGAAATGGTTGAGAAGACAACAAATTTTTCGCAATTCTGCTGCTCCAAACGCTTAACCAGAATGGGCTAGGGAAAAAATTCATATACCGTTGTAATTGGGCGAGTTTCTACTTTCAGACGCAACAGGAATTTTTGGGTTAGGACAATCCGTTCGCGAGATATGGGAGTTTGAAACCAAGAAATGGTTGAGAAGGCAAAAAATTTTTCGCAATTCTGCTGCTCCAAACGCTTAATCAGAATGGCCTAGGGAAAAAATACGCATACCGTTGTAATCGGGCGAGTTTCTACTTTCAGACGCAGCAGGAATTTTTGGGTTTGGTCAATCCGTTCGCGAGATATGGGAGTTTGAAGCCAAGAAATGGTAGAGAAGGCAAAAAATTGTACACAATTCTGCTGCTCCATAGGCTTAACCAGAATGGCCTAGGGAAAAAATACACATACCGTTGTAATCGGGCGAGATTCTACTTTCAGATGCAATAGGAATTTTTGGGTTAGGTCAATCCGTTCGCGAGATATGGGAGTTTGAAGCCAAGAAATGGTTGAGAAGGCAAAAAATTTTTCGCATTTCTGCTGCTTCAAACGCTTAACCAGAATGGCCTAGGGAAAAAATACACATACCGTTGTAATCGGGCGAGTTTCTACTTTCAGTTACAATAGGAATTTTTGGGTCTGGTCGATCCGTTCGCGAGATATGGGACTTTGAAGCTAAGAAATGGTTGACAAGACACCAAATTTTTCGCACTTCTGCTGCTCCAATCGCTTAACCAGAATGGCCTAGGGGAGAAATACACATACCGTTGTAACCGGGCGAGTTTCTACTTTCAGATGCAATAGGAATTTTTGGGTTAGGTCAATCCGTTCGCGAGACATGGGAGTTTGAAGCCAAGAAATGGTTGAGAAGGCAAAAAATTTTTCGCAATTCTGCTGCTCCAAACGCTTAACCAGAATGGTCTTTGGAAAAAATACACATACCGTTGTAATCGGGCGAGATTCTACTTTCAGTTACAATAGGAATTTTTGGGTTCGGTCAATCCGTTCGCGAGATATGGGACTTTGAAGCTAAGAAATGGTTGACAAGACAACAAATTTTTCGCACTTCTGCTGCTCCAATCGCTTAACCAGAATGCCCTAGGGGAAAAATACACGTACCGTTGTAATCGGGCGAGTTTCTACTTTCACAAGCAACAGGAATTTTTAGGTTCGGTCAATCCGTTCGCGAGATATGGGAGTTTGAAGCCAAGAAATGGTTGAGAAGGCAAAAAATTTTTCACAATTCTGCTGCTCCAAACGCTTAACCAGAATGGCCTAGGGAAAAAATACACAAACCATTGTAATCGGGCGAGTTTCTACTTTCAGATGCAATAGGAATTTTTGGGTTAGGTCAATCCGTTCGCGAGATATGGGAGTTTGAAGCTAAGAAATGGTTGAGAAGACAACAAATTTTTCGCAATTCTGCTGCTCCAAACGCTTAACCAGAATGGCCTAGGGAAAAAATACGCACACCCTTGTAATCGGGCGAGTTTCTACTTTCAGACGCAGAAGGCATTTCTGGGTTTGGTCAATCCGTTCGCTAGATATAGGACATTGAATCTAAGAAATGGTTGAGAAGACAACAAATTTTTCGCAATTCTGCTGCTCCAAACGCTTAACCAGAATGGTCTAGGGAAAAAATACACATACCGTTGTAATCGGGCGAGTTTCTACTTTCAGATGCAATAGGAATTTTGGGTTTGGTCAATCCGTTCGCGAGATATGGGACTTTGAAGCTAAGAAATGGTCGTGAAGACAACAAATTTTTCGCACTTCTGCTGCTCCAATCGCTTAACCAGAATGCCCTAGGGGAAAAATACGCATACCGTTGTAATCGGGCGAGTTTCTACTTTCAGACGCAGCAGGAATTTTGGGTTTGGTCAATCCGTTCGCGAGATATGGGAGTTTGAAGCCAAGAAATCGTTGAGAAGGCAAAAAATTTTTCGCAATTCTGCTGCTCCAAACGCTTAACCAGATTGGGCTAGGGAAAAAATTCATATACCGTTGTAATTGGGCGAGTTTCTACTTTCAGACGCAACAGGAGTTTTTGGGTTAGGACAATCCGTTCGCGAGATATGGGAGTTTGAAACCAAGAAATGGTTGAGAAGGCAAAAAATTTTTCGCAATTCTGCTGCTCCAAACGCTTAATCACTTAATCAGAATGGCCTAGGGAAAAAATACGCATACCGTTGTAATCGGGCGAGTTTCTACTTTCAGATGCAATCGGAATTTTTGGGTTATGTCAATCCGTTCGCGAGATATGGGAGTTTGAAGCCAAGAAATGGTTGAGAAGGCAAACAATTTTTCGCAATTCTGCTGCTCCAAACGCTTAATCAGAATGGCCTAGGGAAAAAATACGCATACCGTTGTAATCGGGCGAGTTTCTACTTTCAGATGCAATCGGAATTTTTGGGTTATGTCAATCCGTTCGCGAGATATGGGACTTTGAAGCTAAGAAATGGTTGACAAGACAACAAATTTTTCGCACTTCTGCTGCTCCAATCGCTTAACCAGAATGCCCTAGGGGAAAAATACACGTACCGTTGTAATCGGGCGAGTTTCTACTTTCACAAGCAACAGGAATTTTTAGGTTCGGTCAATCCGTTCGCGAGATATGGGAGTTTGAAGCCAAGAAATGGTTGAGAAGGCAAAAAATTTTTCACAATTCTGCTGCTCCAAACGCTTAACCAGAATGGCCTAGGGAAAAAATACACAAACCATTGTAATCGGGCGAGTTTCTACTTTCAGATGCAATAGGAATTTTTGGGTTAGGTCAATCCGTTCGCGAGATATGGGAGTTTGAAGCTAAGAAATGGTTGAGAAGACAACAAATTTTTCGCAATTCTGCTGCTCCAAACGCTTAACCAGAATGGCCTAGGGAAAAAATACGCACACCCTTGTAATCGGGCGAGTTTCTACTTTCAGACGCAGAAGGCATTTCTGGTTTGGTCAATCCGTTCGCTAGATATAGGACATTGAATCTAAGAAATGGTTGAGAAGACAACAAATTTTTCGCAATTCTGCTGCTCCAAACGCTTAACCAGAATGGTCTAGGGAAAAAATACACATACCGTTGTAATCGGGCGAGTTTCTACTTTCAGATGCAATAGGAATTTTGGGTTTGGTCAATCCGTTCGCGAGATATGGGACTTTGAAGCTAAGAAATGGTCGTGAAGACAACAAATTTTTCGCACTTCTGCTGCTCCAATCGCTTAACCAGAATGCCCTAGGGGAAAAATACGCATACCGTTGTAATCGGGCGAGTTTCTACTTTCAGACGCAGCAGGAATTTTGGGTTTGGTCAATCCGTTCGCGAGATATGGGAGTTTGAAGCCAAGAAATCGTTGAGAAGGCAAAAAATTTTTCGCAATTCTGCTGCTCCAAACGCTTAACCAGATTGGGCTAGGGAAAAAATTCATATACCGTTGTAATTGGGCGAGTTTCTACTTTCAGACGCAACAGGAGTTTTTGGGTTAGGACAATCCGTTCGCGAGATATGGGAGTTTGAAACCAAGAAATGGTTGAGAAGGCAAAAAATTTTTCGCAATTCTGCTGCTCCAAACGCTTAATCAGAATGGCCTAGGGAAAAAATACGCATACCGTTGTAATCGGGCGAGTTTCTACTTTCAGATGCAATCGGAATTTTTGGGTTATGTCAATCCGTTCGCGAGATATGGGAGTTTGAAGCCAAGAAATGGTTGAGAAGGCAAACAATTTTTCGCAATTCTGCTGCTCCAAACGCTTAATCAGAATGGCCTAGGGAAAAAATACGCATACCGTTGTAATCGGGCGAGTTTCTACTTTCAGATGCAATCGGAATTTTTGGGTTATGTCAATCCGTTCGCGAGATATGGGACTTTGAAGCTAAGAAATGGTTGACAAGACAACAAATTTTTCGCACTTCTGCTGCTCCAATCGCTTAACCAGAATGCCCTAGGGAAAAAATAGACGTACCGTTGTAATCGGGCGAGTTTCTACTTTCACAAGCAACAGGAATTTTTAGGTTCGGTCAATCCGTTCGCGAGATATGGGAGTTTGAAGCCAAGAAATGGTTGAGAGGCAAAAAATTTTTCGCAATTCTGCTGCTCCAAACGCTTAACCAGAATGGCCTAGGGAAAAAATACACAAACCGTTGTAATCGGGCGAGTTTCTACTTTCAGATGCAATAGGAATTTTTGGGTTAGGTCAATCCGTTCGCGAGATATGGGAGTTTGAAGCTAAGAAATGGTTGAGAAGACAACAAATTTTTCGCAATTCTGCTGCTCCAAACGCTTAACCAGAATGGCCTAGGGAAAAAATACGCACACCCTTGTAATCGGGCGAGTTTCTACTTTCAGACGCAGAAGGCATTTCTGGGTTTGGTCAATCCGTTCGCTAGATATAGGACATTGAATCTAAGAAATGGTTGAGAAGACAACAAATTTTTCGCAATTCTGCTGCTCCAAACGCTTAACCAGAATGGTCTAGGGAAAAAATACACATACCGTTGTAATCGGCCGAGTTTCTACGTTCAGATGCAATAGGAATTTTGGGTTTGGTCAATCCGTTCGCGAGATATGGGACTTTGAAGCTAAGAAATGGTTGTGAAGACAACAAATTTTTCGCAATTCTGCTGCTCCAAACGCTTAACCAGAATGGCCTAGGGAAAAAATACGCACACCCTTGTAATCGGGCGAGTTTCTACTTTCAGACGCAGAAGGCATTTCTGGGTTTGGTCAATCCGTTCGCTAGATATAGGACATTGAATCTAAGAAATGGTTGAGAAGACAACAAATTTTTCGCAATTCTGCTGCTCCAAACGCTTAACCAGAATGGTCTAGGGAAAAAATACACATACCGTTGTAATCGGGCGAGTTTCTACTTTCAGATGCAATAGGAATTTTGGGTTTGGTCAATCCGTTCGCGAGATATAGGACTTTGAAGCTAAGAAATGGTTGTGAAGACAACAAATTTTTCGCACTTCTGCTGCTCCAATCGCCTAACCAGAATGCCCTAGGGGAAAAATACGCATACCGTTGTAATCGGGCGAGTTTCTGCTTTCAGACGCAGCAGGAATTTTGGGTTTGGTCAATCCGTTCGCGAGATATGGGAGTTTGAAGCCAAGAAATCGTTGAGAAGGCAAAAAATTTTTCGCAATTCTGCTGCTCCAAACGCTTAACCAGAATGGCCCAGGGAAAAAATACACATACCCTTGTAATCGGGCGAGTTTCTACTTTCAGACACAGCAGGAATTTTTGGGTTTGGTCAATCCGTTCGCGAGATATGGGAGTTTGAAGCCAAGAAATGGTAGAGAAGGCAAAAAATTGTACACAATTCTGCTGCTCCAAACGCTTAACCGGAATGGCCTAGGGAAAAAATACACATACCGTTGTAATCGGGCGAGATTCTACTTTCAGATGCAATAGGAATTTCTGGGTTAGGTCAATCCGTTCGCGAGATATGGGAGTTTGAAGCCAAGAAATGGTTGAGAAGGCAAAAAATTTTTCGCATTTCTGCTGCTTCAAACGCTTAACCAGAATGGCCTAGGGAAAAAATACACATACCGTTGTAATCGGGCGAGTTTCTACTTTCAGTTACAATCGGAATTTTTGGGTCTGGTCGATCTGTTCGCGAGATATGGGACTTTGAAGCTAAGAAATGGTTGACAAGACAACAAATTTTTCGCACTTCTGCTGCTCCAATCGCTTAACCAGAAAGGCCTAGGGGAGAAATACACATACCGTTGTAACCGGGCGAGTTTCTACTTTCAGATGCAATAGGAATTTTTGGGTTAGGTCAATCCGTTCGCGAGACATGGGAGTTTGAAGCCAAGAAATGGTTGAGAAGGCAAAAAATTTTTCGCAATTCTGCTGCTCCAAACGCTTAACCAGAATGGTCTAGGGAAAAAATACACAAACCGTTGTAACCGGGCGAGTTTCTACTTTCAGATGCAATAGGAATTTATGGGTTAGGTCAATCCGTTCGCGAGATATGGGAGTTTGAAGCCAAGAAAAGGTAGAGAAGGCAAAAAATTGTTCACAATTCTGCTGCTCCAAACGCTTAACAAGAATGACCCAGGGAAAAAATACACATACAGTTGTAATCGGGCGAGGTTCTACTTTCAGATGCAATAGGAATTTTTGGGTTAGGTCAATCCATTCGCGAGATATGGGAGTTTGAAGCCAAGAAATGGTTGAGAAGGCAAAAAATTTTTCGCAATTCTGCTGCTTCAAACGCTTAACCAGAATGGCCTAGGGAAAAAATACACATACGGTTGTAATCGGGCAAATTTCTACTTTCAGTTACAATAGGAATTTTTGGGTCTGGTCAATCCGTTCGCGAGATATGGGACTTTGAAGCTAAGAAATGGTTGACAAGACAACAAATTTTTCGCACTTCTGCTGCTCCAATCGCTTAACCAGAATGGCCTAGGGAAAAAATACACATACCGTTGTAACCGGGCGAGTTTCTACTTTCAGATGCAATAGGAATTTTTGGGTTAGGTCAATCCGTTCGCGAGATATGGGAGATTGAAACCAAGAAATGGTTGAGAAGGCAAAAAATTTTTCGCAATTCTGCTGCTCCAAACGCTTAAACAGAATGGCCTAGGGAAAAAATACACATACCGTTGTAATCGGGCGAGTTTCTACTTTCAGTTACAATGGGAATTTTTGGGTTCGGTCAATCCATTCGCGAGATATGGGACTTTGAAGCTGAGAAATGGTTGACAAGACAACAAATTTTTCGCACTTCTGCTGCTCCAATCGCTTAACCAGAATGCCCTAGGGGAAAAATACACGTACCGTTGTAATCGGGCGTGTTTCTACTTTCACAAGCAACAGGAATTTTTGGGTTCGGTCAATCCGTTCGCGAGATATGGGAGTTTGAAGCCAAGAAATGGTTGAGAAGGCAAAAAATTTTTCGCAATTCTGCTGCTCCAAACGCTTAACCAGAATGGCCTAGGGAAAAAATACACAAACCGTTGTAATCGGGCGAGTTTCTACTTTCAGATGCAATAGGAATTTTTGCGTTAGGTCAATCCGTTCGCGAGATATGGGAGTTTGAAGCTAAGAAATGGTTGAGAAGACAACAAATTTTTCGCATTTCTGCTGCTCCAAACGCTTAACCAGAATGGGCTAGGGAAAAAATTCACATACCGTTGTAATCGGGCGAGTTTCTACTTTCAGATGCAATCGGAATTTTTGGGTTATGTCAATCCGTTCGCGAGATATGGGAGTTTGAAGCCAAGAAATGGTTGAGAAGGCAAAAAACTTTTCGCAATTCTGCTGCTCCAAACGCTTAACCAGAATGCCCTAGGGGAAAAATACACATACCGTTGTAATCGGGCGAGTTTCTACTTTCAGATGCAATAGGAATTTTGGGTTTGGTCTATCCGTTCGCGAGATATGGGACTTTGAAGCTAAGAAATGGTTGTGAAGACAACAAATTTTTCGCAATTCTGCTGCTCCAATCGCTTAACCAGAATGCCCTAGGGGAAAAATACGCACACCCTTGTAATTGGACGAGTTTCTACTTTCAGACGCAGAAGGAATTTTTGGGTTTGGTCAATCCGTTCGCGAGATATGGGACTTTGAATCTAAGAAATGGTTGAGAAGACAACAAATTTTTCGCATTTCTGCTGCTCCAAACGCTTAACCAGAATGGGCTAGGGAAAAAATTCACATACCGTTGTAATTGGGCGAGTTTCTACTTTCAGACGCAACAGGAATTTTTGGGTTAGGACAATCCGTTCGCGAGATATGGGAGTTTGAAGCCAAGAAATGGTTGAGAAGGCAAAAAATTTTTCGCAATTCTGCTGCTCCAAAAGCTTAAACAGAATGGCCTAGGGAAAAAATACACATACCGTTGTAATCGGGCGAGTTTCTACTTTCAGATGCAATCGGAATTTTTGGGTTATGTCAATCCGTTCGCGAGATATGGGAGTTTGAAGCCAAGAAATGGTTGAGAAGGCAAAAAACTTTTCGCAATTCTGCTGCTCCAAACGCTTAACCAGAATGCCCTAGGGGAAAAATACACGTACCGTTGTAATCGTGCGAGTTTCTACTCTCACAAGCAACAGGAATTTTTGGGTTCGGTCAATCCGTTCGCGAGATATGGGAGTTTGAAGCCAAGAAATGGTTGAGAAGGCAAAAAATTTTTCGCAATTCTGCTGCTCCAAACGCTTAACCAGAATGCCCTAGGGGAAAAATACACGTACCGTTGTAATCGGGCGAGTTTCTACTTTCACAAGCAACAGGAATTTTTGGGTTCGGTCAATCCGTTCGCGAGATATGGGAGTTTGAAGCTAAGAAATGGTTGACAAGACAACAAATTTTTCGCACTTCTGCTGCTCCAATCGCTTAACCAGAATGGCCTAGGGAAAAAATACACATACCGTTGTAACCGGGCGAGTTTCTACTTTCAGATGCAATAGGAATTTTTGGGTTAGGTCAATCCGTTCGCGAGATATGGGAGATTGAAACCAAGAAATGGTTGATAAGGCAAAATATTTTTCGCAATTCTGCTGCTCCAAACGCTTAACCAGAATGGCCTAGGGAAAAAATACACAAACCGTTGTAATCGGGCGAGTTTCTACTTTCAGATGCAATAGGAATTTTTGGGTTAGGTCAATCCGTTCGCGAGATATGGGAGTTTGAAGCTAAGAAATGGTTGAGAAGACAACAAATTTTTCGCAATTCTGCTGCTCCAAACGCTTAACCAGAATGGCCTAGGGAAAAATACGCACACCCTTGTAATCGGGCGAGTTTCTACTTTCAGACGCAGAAGGCATTTCTGGGTTTGGTCAATCCGTTCGCTAGATATGGGACTTTGAATCTAAGAAATGGTTGAGAAGACAACAAATTTTTCGCATTTCTGCTGCTCCAAACGCTTAACCAGAATGGGCTAGGGAAAAAATTCACATACCGTTGTAATTGGGCGAGTTTCTACTTTCAGACGCAACAGGAATTTTTGGGTTAGGACAATCCGTTCGCGAGATATGGGAGTTTGACGCCAAGAAATGGTTGAGAAGGCAAACAATTTTTCGCAATTCTGCTGCTCCAAACGCTTAAACAGAATGGCCTAGGGAAAAAATACACATACCGTTGTAATCGGGCGAGTTTCTACTTTCAGATGCAATAGGAATTTTGGGTTTGGTCTATCGGTTCGCGAGATATGGGACTTTGAAGCTAAGAAATGGTTGTGTAGACAACAAATTTTTCGCAATTCTGCTGCTCCAATCGCTTAACCAGAATGCCCTAGGGGAAAAATACGCACACCCTTGTAATCGGGCGAGTTTCTACTTTCAGACGCAGAAGGAATTTTTGGGTTTGGTCAATCCGTTCGCGAGATATGGGACTTTGAATCTAAGAAATGGTTGAGAAGACAACAAATTTTTCGCATTTCTGCTGCTCCAAACGCTTAACCAGAATGGTCTAGGGAAAAAATTCACATACCGTTGTAATCGGGCGAGTTTCTACTTTCAGATGCAATAGGAATTTTGGGTTTGGTCTATCCGTTCGCGAGATATGGGACTTTGAAGCTAAGAAATGGTTGTGAAGACAACAAATTTTTCGCACTTCTGCTGCTCCAATCGCTTAACCAGAATGCCCTAGGGGAAAAACACGCATACCGTTGTAATCGGGCGAGTTTCTACTTTCAGATGCAATAGGAATTTTGGGTTTGGTCTATCCGTTCGCGAGATATGGGACTTTGAAGCTAAGAAATGGTTGTGAAGACAACAAATTTTTCGCAATTCTGCTGCTCCAATCGCTTAACCAGAATGCCCTAGGGGAAAAATACGCACACCCTTGTAATCGGGCGAGTTTCTACTTTCAGACGCAGAAGGAATTTTTGGGTTTGGTCAATCCGTTCGCGAGATATGGGACTTTGAATCTAAGAAATGGTTGAGAAGACAACAAATTTTTCGCATTTCTGCTGCTCCAAACGCTTAACCAGAATGGGCTAGGGAAAAAATTCACATACCGTTGTAATAGGGCGAGTTTCTACTTTCAGACGCAACAGGAATTTTTGGGTTAGGACAATCCGTTCGCGAGATATGGGAGTTTGAAGCCAAGAAATGGTTGAGAAGGCAAAAAACTTTTCGCAATTCTGCTGCTCCAAACGCTTAACCACAATGGCCCAGGGAAAAAATACACATACCGTTGTAACCGGGCGAGTTTCTACTTTCAGACGCAGCAGGAATTTTTGGGTTTGGTCAATCCGTTCGCGAGATATGGGACTTTGAAGCCAAGAAATGGTTGAGTAGGCAAAAAATTTTTCGCAATTCTGCTGCTCCAAACGCTTAACCAGAATGGTCTAGGGAAAAAATACACATACCGTTGTAATCGGGCGAGTTTCTACTTTCAGATGCAATAGGAATTTTGGCTTTGGTCTATCCGTTCGCGAGATATGGACTTTGAAGCTAAGAAATGGTTGTGAAGACAACAAATTTTTCGCACTTCTGCTGCTCCAATCGCTTAACCAGAATGCCCTAGGGGAAAAATACGCACACCCTTGTAATCGGGCGAGTTTCTACTTTCAGACGCAGAAGGAATTTTTGGGTTTGGTCAATCCGTTCGCGAGATATGGGACTTTGAATCTAAGAAATGGTTGAGAAGACAACAAATTTTTCGCATTTCTGCTGCTCCAAACGCTTAACCAGAATGGGCTAGGGAAAAAATTCACATACCGTTGTAATTGGGCGAGTTTCTACTTTCAGACGCAACAGGAATTTTTGGGTTAGGACAATCCGTTCGCGAGATATGGGAGTTTGAAGCCAAGAAATGGTTGAGAAGGCAAAAAATTTTTCGCAATTCTCCTGCTCCAAACGCTTAAACAGAATGGCCTAGGGAAAAGATACACAAACCGTTGTAACCGGGCGAGTTTCTACTTTCAGATGCAATAGGAATTTATGGGTTAGGTCAATCCGTTCGCGAGATATGGGAGTTTGAAGCCAAGAAAAGGTAGAGAAGGCAAAAAATTGTTCACAATTCTGCTGCTCCAAACGCTTAACAAGAATGACCTAGGGAAAAAATACACATACAGTTGTAATCGGGCGAGGTTCTACTTTCAGATGCAATAGGAATTTTTGGGTTAGGTCAATCCATTCGCGAGATATGGGAGTTTGAAGCCAAGAAATGGTTGAGAAGGCAAAAAATTTTTCGCAATTCTGCTGCTTCAAACGCTTAACCAGAATGGCCTAGGGAAAAAATACACATACGGTTGTAATCGGGCAAATTTCTACTTTCAGTTACAATAGGAATTTTTGGGTCTGGTCAATCCGTTCGCGAGATATGGGACTTTGAAGCTAAGAAATGGTTGACAAGACAACAAATTTTTCGCACTTCTGCTGCTCCAATCGCTTAACCAGAATGGCCTAGGGAAAAAATACACATACCGTTGTAACCGGGCGAGTTTCTACTTTCAGATGCAATAGGAATTTTTGGGTTAGGTCAATCCGTTCGCGAGATATGGGAGATTGAAACCAAGAAATGGTTGAGAAGGCAAAAAATTTTTCGCAATTCTGCTGCTCCAAACGCTTAAACAGAATGGCCTAGGGAAAAAATACACATACCGTTGTAATCGGGCGAGTTTCTACTTTCAGTTACAATGGGAATTTTTGGGTTCGGTCAATCCATTCGCGAGATATGGGACTTTGAAGCTGAGAAATGGTTGACAAGACAACAAATTTTTCGCACTTCTGCTGCTCCAATCGCTTAACCAGAATGCCCTAGGGGAAAAATACACGTACCGTTGTAATCGGGCGTGTTTCTACTTTCACAAGCAACAGGAATTTTTGGGTTCGGTCAATCCGTTCGCGAGATATGGGAGTTTGAAGCCAAGAAATGGTTGAGAAGGCAAAAAATTTTTCGCAATTCTGCTGCTCCAAACGCTTAACCAGAATGGCCTAGGGAAAAAATACACAAACCGTTGTAATCGGGCGAGTTTCTACTTTCAGATGCAATAGGAATTTTTGCGTTAGGTCAATCCGTTCGCGAGATATGGGAGTTTGAAGCTAAGAAATGGTTGAGAAGACAACAAATTTTTCGCAATTCTGCTGCTCCAAACGCTTAACCAGAATGGCCTAGGGAAAAATACGCACACCCTTGTAATCGGGCGAGTTTCTAATTTCAGACGCAGAAGGCATTTCTGGGTTTGGTCAATCCGTTCGCTAGATATGGGACTTTGAATCTAAGAAATGGTTGAGGAGACAACAAATTTTTCGCATTTCTGCTGCTCCAAACGCTTAACCAGAATGGGCTAGGGAAAAAATTCACATACCGTTGTAATCGGGCGAGTTTCTACTTTCAGATGCAATAGGAATCTTGGGTTTGGTCTATCCGTTCGCGAGATATGGGACTTTGAAGCTAAGAAATGGTTGTGAAGACAACAAATTTTTCGCACTTCTGCTGCTCCAATCGCTTAACCAGAATGCCCTAGGGGAAAAATACGCATACCGTTGTAATCGGGCGAGTTTCTACTTTCAGATGCAATCGGAATTTTTGGGTTATGTCAATCCGTTCGCGAGATATGGGAGTTTGAAGCCAAGAAATGGTTGAGAAGGCAAAAAACTTTTCGCAATTCTGCTGCTCCAAACGCTTAACCAGAATGCCCTAGGGGAAAAATACACATACCGTTGTAATCGGGCGAGTTTCTACTCTCACAAGCAACAGGAATTTTTGGGTTCGGTCAATCCGTTCGCGAGATATGGGAGTTTGAAGCCAAGAAATGGTTGAGAAGGCAAAAAATTTTTCGCAATTCTGCTGCTCCAAACGCTTAACCAGAATGCCCTAGGGGAAAAATACACGTACCGTTGTAATCGGGCGAGTTTCTACTTTCACAAGCAACAGGAATTTTTGGGTTCGGTCAATCCGTTCGCGAGATATGGGAGTTTGAAGCTAAGAAATGGTTGACAAGACAACAAATTTTTCGCACTTCTGCTGCTCCAATCGCTTAACCAGAATGGCCTAGGGAAAAAATACACATACCGTTGTAACCGGGCGAGTTTCTACTTTCAGATGCAATAGGAATTTTTGGGTTAGGTCAATCCGTTCGCGAGATATGGGAGATTGAAACCAAGAAATGGTTGATAAGGCAAAATATTTTTCGCAATTCTGCTGCTCCAAACGCTTAACCAGAATGGCCTAGGGAAAAAATACACAAACCGTTGTAATCGGGCGAGTTTCTACTTTCAGTTACAATGGGAATTTTTGGGTTAGGTCAATCCGTTCGCGAGATATGGGAGTTTGAAGCTAAGAAATGGTTGAGAAGACAACAAATTTTTCGCAATTCTGCTGCTCCAAACGCTTAACCAGAATGGCCTAGGGAAAAATACGCACACCCTTGTAATCGGGCGAGTTTCTACTTTCAGACGCAGAAGGCATTTCTGGGTTTGGTCAATCCGTTCGCTAGATATGGGACTTTGAATCTAAGAAATGGTTGAGAAGACAACAAATTTTTCGCATTTCTGCTGCTCCAAACGCTTAACCAGAATGGGCTAGGGAAAAAATTCACATACCGTTGTAATTGGGCGAGTTTCTACTTTCAGACGCAACAGGAATTTTTGGGTTAGGACAATCCGTTCGCGAGATATGGGAGTTTGACGCCAAGAAATGGTTGAGAAGGCAAAAAATTTTTCGCAATTCTGCTGCTCCAAACGCTTAAACAGAATGGCCTAGGGAAAAAATACACATACCGTTGTAATCGGGCGAGTTTCTACTTTCAGATGCAATAGGAATTTTGGGTTTGGTCTATCCGTTCGCGAGATATGGGACTTTGAAGCTAAGAAATGGTTGTGTAGACAACAAATTTTTCGCAATTCTGCTGCTCCAATCGCTTAACCAGAATGCCCTAGGGGAAAAATACGCACACCCTTGTAATCGGGCGAGTTTCTACTTTCAGACGCAGAAGGAATTTTTGGGTTTGGTCAATCCGTTCGCGAGATATGGGACTTTGAATCTAAGAAATGGTTGAGAAGACAACAAATTTTTCGCATTTCTGCTGCTCCAAACGCTTAACCAGAATGGTCTAGGGAAAAAATTCACATACCGTTGTAATCGGGCGAGTTTCTACTTTCAGATGCAATAGGAATTTTGGGTTTGGTCTATCCGTTCGCGAGATATGGGACTTTGAAGCTAAGAAATGGTTGTGAAGACAACAAATTTTTCGCACTTCTGCTGCTCCAATCGCTTAACCAGAATGCCCTAGGGGAAAAACACGCATACCGTTGTAATCGGGCGAGTTTCTACTTTCAGATGCAATAGGAATTTTGGGTTTGGTCTATCCGTTCGCGAGATATGGGACTTTGAAGCTAAGAAATGGTTGTGAAGACAACAAATTTTTCGCAATTCTGCTGCTCCAATCGCTTAACCAGAATGCCCTAGGGGAAAAATACGCACACCCTTGTAATCGGGCGAGTTTCTACTTTCAGACGCAGCAGGAATTTTTGGGTTTGGTCAATCCGTTCGCGAGATATGGGACTTTGAAGCCAAGAAATGGTTGAGTAGGCAAAAAATTTTTCGCAATTCTGCTGCTCCAAACGCTTTACCAGAATGGTCTAGGGAAAAAATACACATACCGTTGTAATCGGGCGAGTTTCTACTTTCAGATGCAATAGGAATTTTGGGTTTGGTCTATCCGTTCGCGAGATATGGGACTTTGAATCTAAGAAATGGTTGAGAAGACAACAAATTTTTCGCACTTCTGCTGCTCCAATCGCTTAACCAGAATGCACTAGGGGAAAAATACGCATACCGTTGTAATCGGGCGAGTTTCTACTTTCAGACGCAGAAGGAATTTTTGGGTTTGGTCAATCCGTTCGCGAGATATGGGACTTTGAATCTAAGAAATGGTTGAGAAGACAACAAATTTTTCGCATTTCTGCTGCTCCAAACGCTTAACCAGAATGGGCTAGGGATAAAATTCACATACCGTTGTAATTGGGAGAGTTTCTACTTTCAGACGCAACAGGAATTTTTGGGTTAGGACAATCCGTTCGCGAGATATGGGAGTTTGAAGCCAAGAAATGGTTTAGAAGGCAAAAAATTTTTCGCAATTCTGCTGCTCCAAACGCTTAACCACAATGGCCCAGGGAAAAAATACACATACCGTTGTAACCGGGCGAGTTTCTACTTTCAGACGCAGCAGGAATTTTTGGGTTTGGTCAATCCGTTCGCGAGATATGGGAGTTTGAATCCAAGAAATGGTTGAGAAGGCATACAATTTTTCGCAATTCTGCTGCTCCAAACGCTTAACCAGAATGGTCTAGGGAAAAAATACACATACCGTTGTAATCGGGCGAGTTTCTACTTTCAGATGCAATAGGAATTTTGGGTTTGGTCTATCCGTTCGCGAGATATGGGACTTTGAAGCTAAGAAATGGTTGTGAAGACAACAAATTTTTCGCACTTCTGCTGCTCCAATCGCTTAACCAGAATGCCCTAGGGAAAAAATACGCATACCGTTGTAATCGGGCGAGTTTCTACTTTCAGACGCAGAAGGAATTTTTGGGTTTGGTCAATCCGTTCGCGAGATATGGGACTTTGAATCTAAGAAATGGTTGAGAATTCAAAAAACTTTTCGCAATTCTGCTGCTTCAAACGCTTAACCAGAATGGCCTAGGGAAAAAATACACATACCGTTGTAATCGGGCGAGATTCTACTTTCAGACTCAGAAGGAATTTCTGGGTTTGGTCAATCCGTTCGCGAGATATGGGACTTTGAATCTAAGAAATGGTTGAGAAGACAACAAATTTTTCGCACTTCTGCTGCTCCAATCGCTTAACCAGAATGCCGTAGGGGAAAAATACGCATACCGTTGTAATCGGGCGAGTTTCTACTTTCAGACGCAGAAGGAATTTTTGGGTTTGGTCAATCCGTTCGCGAGATATGGGACTTTGAATCTAAGAAATGGTTGAGAAGACAACAAATTTTTCGCATTTCTGCTGCTCCATACGCTTAACCAGAATGGGCTAGGGATAAAATTCACATACCGTTGTAATTGGGCGAGTTTCTACTTTCAGACGCAACAGGAATTTTTGGGTTAGGACAATCCGTTCGCGAGATATGGGTCTTTGAATCTAAGAAATGGTTGAGAAGACAACAAATTTTTCGCACTTCTGCTGCTCCAAACGCTTAACCAGAATGGTCTAGGGAAAAAATACACATACCGTTGTAATCGGGCGAGTTTCTACTTTCAGATGCAATAGGAATTTTGGGTTTGGTCTATCCGTTCGCGAGATATGGGACTTTGAAGCTAAGAAATGGTTGTGAAGACAACAAATTTTTCGCACTTCTGCTGCTCCAATCGCTTAACCAGAATGCCCTAGGGGAAAAATACCCATACCGTTGTAATCGGGCGAGTTTCTACTTTCAGACGCAGAAGGAATTTTTGGGTTTGGTCAATCCGTTCGCGAGATATGGGACTTTGAATCTAAGAAATGGTTGAGAATTCAAAAAATTTTTCGCAATTCTGCTGCTTCAAACGCTTAACCAGAATGGCCTAGGGAAAAAATACACATACCGTTGTAATCGGGCGAGTTTCTACTTTCAGGCGCAGAAGGAATTTCTGGGTTTGGTCAATCCGTTCGCGAGATATGGGACTTTGAATCTAAGAAATGGTTGAGAAGACAACAAATTTTTCGCACTTCTGCTGCTCCAATCGCTTAACCAGAATGCCGTAGGGGAAAAATACGCATACCGTTGTAATCGGGCGAGTTTCTACTTTCAGACGCAGAAGGAATTTTTGGGTTTGGTCAATCCGTTCGCGAGATATGGGACTTTGAATCTAAGAAATGGTTGAGAAGACAACAAATTTTTCGCACTTCTGCTGCTCCAATCGCTTAACCAGAATGCCGTAGGGGAAAAATACGCATACCGTTGTAATCGGGCGAGTTTCTACTTTCAGACGCAGAAGGAATTTTTGGGTTTGGTCAATCCGTTCGCGAGATATGGGACTTTGAATCTAAGAAATGGTTGAGAAGACAACAAATTTTTCGCATTTCTGCTGCTCCATACGCTTAACCAGAATGGGCTAGGGATAAAATTCACATACCGTTGTAATTGGGCGAGTTTCTACTTTCAGACGCAACAGGAATTTTTGGGTTAGGACAATCCGTTCGCGAGATATGGGTCTTTGAATCTAAGAAATGGTTGAGAAGACAACAAATTTTTCGCACTTCTGCTGCTCCAAACGCTTAACCAGAATGGTCTAGGGAAAAAATACACATACCGTTGTAATCGGGCGAGTTTCTACTTTCAGATGCAATAGGAATTTTGGGTTTGGTCTATCCGTTCGCGAGATATGGGACTTTGAAGCTAAGAAATGGTTGTGAAGACAACAAATTTTTCGCACTTCTGCTGCTCCAATCGCTTAACCAGAATGCCCTAGGGGAAAAATACCCATACCGTTGTAATCGGGCGAGTTTCTACTTTCAGACGCAGAAGGAATTTTTGGGTTTGGTCAATCCGTTCGCGAGATATGGGACTTTGAATCTAAGAAATGGTTGAGAATTCAAAAAATTTTTCGCAATTCTGCTGCTTCAAACGCTTAACCAGAATGGCCTAGGGAAAAAATACACATACCGTTGTAATCGGGCGAGTTTCTACTTTCAGGCGCAGAAGGAATTTCTGGGTTTGGTCAATCCGTTCGCGAGATATGGGACTTTGAATCTAAGAAATGGTTGAGAAGACAACAAATTTTTCGCACTTCTGCTGCTCCAATCGCTTAACCAGAATGCCGTAGGGGAAAAATACGCATACCGTTGTAATCGGGCGAGTTTCTACTTTCAGACGCAGAAGGAATTTTTGGGTTTGGTCAATCCGTTCGCGAGATATGGGACTTTGAATCTAAGAAATGGTTGAGAAGACAACAAATTTTTCGCATTTCTGCTGCTCCATACGCTTAACCAGAATGGGCTAGGGATAAAATTCACATACCGTTGTAATTGGGCGAGTTTCTACTTTCAGACGCAACAGGAATTTTTGGGTTAGGACAATCCGTTCGCGAGATATGGGACTTTGAATCTAAGAAATGGTTGAGAAGACAACAAATTTTTCGCACTTCTGCTGCTCCAAACGCTTAACCAGAATGGTCTAGGGAAAAAATACACATACCGTTGTAATCGGGCGAGTTTCTACTTTCAGATGCAATAGGAATTTGGGTTTGGTCTATCCGTTCGCGAGATATGGGACTTTGAAGCTAAGAAATGGTTGTGAAGACAACAAATTTTTCGCACTTCTGCTGCTCCAATCGCTTAACCAGAATGCCCTAGGGGGAAAATACGCATACCGTTGTAATCGGGCGAGTTTCTACTTTCAGACGCAGAAGGAATTTTTGGGTTTGGTCAATCCGTTCGCGAGATATGGGACTTTGAATCTAAGAAATGGTTGAGAAGACAACAAATTTTTCGCATTTCTGCTGCTCCAAACGCTTAACCAGAATGGGCTAGGGATAAAATACACATACCGTTGTAATCGGGCGAGTTTCTACTTTCAGACGCAGAAGGAATTTCTGGGTTTGGTCAATCCGTTCGCGAGATATGGGACTTTGAATCTAAGAAATGGTTGAGAAGACAACAAATTTTTCGCACTTTTGCTGCTCCAATCGCTTAACCAGAATGCCCTAGGGGAAAAATACGCATACCGTTGTAATCGGGCGAGTTTCTACTTTCAGACGCAGAAGGAATTTTTGGGTTTGGTCAATCCGTTCGCGAGATATGGGACTTTGAATCTAAGAAATGGTTGAGAAGACAACAAATTTTTCGCATTTCCGCTGCTCCAAACGCTTAACCAGAATGGGCTAGGGATAAAATTCACATACCGTTGTAATTGGGCGAGTTTCTACTTTCAGACGCAACAGGAATTTTTGGGTTAGGACAATCCGTTCGCGAGATATGGGAGTTTGAAGCCAAGAAATGGTTGAGAAGGCAAAAAATTTTTCGCAATTCTGCTGCTCCAAACGCTTAAACAGAATGGCCTAGGGAAAAATTACACATACCGTTGTAATCGGGCGAGTTTCTACTTTCAGATGCAATCGGAATTTTTGGGTTATGTCAATCCGTTCGCGAGATATGGGAGTTTGAAGCCAAGAAATGGTTGAGAAGGCAAAAAATTTTTCGCAATTCTGCTGCTCCAAACGCTTAACCACAATGGTCCAGGGAAAAAATACACATACCGTTGTAACCGGGCGAGTTTCTACTTTCACACGCAGCAGGAATTTTTGGGTTTGGTCAATCCGTTCGCGAGATATGGGAGTTTGAAGCCAAGAAATGGTTGAGAAGGCAAACAATTTTTCGCAATTCTGCTGCTCCAAACGCTTAACCAGAATGGTCTAGGGAAAAAATACACATACCGTTGTAATCGGGCGAGTTTCTACTTTCAGATGCAATAGGAATTTTGTGTTTGGTCTATCCGTTCGCGAGATATGGGACTTTGATGCTAAGAAATGGTTGTGAAGACAACAAATTTTTCGCACTTCTGCTGCTCCAATCGCTTAACCAGAATGCCCTAGGGGAAAAATACGCATACCGTTGTAATCGGGCGAGTTTCTACTTTCAGATGCAATAGGAATTTTGGGTTTGGTCTATCCGTTCGCGAGATATGGGACTTTGATGCTAAGAAATGGTTGTGAAGACAACAAATTTTTCGCACCTCTGCTGCTCCAATCGCTTAACCAGAATGCCCTAGGGGAAAAATACGCATACCGTTGTAATCGGGCGAGTTTCTACTTTCAGATGCAATCGGAATTTTGGGTTATGTCAATCCGTTCGCGAGATATGGGAGTTTGAAGCCAAGAAATGGATGAGAAGGCAAAAAATTTTTCGCAATTCTGCTGCTCCAAACGCTTAACCACAATGGCCCAGGGAAAAAATACACATACCGTTGTAACCGGGCGAGTTTCTACTTTCAGACGCAGCAGGAATTTTTGGGTTTGGTCAATCCGTTCGCGAGATATGGGAGTTTGAAGCCAAGAAATGGTTGAGAAGGCAAACAATTTTTCGCAATTCTGCTGCTCCAAACGCTTAACCAGAATGGTCTAGGGAAAAAATACACATACCGTTGTAATCGGGCGAGTTTCTACTTTCAGATGCAATAGGAATTTTGGGTTTGGTCTATCCGTTCGCGAGATATGGGACTTTGATGCTAAGAAATGGTTGTGAAGACAACAAATTTTTCGCACTTCTGCTGCTCCAATCGCTTAACCAGAATGCCCTAGGGGAAAAATACGCATACCGTTGTAATCGGGCGAGTTTCTACTTTCAGACGCAGAAGGAATTTTGGGTTTGGTCAATCCGTTCGCGAGATATGGGAGTTTGAAGCCAAGAAATGGTTGAGAAGGCATAAAATTTTTCGCAATTCTGCTGATCCAAACGCTTAACCAGAATGGCCTAGGGAAAAAATACACATGCCGCTGTAGTCGGGCGAGTGTCTACTTTCAGATGCAATAGGAATTTTTGGGTTAGGTCAATCCGTTCGCGAGATATGGGAGTTTGAAGCCAAAAAATGGTTGAGGAGGCAAAAAATTTTTCGCAATTCTGCTGCTCCAAACGCTTAACCAGAATGGTCTAGGGAAAAAATACACATACCGTTGTAATCGGGCGAGTTTCTACTTTCAGATGCAATAGGAATTTTTGGGTTAGGTCAATCCGTTCGCGAGATATGGGAGTTTGAAGCCAAGAAATGGTAGAGAAGGCAAACAATTTTTCGCAATTCTGCTGCTCCAAACGCTTAACCAGAATGGTCTAGGGAAAAAATACACATACCGTTGTAATCGGGCGAGTTTCTACTTTCAGATGCAATAGGAATTTTGGGTTTGGTCTATCCGTTCGCGAGATATGGGACTTTGATGCTAAGAAATGGTTGTGAAGACAACAAATTTTTCGCACTTCTGCTGCTCCAATCGCTTAACCAGAATGCCCTAGGGGAAAAATACGCATACCGTTGTAATCGGGCGAGTTTCTGCTTTCAGACGCAGAAGGAATTTTTGGGTTTGGTCAATCCGTTCGCGAGATATGGGACTTTGAATCTAAGAAATGGTTGAGAAGACAACAAATTTTTCGCATTTCTGCTGCTCCAAACGCTTAACCAGAATGGGCTAGGGATAAAATTCACATACCGTTGTAATTGGGCGAGTTTCTACTTTCAGACGCAACAGGAATTTTTGGGTTAGGACAATCCGTTCGCGAGATATGGGAGTTTGAAGCCAAGAAATGGTTGAGAAGGCAAAAAATTTTTCGCAATTCTGCTGCTCCAAACGCTTAACCAGAATGGTCTAGGGAAAAAATACACATACCGTTGTAATCGGGCGAGTTTCTACTTTCAGATGCAATAGGAATTTTTGCGTTAGGTCAATCCGTTCGCGAGATATGGGAGTTTGAAGCCAAGAAATGGTAGAGAAGGCAAAAAATTGTTCACAATTCTGCTGCTCCAAACGCTTAACCAGAATGGCCTAGGGAAAAAATACACATACCGTTGTAATCGGGCGAGTTTCTACTTTCAGATGCAATAGGAATTTTGGGTTTGGTCTATCCGTTCGCGAGATATGGGACTTTGATGCTAAGAAATGGTTGTGAAGACAACAAATTTTTCGCACTTCTGCTGCTCCAATCGCTTAACCAGAATGCCCTAGGGGAAAAATACGCATACCGTTGTAATCGGGCGAGTTTCTACTTTCAGACGCAGAAGGAATTTTGGGTTTGGTCAATCCGTTCGCGAGATATGGGAGTTTGAAGCCAAGAAATGGTTGAGAAGGCATAAAGTTTTTCGCAATTCTGCTGATCCAAACGCTTAACCAGAATGGCCTAGGGAAAAAATACACATGCCGCTGTAGTCGGGCGAGTGTCTACTTTCAGATGCAATAGGAATTTTTGGGTTAGGTCAATCCGTTCGCGAGATATGGGAGTTTGAAGCCAAAAAATGGTTGAGGAGGCAAAAAATTTTTCGCAATTCTGCTGCTCCAAACGCTTAACCAGAATGGTCTAGGGAAAAAATACACATACCGTTGTAATCGGGCGAGTTTCTACTTTCAGATGCAATAGGAATTTTTGGGTTAGGTCAATCCGTTCGCGAGATATGGGAGTTTGAAGCCAAGAAATGGTAGAGAAGGCAAAAAATTGTTCACAATTCTGCTGCTCCAAACGCTTAACCAGAATGGCCTAGGGAAAAAATACACATACCGTTGTAATCGGGCGAGTTTCTACTTTCAGATGCAATAGGAATTTTTGGGTTAGGTCAATCCGTTCGCGAGATATGGGAGTTTGAAGCCAAGAAATGGTTGAGAAGGCAAAAAATTTTTCGCAATTCTGCTGCTTCAAACGCTTAACCAGAATGGCCTAGGGAAAAAATACACACACCGTTGTAATCGGGCGAGTTTCTACTTTCAGACGCAGAAGGAATTTTTGGGTTTGGTCAATCCGTTCGCGAGATATGGGACTTTGAATCTAAGAAATGGTTGAGAAGACAACAAATTTTTCGCACTTCTGCTGCTCCAAACGCTTAACCAGAGTGGGCTAGGGATAAAATTCACATACCGTTGTAATTGGGCGAGTTTCTACTTTCAGACGCAACAGGAATTTTTGGGTTAGGACAATCCGTTCGCGAGATATGGGAGTTTGAAGCCAAGAAATGGTTGAGAAGGCAAAAAATTTTTCGCAATTCTGCTGCTCCAAACGCTTAACCACAATGGCCCAGGGAAAAAATACACATACCGTTGTAATCGGGCGAGTTTCTACTTTCAGACGCAGCAGGAATTTTTGGGTTTGGTCAATCCGTTCGCGAGATATGGGACTTTGAAGCCAGGAAATGGTTGAGAAGGCAAAAAATTTTTCGCAATTCTGCTGCTCCAAACGCTTAACCAGAATGGTCTAGGGAAAAAATACACATACCGTTGTAATCGGGCGAGTTTCTACTTTCAGATGCAATAGGAATTTTGGGTTTGGTCTATCCGTTCGCGAGATATGGGACTTTGAAGCTAAGAAATGGTTGTGAAGACAACAAATTTTCCGCACTTCTGCTGCTCCAATCGCTTAACCAGAATGCCCTAGGGGAAAAATACGCATACCGTTGTAATCGGGCGAGTTTCTACTTTCAGACGCAGAAGGAATTTTGGGTTTGGTCAATCCGTTCGCGAGATATGGGAGTTTGAAGCCAAGAAATGGTTGAGAAGGCATAAAATTTTTCGCAATTCTGCTGATCCAAACGCTTAACCAGAATGGCCTAGGGAAAAAATACACATACCGCTGTAGTCGGGCGAGTTTCTACTTTCAGATGCAATAGGAATTTTTGGGTTAGGTCAATCCGTTCGCGAGATATGGGAGATTGAAACCAAGAAATGGTTGAGAAGGCAAAAAATTTTTCGCAATTCTGCTGCTCCAAACGCTTAAACAGAATGGCCTAGGGAAAAAATACATATACCGTTGTAATCGGGCGAGTTTCTCCTTTCAGTTACAATAGGAATTTTTGGGTTCGGTCAATCCATTCGCGAGATATGGGACTTTGAAGCTAAGAAATGGTTGATAAGACAACAAATTTTTCGCACTTCTGCTGCTCCAATCGCTTAACCAGAATGCCCTAGGGGAAAAATACACGTACCGTTGTAATCGGGCGAGTTTCTACTTTCACAAGCAACAGGAATTTTTGGGTTCGGTCAATCCGTTCGCGAGATATGGGAGTTTGAAGCCAAGAAATGGTTGAGAAGGCAAAATATTTTTCGCAATTCTGCTGCTCCAAACGCTTAACCAGAATGGCCTAGGGAAAAAATACACAAACCGTTGTAATCGGGCGAGTTTCTACCTTCAGATGCAATAGGAATTTTTGGGTTAGGTCAATCCGTTCGCGAGATATGGGAGTTTGAAGCTAAGAAATGGTTGAGAAGACAACAAATTTTTCGCAATTCTGCTGCTCCAAACGCTTAACCAGAATGGCCTAGGGAAAAATACGCACACCCTTGTAATCGGGCGAGTTTCTACTTTCAGACGCAGAAGGCATTTCTGGGTTTGGTCAATCCGTTCGCTAGATATGGGACTTTGAATCTAAGAAATGGTTGAGAAGACAACAAATTTTTCGCACTTCTGGTGCTCCAAACGCTTAACCAGAATGGGCTAGGGAAAAAATTCACATACCGTTGTAATTGGGCGGGTTTCTACTTTCAGACGCAACAGGAATTTTTGGGTTAGGACAATCCGTTCGCGAGATATGGGAGTTTGACGCCAAGAAACGGTTGAGAAGGCAAAAAATTTTTCGCAATTCTGCTGCTCCAAACGCTTAAACAGAATGGCCTAGGGAAAAAATACACATACCGTTGTAATCGGGCGAGTTTCTACTTTCAGATGCAATCGGAATTTTTGGGTTATGTCAATCCGTTCGCGAGATATGGGAGTTTGAAGCCAAGAAATGGTTGAGAAGGCAAGAAATTTTTCGCAATTCTGCTGCTCCAAACGCTTAACAAGAATGGCCCAGGGAAAAAATACACATACCGTTGTAATCGGGCGAGTTTCTACTTTCAGACGCAGCAGGAATTTTTGGGTTTGGTCAACCCGTTCGCGAGATATGGGACTCTGAAGCCAAGAAATGGTTGAGAAGGCAAAAAATTTTTCGCAATTCTGCTGCTCCAAACGCTTGACCAGAATGGTCTAGGGAAAAAATACACATACCGTTGTAATCGGGCGAGTTTCTACTTTCAGATGCAATAGGAATTTTGGGTTTGGTCTATCCGTTCGCGAGATATGGGACTTTGAAGCTAAGAAATGGTTGTGAAGACAACAAATTTTTCGCACTTCTGCTGCTCCAATCGCTTAACCAGAATGCCCTAGGGGAAAAATACGCATACCGTTGTAATCGGGCGAGTTTCTACTTTCAGATGCAATAGGAATTTTGGGTTTGGTCTATCCGTTCGCGAGATATGGGACTTTGAAGCTAAGAAATGGTTGTGAAGACAACAAATTTTTCGCAATTCTGCTGCTCCAATCGCTTAACCAGAATGCCCTAGGGGAAAAATACGCATACCGTTGTGATCGGGCGAGTTTCTACTTTCAGATGCAATAGGAATTTTGGGTTTGGTCTATCCGTTCGCGAGATATGGGACTTTGAAGCTAAGAAATGGTTGTGAAGACAACAAATTTTTCGCATTTCTGCTGCTCCAAACGCTTAACCAGAATCGGCTAGGGAAAAAATTCACATACCGTTGTAATTGGGCGAGTTTCTACTTTCAGACGCAACAGGAATTTTTGGGTTAGGACAATCCGTTCGCGAGATATGGGAGTTTGAAGCCAAGAAATGGTTTAGAAGGCAAAAAATTTTTCGCAATTCTGCTGCTCCAAACGCTTAAACAGAATGGCCTAGGGAAAAATTACACATACCGTTGTAATCGGGCGAGTTTCTACTTTCAGATGCAATCGGAATTTTTGGGTTATGTCAATCCGTTCGCGAGATATGGGAGTTTGAAGCCAAGAAATGGTTGAGAAGGCAAAAAATTTTTCGCAATTCTGCTGCTCCAAACGCTTAACCACAATGGCCCAGGGAAAAAATACACATACCGTTGTAACCGGGCGAGTTTCTACTTTCAGACGCAGCAGGAATTTTTGGGTTTGGTCAATCCGTTCGCGAGATATGGGAGTTTGAATCCAAGAAATGGTTGAGAAGGCAAACAATTTTTCGCAATTCTGCTGCTCCAAACGCTTAACCAGAATGGTCTAGGGAAAAAATACACATACCGTTGTAATCGGGCGAGTTTCTACTTTCAGATGCAATAGGAATTTTGGGTTTGGTCTATCCGTTCGCGAGATATGGGACTTTGAAGCTAAGAAATGGTTGTGAAGACAACAAATTTTTCGCACTTCTGCTGCTCCAATCGCTTAACCAGAATGCCCTAGGGGAAAAATACGCATACCGTTGTAATCGGGCGAGTTTCTACTTTCAAACGCAGAAGGAATTTTTGGGTTTGGTCAATCCGTTCGCGAGATATGGGACTTTGAATCTAAGAAATGGTTGAGAATTCAAAAAATTTTTCGCAATTCTGCTGCTTCAAACGCGTAACCAGAATGGCCTAGGGAAAAAATACACATACCGTTGTAATCGGGCGAGTTTCTACTTTCAGACGCAGAAGGAATTTCTGGGTTTGGTCAAACCGTTCGCGAGATATGGGACTTTGAATCTAAGAAATGGTTGAGAAGACAACAAATTTTTCGCACTTCTGCTGCTCCAATCGATTAACCAGAATGCCGTAGGGGAAAAATACACATACCGTTGTAATCGGGCGAGTTTCTACTTTCAGACGCAGAAGGAATTTCTGGGTTTGGTCAATCCGTTCGCGAGATATGGGACTTTGAATCTAAGAAATGGTTGAGAAGACAACAAATTTTTCGCATTTCTGCTGCTCCATACGCTTAACCAGAATGGGCTAGGGATAAAATTCACATACCGTTGTAATTGGGCGAGTTTCTACTTTCAGACGCAACAGGAATTTTTGGGTTAGGACAATCCGTTCGCGAGACATGGGACTTTGAATCTAAGAAATGGTTGAGAAGACAACAAATTTTTCGCACTTCTGCTGCTCCAAACGCTTAACCAGAATGGCCTAGGGAAAAAATACACATACCGTTGTAATCGGGCGAGTTTCTACTTTCAGACGCAGAAGGAATTTCTGGGTTTGGTCAATCCGTTCGCGAGATATGGGACTTTGAATCTAAGAAATGGTTGAGAAGACAACAAATTTTTCGCATTTCTGCTGCTCCAAACGCTTAACCAGAATGGGCTAGGGATAAAATACACATACCGTTGTAATCGGGCGAGTTTCTACTTTCAGACGCAGAAGGAATTTCTGGGTTTGGTCAATCCGTTCGCGAGATATGGGACTTTGAATCTAAGAAATGGTTGAGAAGACAACAAATTTTTCGCACTTCTGCTGCTCCAATCGCTTAACCAGAATGCCCTAGGGGAAAAATACGCATACCGTTGTAATCGGGCGAGTTTCTACTTTCAGACGCAGAAGGAATTTTTGGGTTTGGTCAATCCGTTCGCGAGATATGGGACTTTGAATCTAAGAAATGGTTGAGAAGACAACAAATTTTTCGCATTTCTGCTGCTCCAAACGCTTAACCAGAATGGGCTAGGGATAAAATTCACATACCGTTGTAATTGGGCGAGTTTCTACTTTCAGACGCAACAGGAATTTTTGGGTTAGGACAATCCGTTCGCGAGATATGGGAGTTTGAAGCCAAGAAATGGTTGAGAAGGCAAACAATTTTTCGCAATTCTGCTGCTCCACACGCTTAAACAGAATGGCCTAGGGAAAAATTACACATACCGTTGTAATCGGGCGAGTTTCTACTTTCAGATGCAATCGGAATTTTTGGGTTATGTCAATCCGTTCGCGAGATATGGGAGTTTGAAGCCAAGAAATGGTTGAGAAGGCAAAAAATTTTTCGCAATTCTGCTGCTCCAAACGCTTAACCACAATGGCCCAGGGAAAAAATACACATACCGTTGTAACCGGGCGAGTTTCTACTTTCAGACGCAGCAGGAATTTTTGGGTTTGGTCAATCCGTTCGCGAGATATGGGAGTTTGAAGCCAAGAAATGGTTGAGAAGGCAAACAATTTTTCGCAATTCTGCTGCTCCAAACGCTTAACCAGAATGGTCTAGGGAAAAAATACACATACCGTTGTAATCGGGCGAGTTTCTACTTTCAGATGCAATAGGAATTTTGGGCTTGGTCTATCCGTTCGCGAGATATGGGACTTTGATGCTAAGAAATGGTTGTGAAGACAACAAATTTTTCGCACTTCTGCTGCTCCAATCGCTTAACCAGAATGCCCTAGGGGAAAAATACGCATACCGTTGTAATCGGGCGAGTTTGTACTTTCAGACGCAGAAGGAATTTTTGGGTTTGGTCAATCCGTTCGCGAGATATGGGACTTTGAATCTAAGAAATGGTTGAGAAGACAACAAATTTTTCGCATTTCTGCTGCTCCAAACGCTTAACCAGAATGGGCTAGGGATAAAATTCACATACCGTTGTAATTGGGCGAGTTTCTACTTTCAGACGCAACAGGAATTTTTGGGTTAGGACAATCCGTTCGCGAGATATGGGAGTTTGAAGCCAAGAAATGGTTGAGAAGGCAAAAAATTTTTCGCAATTCTGCTGCTCCAAACGCTTAACCAGAATGGCCTAGGGAAAAAATACACATGCCGCTGTAGTCGGGCGAGTGTCTACTTTCAGATGCAATAGGAATTTTTGGGTTAGGTCAATCCGTTCGCGAGATATGGGAGTTTGAAGCCAAAAAATGGTTGAGGAGGCAAAAAATTTTTCGCAATTCTGCTGCTCCAAACGCTTAACCAGAATGGTCTAGGGAAAAAATACACATACCGTTGTAATCGGGCGAGTTTCTACTTTCAGATGCAATAGGAATTTTTGGGTTAGGTCAATCCGTTCGCGAGATATGGGAGTTTGAAGCCAAGAAATGGTAGAGAAGGCAAAAAATTGTTCACAATTCTGCTGCTCCAAACGCTTAACCAGAATGGCCTAGGGAAAAAATACACATACCGTTGTAATCGGGCGAGTTTCTACTTTCAGATGCAATAGGAATTTTTGGGTTAGGTCAATCCGTTCGCGAGATATGGGAGATTGAAGCCAAGAAATGGTTGAGAAGGCAAAAAATTTTTCGCAATTCTGCTGCTCCAAACGCTTAACCAGAATGGTCTAGGGAAAAAATACACATACCGTTGTAATCGGGCGAGTTTCTACTTTCAGTTGCAATAGGAATTTTTGGGTTAGGTCAATCCGTTCGCCAGATATGGGAGTTTGAAGCCAAGAAATGGTAGAGAAGGCAAAAAATTGTTCACAATTCTGCTGCTCCAAACGCTTAACCAGAATGGCCTAGGGAAAAAATACACATACCGTTGTAATCGGGCGAGGTTCTACTTTCAGATGCAATAGGAATTTTTGGGTTAGGTTAATCCGTTCGCGAGATATGGGAGTTTGAATCCAAGAAATGGTTGAGAAGGCAAAAAATTTTTCGCAATTCTGCTGCTTCAAACGCTTAACCAGAATGGCCTAGGGAAAAAATACACATACCGTTGTAATCGGGCGAGTTTCTACTTTCAGTTACAATAGGAAGTTTTGGGTCTGGTCAATCCGTTCGCGAAATATGGGACTTTGAAGCTAAGAAATGGTTGACAAGACAACAAATTTTTCGCACTTCTGCTGCTCCAATCGCTTAACCAGAATGGCCTAGGGGAAAAATACACATACCGTTGTAACCGGGTGAGTTTCTACTTTCAGATGCAATAGGAATTTTCTGGTTGGGTCAATCCGTTCGCGAGATATGGGAGTTTGAAGCCAAGAAATGGTCGAGAAGGCAAAAAATTTTTCGCAATTCTGCTGCTCCAAACGCTTAAACAGAATGGCCTAGGGAAAAAATACACATACCGTTGTAATCGGGCGAGTTTCTACTTTCAGATGCAATAGGAATTTTTGGGTTAGGTCAATCCGTTCGCGAGATATGGGAGTTTGAAGCCAAGAAATGGTTGAGGAGGCAAAAAATTTTTCGCAATTCTGCTGCTCCAAACGCTTAACCAGAATGGCGCAGGGAAAAAATACGCATACCGTTGTAATCGGGCGAGTTTCTACTTTCAGATGCAATAGGAATTTTTGTGTTAGGTCAATCCGTTCGCGAGATATGGGAGTTTGAAGCCAAGAAATGGTAGAGAAGGCAAAAAATTGTTCACAATTCTGCTGCTCCAAACGCTTAACCAGAATGGCCTAGGGAAAAAATACACATACCGTTGTAATCGGGCGAGTTTCTACTTTCAGATGCAATAGGAATTTTTGGGTTAGGTCAATCCGTTCGCGAGATATGGGAGTTTGAAGCCAAGAAATGGTTGAGAAGGCAACAAATTTTTCGCACTTCTGCTGCTCCAATCGATTAACCAGAATGCCGTAGGGGAAAAATACACATACCGTTGTAATCGGGCGAGTTTCTACTTTCAGACGCAGAAGGAATTTCTGGGTTTGGTCAATCCGTTCGCGAGATATGGGACTTTGAATCTAAGAAATGGTTGAGAAGACAACAAATTTTTCGCATTTCTGCTGGTCCATACGCTTAACCAGAATGGGCTAGGGATAAAATTCACATACCGTTGTAATTGGGCGAGTTTCTACTTTCAGACGCAACAGGAATTTTTGGGTTAGGACAATCCGTTCGCGAGACATGGGACTTTGAGTCTAAGAAATGGTTGAGAAGACAACAAATTTTTCGCACTTCTGCTGCTCCAAACGCTTAACCAGAATGGCCTAGGGAAAAAATACCCATACCGTTGTAATCGGGCGAGTTTCTACTTTCAGACGCAGAAGGAATTTCTGGGTTTGGTCAATCCGTTCGCGAGATATGGGACTTTGAATCTAAGAAATGGTTGAGAAGACAACAAATTTTTCGCATTTCTGCTGCTCCAAACGCTTAACCAGAATGGGCTAGGGATAAAATACACATACCGTTGTAATCGGGCGAGTTTCTACTTTCAGACGCAGAAGGAATTTCTGGGTTTGGTCAATCCGTTCGCGAGATATGGGACTTTGAATCTAAGAAATGGTTGAGAAGACAACAAATTTTTCGCACTTCTGCTGCTCCAATCGCTTAACCAGAATGCCCTAGGGGAAAAATACGCATACCGTTGTAATCGGGCGAGTTTCTACTTTCAGACGCAGAAGGAATTTTTGGGTTTGGTCAATCCGTTCGCGAGATATGGGACTTTGAATCTAAGAAATGGTTGAGAAGACAACAAATTTTTCGCATTTCTGCTGCTCCAAACGCTTAACCAGAATGGGCTAGGGATAAAATTCACATACCGTTGTAATTGGGCGAGTTTCTACTTTCAGACGCAACAGGAATTTTTGGGTTAGGACAATCCGTTCGCGAGATATGGGAGTTTGAAGCCAAGAAATGGTTGAGAAGGCAAACAATTTTTCGCAATTCTGCTGCTCCACACGCTTAAACAGAATGGCCTAGGGAAAAATTACACATACCGTTGTAATCGGGCGAGTTTCTACTTTCAGATGCAATCGGAATTTTTGGGTTATGTCAATCCGTTCGCGAGATATGGGAGTTTGAAGCCAAGAAATGGTTGAGAAGGCAAAAAATTTTTCGCAATTCTGCTGCTCCAAACGCTTAACCACAATGGCCCAGGGAAAAAATACACATACCGTTGTAACCGGGCGAGTTTCTACTTTCAGACGCAGCAGGAATTTTTGGGTTTGGTCAATCCGTTCGCGAGATATGGGAGTTTGAAGCCAAGAAATGGTTGAGAAGGCAAACAATTTTTCGCAATTCTGCTGCTCCAAACGCTTAACCAGAATGGTCTAGGGAAAAAATACACATACCGTTGTAATCGGGCGAGTTTCTACTTTCAGATGCAATAGGAATTTTGGGCTTGGTCTATCCGTTCGCGAGATATGGGACTTTGATGCTAAGAAATGGTTGTGAAGACAACAAATTTTTCGCACTTCTGCTGCTCCAATCGCTTAACCAGAATGCCCTAGGGGAAAAATACGCATACCGTTGTAATCGGGCGAGTTTGTACTTTCAGACGCAGAAGGAATTTTTGGGTTTGGTCAATCCGTTCGCGAGATATGGGACTTTGAATCTAAGAAATGGTTGAGAAGACAACAAATTTTTCGCATTTCTGCTGCTCCAAACGCTTAACCAGAATGGGCTAGGGATAAAATTCACATACCGTTGTAATTGGGCGAGTTTCTACTTTCAGACGCAACAGGAATTTTTGGGTTAGGACAATCCGTTCGCGAGATATGGGAGTTTGAAGCCAAGAAATGGTTGAGAAGGCAAAAAATTTTTCGCAATTCTGCTGCTCCAAACGCTTAACCAGAATGGCCTAGGGAAAAAATACACATGCCGCTGTAGTCGGGCGAGTGTCTACTTTCAGATGCAATAAGAATTTTTGGGTTAGGTCAATCCGTTCGCGAGATATGGGAGTTTGAAGCCAAAAAATGGTTGAGGAGGCAAAAAATTTTTCGCAATTCTGCTGCTCCAAACGCTTAACCAGAATGGTCTAGGGAAAAAATACACATACCGTTGTAATCGGGCGAGTTTCTACTTTCAGATGCAATAGGAATTTTTGGGTTAGGTCAATCCGTTCGCGAGATATGGGAGTTTGAAGCCAAGAAATGGTAGAGAAGGCAAAAAATTGTTCACAATTCTGCTGCTCCAAACGCTTAACCAGAATGGCCTAGGGAAAAAATACACATACCGTTGTAATCGGGCGAGTTTCTACTTTCAGATGCAATAGGAATTTTTGGGTTAGGTCAATCCGTTCGCGAGATATGGGAGATTGAAGCCAAGAAATGGTTGAGAAGGCAAAAAATTTTTCGCAATTCTGCTGCTCCAAACGCTTAACCAGAATGGTCTAGGGAAAAAATACACATACCGTTGTAATCGGGCGAGTTTCTACTTTCAGATGCAATAGGAATTTTGGGTTTGGTCTATCCGTTCGCGAGATATGGGACTTTGAAGCTAAGAAATGGTTGTGAAGACAACAAATTTTCCGCACTTCTGCTGCTCCAATCGCTTAACCAGAATGGTCTAGGGAAAAAATACACATACCGTTGTAATCGGGCGAGTTTCTACTTTCAGTTGCAATAGGAATTTTTGGGTTAGGTCAATCCGTTCGCCAGATATGGGAGTTTGAAGCCAAGAAATGGTAGAGAAGGCAAAAAATTGTTCACAATTCTGCTGCTCCAAACGCTTAACCAGAATGGCCTAGGGAAAAAATACACATACCGTTGTAATCGGGCGAGGTTCTACTTTCAGATGCAATAGGAATTTTTGGGTTAGGTTAATCCGTTCGCGAGATATGGGAGTTTGAATCCAAGAAATGGTTGAGAAGGCAAAAAATTTTTCGCAATTCTGCTGCTTCAAACGCTTAACCAGAATGGCCTAGGGAAAAAATACACATACCGTTGTAATCGGGCGAGTTTCTACTTTCAGTTACAATAGGAAGTTTTGGGTCTGGTCAATCCGTTCGCGAAATATGGGACTTTGAAGCTAAGAAATGGTTGACAAGACAACAAATTTTTCGCACTTCTGCTGCTCCAATCGCTTAACCAGAATGGCCTAGGGGAAAAATACACATACCGTTGTAACCGGGTGAGTTTCTACTTTCAGATGCAATAGGAATTTTCTGGTTGGGTCAATCCGTTCGCGAGATATGGGAGTTTGAAGCCAAGAAATGGTCGAGAAGGCAAAAAATTTTTCGCAATTCTGCTGCTCCAAACGCTTAAACAGAATGGCCTAGGGAAAAAATACACATACCGTTGTAATCGGGCGAGTTTCTACTTTCAGATGCAATAGGAATTTTTGGGTTAGGTCAATCCGTTCGCGAGATATGGGAGTTTGAAGCCAAGAAATGGTTGAGAAGGCAAAAAATTTTTCGCAATTCTGCTGCTTCAAACGCTTAACCAGAATGGCCTAGGGAAAAAATACACACACCGTTGTAATCGGGCGAGTTTCTACTTTCAGACGCAGAAGGAATTTTTGGGTTTGGTCAATCCGTTCGCGAGATATGGGACTTTGAATCTAAGACATGGTTGAGAAGACAACAAATTTTTCGCACTTCTGCTGCTCCAAACGCTTAACCAGAATGGGCTAGGGATAAAATTCACATACCGTTGTAATTGGGCGAGTTTCTACTTTCAGACGCAGCAGGAATTTTTGGGTTTGGTCAATCCGTTCGCCAGATATGGGAGTTTGAAGCCTAGAAATGGTTGAGAAGGCAAAAAATTTTTCGCAATTCTGCTGCTCCAAACGCTTAACCACAATGGCCCAGGGAAAAAATACACATACCGTTGTAATCGGGCGAGTTTCTACTTTCAGACGCAGCAGGAATTTTTGGGTTTGGTCAATCCGTTCGCGAGATATGGGACTTTGAAGCCAGGAAATGGTTGAGAAGGCAAAAAATTTTTCGCAATTCTGCTGCTCCAAACGCTTAACCAGAATGGTCTAGGGAAAAAATACACATACCGTTGTAATCGGGCGAGTTTCTACTTTCAGATGCAATAGGAATTTTGGGTTTGGTCTATCCGTTCGCGAGATATGGGACTTTGAAGCTAAGAAATGGTTGTGAAGACAACAAATTTTCCGCACTTCTGCTGCTCCAATCGCTTAACCAGAATGGTCTAGGGAAAAAATACACATACCGTTGTAATCGGGCGAGGTTCTACTTTCAGATGCAATAGGAATTTTTGGGTTAGGTTAATCCGTTCGCGAGATATGGGAGTTTGAATCCAAGAAATGGTTGAGAAGGCAAAAAATTTTTCGCAATTCTGCTGCTTCAAACGCTTAACCAGAATGGCCTAGGGAAAAAATACACATACCGTTGTAATCGGGCGAGTTTCTACTTTCAGTTACAATAGGAAGTTTTGGGTCTGGTCAATCCGTTCGCGAAATATGGGACTTTGAAGCTAAGAAATGGTTGACAAGACAACAAATTTTTCGCACTTCTGCTGCTCCAATCGCTTAACCAGAATGGCCTAGGGGAAAAATACACATACCGTTGTAACCGGGTGAGTTTCTACTTTCAGATGCAATAGGAATTTTCTGGTTGGGTCAATCCGTTCGCGAGATATGGGAGTTTGAAGCCAAGAAATGGTCGAGAAGGCAAAAAATTTTTCGCAATTCTGCTGCTCCAAACGCTTAAACAGAATGGCCTAGGGAAAAAATACACATACCGTTGTAATCGGGCGAGTTTCTACTTTCAGATGCAATAGGAATTTTTGGGTTAGGTCAATCCGTTCGCGAGATATGGGAGTTTGAAGCCAAGAAATGGTTGAGGAGGCAAAAAATTTTTCGCAATTCTGCTGCTCCAAACGCTTAACCAGAATGGCGCAGGGAAAAAATACGCATAGCGTTGTAATCGGGCGAGTTTCTACTTTCAGATGCAATAGGAATTTTTGTGTTTGGTCAATCCGTTCGCGAGATATGGGAGTTTGAAGCCAAGAAATGGTAGAGAAGGCAAAAAATTTTTCGCAATTCTGCTGCTCCAAACGCTTAACCAGAACGGCCTAGGGAAAAAATACACATACCGTTGTAATCGGGCGAGTTTCTTCTTTCAGATGCAATAGGAATTTTTGGGTTAGGTCAATCCGTTCGCGAGATATGGGAGTATGAAGCTAAGAAATGGTTGAGAAGGCAAAAAATTTTTCGCAATTCTGCTGCTCCGAACGCTTAACCAGAGTGGCGTAGGGAAAAAATACACATACCGTTGTAATCGGGCGAGTTTCTACTTTCAGATGCAATAGGAATTTTTGGGTTAGGTCAATCCGTTCGCGAGATATGGGAGTTTGAAGCCAAGAAATGGTAGAGATGGCAAAAAATTGTTCACAATTCTGCTGCTCCAAACGCTTAACCAGAATGGCCTAGGGAAAAAATACACATACCGTTGTAATCGGGCGAGTTTCTACTTTCAGATGCAATAGGAATTTTTGGGTTAGGTCAATCCGTTCGCGAGATATGGGAGTTTGAAGCCAAGTAATGGTTGAGAAGGCAAAAAATTTTTCGCAATTCTGCTGCTTCAAACGCTTAACCAGAATGGCCTAGGGAAAAAATACACATACCGTTGTAATCGGGCGAGTTTCTACTTTCAGACGCAGAAGGAATTTTTGGGTTTGGTCAATCCGTTCGCGAGATATGGGACTTTGAATCTAAGAAATGGTTGAGAAGACAACAAATTTTTCGCATTTCTGCTGCTCCAAACGCTTAACCAGAATGGGCTAGGGATAAAATTCACATACCGTTGTAATTGGGCGAGTTTCTACTTTCAGACGCAACAGGAATTTTTGGGTTAGGACAATCCGTTCGCGAGATATGGGTGTTTGAAGCCAAGAAATGGTTGAGAAGGCAAAAAATTTTTCGCAATTCTGCTGCTCCAAACGCTTAAACAGAATGGCCTAGGGAAAAAATACACATACCGTTGTAATCGGGCGAGTTTCTACTTTCAGATGCAATCGGAATTTTTGGGTTATGTCAATCCGTTCGCCAGATATGGGAGTTTGAAGCCAAGAAATGGTTGAGAAGGCAAAAAATTTTTCGCAATTCTGCTGCTCCAAACGCTTAACCACAATGGCCCAGGGAAAAAATACACATACCGTTGTAATCGGGCGAGTTTCTACTTTCAGACGCAGCAGGAATTTTTGGGTTTGGTCAATCCGTTCGCGAGATATGGGACTTTGAAGCCAGGAAATGGTTGAGAAGGCAAAAAATTTTTCGCAATTCTGCTGCTCCAAACGCTTAACCAGAATGGTCTAGGGAAAAAATACACATACCGTTGTAATCGGGCGAGTTTCTACTTTCAGATGCAATAGGAATTTTGGGTTTGGTCTATCCGTTCGCGAGATATGGGACTTTGAAGCTAAGAAATGGTTGTGAAGACAACAAATTTTCCGCACTTCTGCTGCTCCAATCGCTTAACCAGAATGCCCTAGGGGAAAAATACGCATACCGTTGTAATCGGGCGAGTTTCTACTTTCAGACGCAGAAGGAATTTTGGGTTTGGTCAATCCGTTCGCGAGATATGGGACTTTGAAGCTAAGAAATGGTTGAGAAGACGACAAATTTTTCGCACTTCTGCTGCTCCAATCGCTTAACCAGAATGGCCTAGGGGAAAAATACACATACCGTTGTAATCGGCCGAGTTTCTACTTTCAGACGCAGCAGGAATTTTTGGGTTTGGTCAATCCGTTCGCGAGATATGGGACTTTGAAGCTAAGAAATGGTTGAGAAGACGACAAATTTTTCGCAATTCTGCTGCTGCAAACGCTTAACCAGAATGGTCTAGGGAAAAAATACACATACCGTTGTAATCGGGCGAGTTTCTACTTTCAGATGCAATAGGAATTTTTGGGTTAGGTCAATCCGTTCGCCAGATATGGGAGTTTGAAGCCAAGAAATGGTAGAGAAGGCAAAAAATTGTTCACAATTCTGCTGCTCCAAACGCTTAACCAGAATGGCCTAGGGAAAAAATACACATACCGTTGTAATCGGGCGAGTTTCTACTTTCAGTTACAATAGGATGTTTTGGGTCTGGTCAATCCGTTCGCGAGATATGGGACTTTGAAGCTAAGAAATGGTTGACAAGACAACAATTTTTTCGCACTTCTGCTGCTCCAATCGCTTAACCAGAATGGCCTAGGGGAAAAATACACATACCGTGGTAACCGGGTGAGTTTCTACTTTCAGATGCAATAAGAATTTTTTGGTTGGGTCAATCCGTTCGCGAGATATGGGAGTTTGAAGCCAAGAAATGGTCGAGAAGGCAAAAAATTTTTCGCAATTCTGCTGCTCCAAACGCTTAAACAGAATGGCCTAGGGAAAAAATACACATACCGTTGTAATCGGGCGAGTTTCTACTTTCAGATGCAATAGGAATTTTTGTGTTAGGTCAATCCGTTCGCGAGATATGGGAGTTTGAAGCCAAGAAATGGTAGAGAAGGCAAAAAATTTTTCGCAATTCTGCTGCTCCAAACGCTTAACCAGAATGGTCTAGGGAAAAAATACACATACCGTTGTAATCGGGCGAGTTTCTACTTTCAGATGCAATAGGAATTTTGGGTTTGGTCTATCCGTTCGCGAGATATGGGACTTTGAAGCTAAGAAATGGTTGTGAAGACAACAAATTTTCCGCACTTCTGCTGCTCCAATCGCTTAACCAGAATGCCCTAGGGGAAAAATACGCATACCGTTGTAATCGGGCGAGTTTCTACTTTCAGACGCAGAAGGAATTTTGGGTTTGGTCAATCCGTTCGCGAGATATGGGACTTTGAAGCTAAGAAATGGTTGAGAAGACGACAAATTTTTCGCACTTCTGCTGCTCCAATCGCTTAACCAGAATGGCCTAGGGGAAAAATACACATACCGTTGTAATCGGCCGAGTTTCTACTTTCAGACGCAGCAGGAATTTTTGGGTTTGGTCAATCCGTTCGCGAGATATGGGACTTTGAAGCTAAGAAATGGTTGAGAAGACGACAAATTTTTCGCAATTCTGCTGCTGCAAACGCTTAACCAGAATGGTCTAGGGAAAAAATACACATACCGTTGTAATCGGGCGAGTTTCTACTTTCAGATGCAATAGGAATTTTTGGGTTAGGTCAATCCGTTCGCCAGATATGGGAGTTTGAAGCCAAGAAATGGTAGAGAAGGCAAAAAATTGTTCACAATTCTGCTGCTCCAAACGCTTAACCAGAATGGCCTAGGGAAAAAATACACATACCGTTGTAATCGGGCGAGGTTCTACTTTCAGATGCAATAGGAATTTTTGGGTTAGGTCAATCCGTTCGCGAGATATGGGAGTTTGAATCCAAGAAATGGTTGAGAAGGCAAAAAATTTTTCGCAATTCTGCTGCTTCAAACGCTTAACCAGAATGGCCTAGGGAAAAAATACACATACCGTTGTAATCGGGCGAGTTTCTACTTTCAGTTACAATAGGATGTTTTGGGTCTGGTCAATCCGTTCGCGAGATATGGGACTTTGAAGCTAAGAAATGGTTGACAAGACAACAATTTTTTCGCACTTCTGCTGCTCCAATCGCTTAACCAGAATGGCCTAGGGGAAAAATACACATACCGTGGTAACCGGGTGAGTTTCTACTTTCAGATGCAATAAGAATTTTTTGGTTGGGTCAATCCGTTCGCGAGATATGGGAGTTTGAAGCCAAGAAATGGTCGAGAAGGCAAAAAATTTTTCGCAATTCTGCTGCTCCAAACGCTTAAACAGAATGGCCTAGGGAAAAAATACACATACCGTTGTAATCGGGCGAGTTTCTACTTTCAGATGCAATAGGAATTTTTGTGTTAGGTCAATCCGTTCGCGAGATATGGGAGTTTGAAGCCAAGAAATGGTAGAGAAGGCAAAAAATTTTTCGCAATTCTGCTGCTCCAAATGCTTAACCAGAACGGCCTAGGGAAAAAATACACATACCGTTGTAATCGGGCGAGTTTCTTCTTTCAGATGCAATAGGAATTTTTGGGTTAGGTCAATCCGTTCGCGAGATATGGGAGTTTGAAGCTAAGAAATGGTTGAGAAGGCAAAAAATTTTTCGCAATTCTGCTGCTCCGAACGCTTAACCAGAGTGGCGTAGGGAAAAAATACGCATACCGTTGTAATCGGGCGAGTTTCTACTTTCAGATGCAATAGGAATTTTTGGGTTAGGTCAATCCGTTCGCGAGATATGGGAGTTTGAAGCCAAGTAATGGTTGAGAAGGCAAAAAATTTTTCGCAATTCTGCTGCTTCAAACGCTTAACCAGAATGGCCTAGGGAAAAAATACACATACCGTTGTAATCGGGCGAGTTTCTACTTTCAGACGCAGAAGGAATTTTTGGGTTTGGTCAATCCGTTCGCGAGATATGGGACTTTGAATCTAAGAAATGGTTGAGAAGACAACAAATTTTTCGCATTTCTGCTGCTCCAAACGCTTAACCAGAATGGGCTAGGGATAAAATTCACATACCGTTGTAATTGGGCGAGTTTCTACTTTCAGACGCAACAGGAATTTTTGGGTTAGGACAATCCGTTCGCGAGATATGGGTGTTTGAAGCCAAGAAATGGTTGAGAAGGCAAAAAATTTTTCGCAATTCTGCTGCTCCAAACGCTTAAACAGAATGGCCTAGGGAAAAAATACACATACCGTTGTAATCGGGCGAGTTTCTACTTTCAGATGCAATCGGAATTTTTGGGTTATGTCAATCCGTTCGCCAGATATGGGAGTTTGAAGCCAAGAAATGGTTGAGAAGGCAAAAAATTTTTCGCAATTCTGCTGCTCCAAACGCTTAACCACAATGGCCCAGGGAAAAAATACACATACCGTTGTAATCGGGCGAGTTTCTACTTTCAGACGCAGCAGGAATTTTTGGGTTTGGTCAATCCGTTCGCGAGATATGGGACTTTGAAGCCAGGAAATGGTTGAGAAGGCAAAAAATTTTTCGCAATTCTGCTGCTCCAAACGCTTAACCAGAATGGTCTAGGGAAAAAATACACATACCGTTGTAATCGGGCGAGTTTCTACTTTCAGATGCAATAGGAATTTTGGGTTTGGTCTATCCGTTCGCGAGATATGGGACTTTGAAGCTAAGAAATGGTTGTGAAGACAACAAATTTTCCGCACTTCTGCTGCTCCAATCGCTTAACCAGAATGCCCTAGGGGAAAAATACGCATACCGTTGTAATCGGGCGAGTTTCTACTTTCAGACGCAGAAGGAATTTTGGGTTTGGTCAATCCGTTCGCGAGATATGGGACTTTGAAGCTAAGAAATGGTTGAGAAGACGACAAATTTTTCGCACTTCTGCTGCTCCAATCGTTTAACCAGAATGGCCTAGGGGAAAAATACACATACCGTTGTAATCGGCCGAGTTTCTACTTTCAGACGCAGCAGGAATTTTTGGGTTTGGTCAATCCGTTCGCGAGATATGGGACTTTGAAGCTAAGAAATGGTTGAGAAGACGACAAATTTTTCGCAATTCTGCTGCTGCAAACGCTTAACCAGAATGGTCTAGGGAAAAAATACACATACCGTTGTAATCGGGCGAGTTTCTACTTTCAGATGCAATAGGAATTTTTGGGTTAGGTCAATCCGTTCGCCAGATATGGGAGTTTGAAGCCAAGAAATGGTAGAGAAGGCAAAAAATTGTTCACAATTCTGCTGCTCCAAACGCTTAACCAGAATGGCCTAGGGAAAAAATACACATACCGTTGTAATCGGGCGAGGTTCTACTTTCAGATGCAATAGGAATTTTTGGGTTAGGTCAATCCGTTCGCGAGATATGGGAGTTTGAATCCAAGAAATGGTTGAGAAGGCAAAAAATTTTTCGCAATTCTGCTGCTTCAAACGCTTAACCAGAATGGCCTAGGGAAAAAATACACATACCGTTGTAATCGGGCGAGTTTCTACTTTCAGTTACAATAGGATGTTTTGGGTCTGGTCAATCCGTTCGCGAGATATGGGACTTTGAAGCTAAGAAATGGTTGACAAGACAACAATTTTTTCGCACTTCTGCTGCTCCAATCGCTTAACCAGAATGGCCTAGGGGAAAAATACACATACCGTGGTAACCGGGTGAGTTTCTACTTTCAGATGCAATAAGAATTTTTTGGTTGGGTCTATCCGTTCGCGAGATATGGGAGTTTGAAGCCAAGAAATGGTCGAGAAGGCAAAAAATTTTTCGCAATTCTGCTGCTCCAAACGCTTAAACAGAATGGCCTAGGGAAAAAATACACATACCGTTGTAATCGGGCGAGTTTCTACTTTCAGATGCAATAGGAATTTTTGTGTTAGGTCAATCCGTTCGCGAGATATGGGAGTTTGAAGCCAAGAAATGGTAGAGAAGGCAAAAAATTTTTCGCAATTCTGCTGCTCCAAACGCTTAACCAGAACGGCCTAGGGAAAAAATACACATACCGTTGTAATCGGGCGAGTTTCTTCTTTCAGATGCAATAGGAATTTTTGGGTTAGGTCAATCCGTTCGCGAGATATGGGAGTTTGAAGCTAAGAAATGGTTGAGAAGGCAAAAAATTTTTCGCAATTCTGCTGCTCCGAACGCTTAACCAGAGTGGCGTAGGGAAAAAATACGCATACCGTTGTAATCGGGCGAGTTTCTACTTTCAGACGCAGCAGGAATTTTTGGGTTTGGTCAATCCGTTCGCGAGATATGGGACTTTGAAGCTAAGAAATGGTTGAGAAGACAACAAATTTTACGCAATTCTGCTGCTTCAAACGCTTAACCAGAATGGGCAAGGGAAAAAATACACATACCGTTGTAATCGGGAGAGTTTCTACTTTCACAGGCAACAGGAATTTTTGGGTTTGGTCAATCCGTTCGCGAGATATGGGAGTTTGAAGCCAAGAAATGGTTGAGAAGGCATAAAATTTTTCGCAATTCTGCTGATCCAAACGCTTAACCAGAATGGCCTAGGGAAAAAATACACATACCGCTGTAGTCGGGCGAGTGTCTACTTTCAGATGCAATAGGAATTTTTGGGTTAGGTCAATCCGTTCGCGAGATATGGGAGTTTGAAGCCAAGAAATGGTTGAGAAGGCAAAAAATTTTTCGCAATTCTGCTGCTCCAAACGCTTAACCAGAATGGCCTAGGGAAAAAATACACATACCGTTGTAATCGGGCGAGTTTCTTCTTTCAGATGCAATAGGAATTTTTGGGTTATGTCAATCCGTTCGCGAGATATGGGAGTTGGAAGCCAAGAAATGGTAGACAAGATAAAAAATTTTTCGCAATTCTGTTGCTCCAAACGCTTAACCAGAATGGCCTAGGGAAAAAAATCTGCATACCGTCGTAATCGGGCGAGTTTCTACTCTCAGATGCAAGAGGAATTTTTCGGTTAGGTTAATCCGTTCGCGAGATATGGTAGTTTGAAGCTAAGAAATGGTTGAGAAGACAACAAATTTTTCGCAATTCTGCTGCTCCAAACGCTTAACCAGAATGGCCTAGGGAAAAAATACGCACACCCTTGTAATCGGGCGAGTTTCTACATTCAGACGCAGAAGGAATTTTTGGGTTTAGTCAATCCGTTCGCGAGATATGGGACTTTGAATCTAAGAAATGGTTGAGAAGAGAACAAATTTTTCGCAATTCTTCTGCTCCAAACGCTTAACCAGAATGGGCTAGGGAAAAAATTCACATACCGTTGTAATTGGGCGAGTTTCTACTTTCAGACGCAACAGGAATTTTTGGGTTAGGACAATCCGTTCGCGAGATATGGGAGTTTGAAGCCAAGAAATGGTTGTGAAGACAACAAATTTTTCGCAATTCTGCTGCTCCAATCGCTTAACCAGAATGCCCTAGGGGAAAAATACACATACCGTTGTAATCGGGCGAGTTTCTACTTTCAGATGCAATAGGAATTTTTGGGTTAGGTCAATCCGTTCGCCAGATATGGGAGTTTGAAGCCAAGAAATGGTTGAGAAGGCAAAAAATTTTTCGCAATTCTGCTGCTCCAAACGCTTAACCAGAATGGCCCAGGGAAAAAAGACGCATACCGTTGTAACCGGGCGAGTTTCTACTAGCAGACACAACAGGAATTTTTGGGTTAAGTCACTCCGTTCGCGAGATATGGGAGTTTGAAGCCAAGAAATGGTTGAGAAGGCATACAATTTTTCGCAATTCTGCTGCTCCAAACGCTTAACGAGAATGGTCTAGGGAAAAAATACACATACCGTTGTAATCGGGCGAGATTCTACTTTCAGACGCAACAGGAATTTTTGGGTTAGGTCAATCCGTTCGCGAGATATGGGAGTTTGAAGCCAAGAAATGGTTGAGGAGGCAAAAAATTTTTCGCAATTCTGCTGCTCCAAACGCTTAACCAGAATGGCCCAGGGAAAAAATACGCATACCGTTGTAATCGGGCGAGTTTCTACTTTCAGATGCAATAGGAATTTTTGGGTTAGGTCAATCCGTTCGCGAGATATGGGAGTTTGAAGCCAAGAAATGGTTGAGAAGGCAAAAAATTTTTCGCAATTCTGCTGCTCCGATCGCTTAACCAGAGTGGCGTAGGGAAAAAATACACATACCGTTGTAATCGGGCGAGTTTGTTCTTTCCGATGCATTAGGAATTTTTGGGTTAGGTCAATCCGTTCGCGAGATATGGGAGTTGGAAGCCAAGAAATGGTAGACAAGACAAAAAATTTTTCGCAATTTTGTTGCTCCAAACGCTTAAGCAGAATGGCCTAGGGAAAAAAATCTGCATACCGTCGTAATCGGGCGAGTTTCTACTTTCAGATGCAATAGGAATTTTTCGGTTAGGTCAATCTGTTCGCGAGATATGGGACTTTGAATCTAAGAAATGGTTGAGAAGAGAACAAATTTTTCGCAATTCTTCTGCTCCAAACGCTTAACCAGAATGGGCTAGGGAAAAAATTCACATACCGTTGTAATTGGGCGAGTTTCTACTTTCAGACGCAACAGGAATTTTTGGGTTAGGACAATCCGTTCGCGAGATATGGGAGTTTGAAGCCAAGAAATGGTTGTGAAGACAACAAATTTTTCGCAATTCTGCTGCTCCAATCGCTTAACCAGAATGCCCTAGGGGAAAAATACACATACCGTTGTAATCGGGCGAGTTTCTACTTTCAGATGCAATAGGAATTTTTGGGTTAGGTCAATCCGTTCGCCAGATATGGGAGTTTGAAGCCAAGAAATGGTTGAGAAGGCAAAAAATTTTTCGCAATTCTGCTGCTCCAAACGCTTAACCAGAATGGCCCAGGGAAAAAAGACGCATACCGTTGTAACCGGGCGAGTTTCTACTAGCAGACACAACAGGAATTTTTGGGTTAAGTCACTCCGTTCGCGAGATATGGGAGTTTGAAGCCAAGAAATGGTTGAGAAGGCATACAATTTTTCGCAATTCTGCTGCTCCAAACGCTTAACCAGAATGGTCTAGGGAAAAAATACACATACCGTTGTAATCGGGCGAGATTCTACTTTCAGACGCAACAGGAATTTTTGGGTTAGGTCAATCCGTTCGCGAGATATGGGAGTTTGAAGCCAAGAAATGGTTGAGGAGGCAAAAAATTTTTCGCAATTCTGCTGCTCCAAACGCTTAACCAGAATGGCCCAGGGAAAAAATACGCATACCGTTGTAATCGGGCGAGTTTCTACTTTCAGATGCAATAGGAATTTTTGGGTTAGGTCAATCCGTTCGCGAGATATGGGAGTTTGAAGCCAAGAAATGGTTGAGAAGGCAAAAAATTTTTCGCAATTCTGCTGCTCCAATCGCTTAACCAGAATGCCCTAGGGGAAAAATACACATACCGTTGTAATCGGGCGAGTTTCTACTTTCAGATGCAATAGGAATTTTTGGGTTAGGTCAATCCGTTCGCCAGATATGGGAGTTTGAAGCCAAGAAATGGTTGAGAAGGCAAAAAATTTTTCGCAATTCTGCTGCTCCAAACGCTTAACCAGAATGGCCCAGGGAAAAAAGACGCATACCGTTGTAACCGGGCGAGTTTCTACTAGCAGACACAACAGGAATTTTTGGGTTAAGTCACTCCGTTCGCGAGATATGGGAGTTTGAAGCCAAGAAATGGTTGAGAAGGCATACAATTTTTCGCAATTCTGCTGCTCCAAACGCTTAACCAGAATGGTCTAGGGAAAAAATACACATACCGTTGTAATCGGGCGAGATTCTACTTTCAGACGCAACAGGAATTTTTGGGTTAGGTCAATCCGTTCGCGAGATATGGGAGTTTGAAGCCAAGAAATGGTTGAGGAGGCAAAAAATTTTTCGCAATTCTGCTGCTCCAAACGCTTAACCAGAATGGCCCAGGGAAAAAATACGCATACCGTTGTAATCGGGCGAGTTTCTACTTTCAGATGCAATAGGAATTTTTGGGTTAGGTCAATCCGTTCGCGAGATATGGGAGTTTGAAGCCAAGAAATGGTTGAGAAGGCAAAAAATTTTTCGCAATTCTGCTGCTCCGATCGCTTAACCAGAGTGGCGTAGGGAAAAAATACACATACCGTTGTAATCGGGCGAGTTTGTTCTTTCCGATGCATTAGGAATTTTTGGGTTAGGTCAATCCGTTCGCGAGATATGGGAGTTGGAAGCCAAGAAATGGTAGACAAGACAAAAAATTTTTCGCAATTTTGTTGCTCCAAACGCTTAAGCAGAATGGCCTAGGGAAAAAAATCTGCATACCGTCGTAATCGGGCGAGTTTCTACTTTCAGATGCAATAGGAATTTTTCGGTTAGGTCAATCTGTTCGCGAGATATGGGACTTTGAATCTAAGAAATGGTTGAGAAGAGAACAAATTTTTCGCAATTCTTCTGCTCCAAACGCTTAACCAGAATGGGCTAGGGAAAAAATTCACATACCGTTGTAATTGGGCGAGTTTCTACTTTCAGACGCAACAGGAATTTTTGGGTTAGGACAATCCGTTCGCGAGATATGGGAGTTTGAAGCCAAGAAATGGTTGTGAAGACAACAAATTTTTCGCAATTCTGCTGCTCCAATCGCTTAACCAGAATGCCCTAGGGGAAAAATACACATACCGTTGTAATCGGGCGAGTTTCTACTTTCAGATGCAATAGGAATTTTTGGGTTAGGTCAATCCGTTCGCCAGATATGGGAGTTTGAAGCCAAGAAATGGTTGAGAAGGCAAAAAATTTTTCGCAATTCTGCTGCTCCAAACGCTTAACCAGAATGGCCCAGGGAAAAAAGACGCATACCGTTGTAACCGGGCGAGTTTCTACTAGCAGACACAACAGGAATTTTTGGGTTAAGTCACTCCGTTCGCGAGATATGGGAGTTTGAAGCCAAGAAATGGTTGAGAAGGCATACAATTTTTCGCAATTCTGCTGCTCCAAACGCTTAACCAGAATGGTCTAGGGAAAAAATACACATACCGTTGTAATCGGGCGAGATTCTACTTTCAGACGCAACAGGAATTTTTGGGTTAGGTCAATCCGTTCGCGAGATATGGGAGTTTGAAGCCAAGAAATGGTTGAGGAGGCAAAAAATTTTTCGCAATTCTGCTGCTCCAAACGCTTAACCAGAATGGCCCAGGGAAAAAATACGCATACCGTTGTAATCGGGCGAGTTTCTACTTTCAGATGCAATAGGAATTTTTGGGTTAGGTCAATCCGTTCGCGAGATATGGGAGTTTGAAGCCAAGAAATGGTTGAGAAGGCAAAAAATTTTTCGCAATTCTGCTGCTCCGATCGCTTAACCAGAGTGGCGTAGGGAAAAAATACACATGCCGTTGTAATCGGGCGAGTTTGTTCTTTCCGATGCATTAGGAATTTTTGGGTTAGGTCAATCCGTTCGCGAGATATGGGAGTTGGAAGCCAAGAAATGGTAGACAAGACAAAAAATTTTTCGCAATTTTGTTGCTCCAAACGCTTAAGCAGAATGGCCTAGGGAAAAAAATCTGCATACCGTCGTAATCGGGCGAGTTTCTACTTTCAGATGCAATAGGAATTTTTCGGTTAGGTCAATCTGTTCGCGAGATATGGGACTTTGAATCTAAGAAATGGTTGAGAAGAGAACAAATTTTTCGCAATTCTTCTGCTCCAAACGCTTAACCAGAATGCCCTAGGGGAAAAATACACATACCGTTGTAATCGAGCGAGTTTCTACTTTCAGATGCAATAGGAATTTTTGGGTTAGGTCAATCCGTTCGCGAGATATGGGAGTTTGAAGCCAAGAAATGTTAGAAAAGGCAAAAAATTGTTCACAATTCTGCTGCTCCAAACGCTTAACCAGAATGCCCTAGGGAAAAAATTCGCACACCCTTGTAATCGGGCGAGGTTCTACTTTCAGATGCAATAGGAATTTTTGGGTTAGGTCAATCCGTTCGCGAGATGTGGGAGTTTGAAGCCAAGAAATGGTTGAGAAGGCAAAAAATTTTTCGCAATTCTTCTGCTCCAAACGCTTAACCAGAATGCCCTAGGGGAAAAATACACATACCGTTGTAATCGAGCGAGTTTCTACTTTCAGTTACAATAGGAATTTTTGGGTTCGGTCAATCCGTTCGCGAGATATGGGACTTTGAAGCTAAGAAATGGTTGACAAGACAACAAATTTTTCGCACTTCTGCTGCTCCAATCGCTTAACCAGAATGCCCTAGGGAAAAAATTCGCACACCCTTGTAATCGGGCGAGGTTCTACTTTCAGATGCAATAGGAATTTTTGGGTTAGGTCAATCCGTTCGCGAGATATGGGAGTTTGAATCCAAGAAATGGTTGAGAAGGCAAAAAATTTTTCGCAATTCTGCTGCTTCAAACGCTTAACCAGAATGGCCTAGGGAAAAAATACAGATACCGTTGTAATCGGGCGAGTTTCTACTTTCAGATACAATAGGAATTTTTGGGTCTGCTCAATCCGTTCGCGAGATATGGGACTTTGAAGCTAAGAAATGGTTGACAAGACAACAAATTTTTCGCACTTCTGCTGCTCCAATCGCTTAACCAGAATGGCCTAGGGGAAAAATACACATACCGTTGTAACCGGGTTAGTTTCTACTTTCAGATGCAATAGGACTTTTTGGGTTGGGTCAATCCGTTCGCGAGATATGGGAGTTTGAAGCCAAGAAATGGTTGAGAAGGCAACAAATTTTTCGCAATTCTGCTGCTCCAAACGCTTAAACAGAATGGCCTAGGGAAAAAATGCGCATTCCGTTGTAATCGGGCGAGCTTCTACTTTCAGATGCAATAGCAATTTTTGGGTTAGGTCAATCCGTTCGCGAGATATGGGAGTTTGAAGCCAAGAAATGGTTGAGGAGGCAAAAAATTTTTCGCAATTCTGCTGCTCCAAACGCTTAACCAGAATGGCCCAGGGAAAAAATACGCATACCGTTGTAATCGGGCGAGTTTCTACTTTCAGATGCAATAGGAATTTTTGGGTTAGGTCAATCCGTTCGCGAGATATGGGAGTTTGAATCCAAGAAATGGTTGAGAAGGCAAAAAATTTTTCGCAATTCTGCTGCTTCAAACGCTTAACCAGAATGGCCTGGGGAAAAAATACAGATACCGTTGTAATCGGGCGAGTTTCTACTTTCAGATACAATAGGAATTTTTGGGTCTGCTCAATCCGTTCGCGAGATATGGGACTTTGAAGCTAAGAAATGGTTGACAAGACAACAAATTTTTCGCACTTCTGCTGCTCCAATCGCTTAACCAGAATGGCCTAGGGGAAAAATACACATACCGTTGTAACCGGGTTAGTTTCTACTTTCAGATGCAATAGGACTTTTTGGGTTGGGTCAATCCGTTCGCGAGATATGGGAGTTTGAAGCCAAGAAATGGTTGAGAAGGCAAAAAATTTTTCGCAATTCTGCTGCTCCAAACGCTTAAACAGAATGGCCTAGGGAAAAAATGCGCATTCCGTTGTAATCGGGCGAGCTTCTACTTTCAGATGCAATAGGAATTTTTGGGTTAGGTCAATCCGTTCGCGAGATATGGGAGTTTGAAGCCAAGAAATGGTTGAGGAGGCAAAAAATTTTTCGCAATTCTGCTGCTCCAAACGCTTAACCAGAATGGCCCAGGGAAAAAATACGCATACCGTTGTAATCGGGCGAGTTTCTACTTTCAGATGCAATAGGAATTTTTGGGTTAGGTCAATCCGTTCGCGAGATGTGGGAGTTTGAAGCCAAGAAATGGTTGAGAAGGCAAAAAATTTTTCGCAATTCTGCTGCTCCGATCGCTTAACCAGAGTGGCGTAGGGAAAAAATACACATACCCTTGTAATCGGGCGAGGTTCTACTTTCAGATGCAATAGGAATTTTTGGGTTAGGTCAATCCGTTCGCGAGATATGGGAGTTTGAATCCAAGAAATGGTTGAGAAGGCAAAAAATTTTTCGCAATTCTGCTGCTTCAAACGCTTAACCAGAATGGCCTAGGGAAAAAATACAGTTACCGTTGTAATCGGGCGAGTTTCTACTTTCAGATACAATAGGAATTTTTGGGTCTGCTCAATCCGTTCGCGAGATATGGGACTTTGAAGCTAAGAAATGGTTGACAAGACAACAAATTTTTCGCACTTCTGCTGCTCCAATCGCTTAACCAGAATGGCCTAGGGGAAAAATACACATACCGTTGTAACCGGGTTAGTTTCTACTTTCAGATGCAATAGGACTTTTTGGGTTGGGTCAATCCGTTCGCGAGATATGGGAGTTTGAAGCCAAGAAATGGTTGAGGAGGCAAAAAATTTTTCGCAATTCTGCTGCTCCAAACGCTTAACCAGAATGGCCCAGGGAAAAAATACGCATACCGTTGTAATCGGGCGAGTTTCTACTTTCAGATGCAATAGGAATTTTTCGGTTAGGTCAATCTGTTCGCGAGATATGGGACTTTGAATCTAAGAAATGGTTGAGAAGAGAACAAATTTTTCGCAATTCTTCTGCTCCAAACGCTTAACCAGAATGGGCTAGGGAAAAAATTCACATACCGTTGTAATTGGGCGAGTTTCTACTTTCAGACGCAACAGGAATTTTTGGGTTAGGACAATCCGTTCGCGAGATATGGGAGTTTGAAGCCAAGAAATGGTTGTGAAGACAACAAATTTTTCGCAATTCTGCTGCTCCAATCGCTTAACCAGAATGCCCTAGGGGAAAAATACACATACCGTTGTAATCGGGCGAGTTTCTACTTTCAGATGCAATAGGAATTTTTGGGTTAGGTCAATCCGTTCGCCAGATATGGGAGTTTGAAGCCAAGAAATGGTTGAGAAGGCAAAAAATTTTTCGCAATTCTGCTGCTCCAAACGCTTAACCAGAATGGCCCAGGGAAAAAAGACGCATACCGTTGTAACCGGGCGAGTTTCTACTAGCAGACACAACAGGAATTTTTGGGTTAAGTCACTCCGTTCGCGAGATATGGGAGTTTGAAGCCAAGAAATGGTTGAGAAGGCATACAATTTTTCGCAATTCTGCTGCTCCAAACGCTTAACCAGAATGGTCTAGGGAAAAAATACACATACCGTTGTAATCGGGCGAGATTCTACTTTCAGACGCAACAGGAATTTTTGGGTTAGGTCAATCCGTTCGCGAGATATGGGAGTTTGAAGCCAAGAAATGGTTGAGGAGGCAAAAAATTTTTCGCAATTCTGCTGCTCCAAACGCTTAACCAGAATGGCCCAGGGAAAAAATACGCATACCGTTGTAATCGGGCGAGTTTCTACTTTCAGATGCAATAGGAATTTTTGGGTTAGGTCAATCCGTTCGCGAGATATGGGAGTTTGAAGCCAAGAAATGGTTGAGAAGGCAAAAAATTTTTCGCAATTCTGCTGCTCCAATCGCTTAACCAGAATGCCCTAGGGGAAAAATACACATACCGTTGTAATCGGGCGAGTTTCTACTTTCAGATGCAATAGGAATTTTTGGGTTAGGTCAATCCGTTCGCCAGATATGGGAGTTTGAAGCCAAGAAATGGTTGAGAAGGCAAAAAATTTTTCGCAATTCTGCTGCTCCAAACGCTTAACCAGAATGGCCCAGGGAAAAAAGACGCATACCGTTGTAACCGGGCGAGTTTCTACTAGCAGACACAACAGGAATTTTTGGGTTAAGTCACTCCGTTCGCGAGATATGGGAGTTTGAAGCCAAGAAATGGTTGAGAAGGCATACAATTTTTCGCAATTCTGCTGCTCCAAACGCTTAACCAGAATGGTCTAGGGAAAAAATACACATACCGTTGTAATCGGGCGAGATTCTACTTTCAGACGCAACAGGAATTTTTGGGTTAGGTCAATCCGTTCGCGAGATATGGGAGTTTGAAGCCAAGAAATGGTTGAGGAGGCAAAAAATTTTTCGCAATTCTGCTGCTCCAAACGCTTAACCAGAATGGCCCAGGGAAAAAATACGCATACCGTTGTAATCGGGCGAGTTTCTACTTTCAGATGCAATAGGAATTTTTGGGTTAGGTCAATCCGTTCGCGAGATATGGGAGTTTGAAGCCAAGAAATGGTTGAGAAGGCAAAAAATTTTTCGCAATTCTGCTGCTCCGATCGCTTAACCAGAGTGGCGTAGGGAAAAAATACACATACCGTTGTAATCGGGCGAGTTTGTTCTTTCCGATGCATTAGGAATTTTTGGGTTAGGTCAATCCGTTCGCGAGATATGGGAGTTGGAAGCCAAGAAATGGTAGACAAGACAAAAAATTTTTCGCAATTTTGTTGCTCCAAACGCTTAAGCAGAATGGCCTAGGGAAAAAAATCTGCATACCGTCGTAATCGGGCGAGTTTCTACTTTCAGATGCAATAGGAATTTTTCGGTTAGGTCAATCTGTTCGCGAGATATGGGACTTTGAATCTAAGAAATGGTTGAGAAGAGAACAAATTTTTCGCAATTCTTCTGCTCCAAACGCTTAACCAGAATGGGCTAGGGAAAAAATTCACATACCGTTGTAATTGGGCGAGTTTCTACTTTCAGACGCAACAGGAATTTTTGGGTTAGGACAATCCGTTCGCGAGATATGGGAGTTTGAAGCCAAGAAATGGTTGTGAAGACAACAAATTTTTCGCAATTCTGCTGCTCCAATCGCTTAACCAGAATGCCCTAGGGGAAAAATACACATACCGTTGTAATCGGGCGAGTTTCTACTTTCAGATGCAATAGGAATTTTTGGGTTAGGTCAATCCGTTCGCCAGATATGGGAGTTTGAAGCCAAGAAATGGTTGAGAAGGCAAAAAATTTTTCGCAATTCTGCTGCTCCAAACGCTTAACCAGAATGGCCCAGGGAAAAAAGACGCATACCGTTGTAACCGGGCGAGTTTCTACTAGCAGACACAACAGGAATTTTTGGGTTAAGTCACTCCGTTCGCGAGATATGGGAGTTTGAAGCCAAGAAATGGTTGAGAAGGCATACAATTTTTCGCAATTCTGCTGCTCCAAACGCTTAACCAGAATGGTCTAGGGAAAAAATACACATACCGTTGTAATCGGGCGAGATTCTACTTTCAGACGCAACAGGAATTTTTGGGTTAGGTCAATCCGTTCGCGAGATATGGGAGTTTGAAGCCAAGAAATGGTTGAGGAGGCAAAAAATTTTTCGCAATTCTGCTGCTCCAAACGCTTAACCAGAATGGCCCAGGGAAAAAATACGCATACCGTTGTAATCGGGCGAGTTTCTACTTTCAGATGCAATAGGAATTTTTGGGTTAGGTCAATCCGTTCGCGAGATATGGGAGTTTGAAGCCAAGAAATGGTTGAGAAGGCAAAAAATTTTTCGCAATTCTGCTGCTCCGATCGCTTAACCAGAGTGGCGTAGGGAAAAAATACACATGCCGTTGTAATCGGGCGAGTTTGTTCTTTCCGATGCATTAGGAATTTTTGGGTTAGGTCAATCCGTTCGCGAGATATGGGAGTTGGAAGCCAAGAAATGGTAGACAAGACAAAAAATTTTTCGCAATTTTGTTGCTCCAAACGCTTAAGCAGAATGGCCTAGGGAAAAAAATCTGCATACCGTCGTAATCGGGCGAGTTTCTACTTTCAGATGCAATAGGAATTTTTCGGTTAGGTCAATCTGTTCGCGAGATATGGGACTTTGAATCTAAGAAATGGTTGAGAAGAGAACAAATTTTTCGCAATTCTTCTGCTCCAAACGCTTAACCAGAATGCCCTAGGGGAAAAATACACATACCGTTGTAATCGAGCGAGTTTCTACTTTCAGATGCAATAGGAATTTTTGGGTTAGGTCAATCCGTTCGCGAGATATGGGAGTTTGAAGCCAAGAAATGTTAGAAAAGGCAAAAAATTGTTCACAATTCTGCTGCTCCAAACGCTTAACCAGAATGCCCTAGGGAAAAAATTCGCACACCCTTGTAATCGGGCGAGGTTCTACTTTCAGATGCAATAGGAATTTTTGGGTTAGGTCAATCCGTTCGCGAGATGTGGGAGTTTGAAGCCAAGAAATGGTTGAGAAGGCAAAAAATTTTTCGCAATTCTTCTGCTCCAAACGCTTAACCAGAATGCCCTAGGGGAAAAATACACATACCGTTGTAATCGAGCGAGTTTCTACTTTCAGTTACAATAGGAATTTTTGGGTTCGGTCAATCCGTTCGCGAGATATGGGACTTTGAAGCTAAGAAATGGTTGACAAGACAACAAATTTTTCGCACTTCTGCTGCTCCAATCGCTTAACCAGAATGCCCTAGGGAAAAAATTCGCACACCCTTGTAATCGGGCGAGGTTCTACTTTCAGATGCAATAGGAATTTTTGGGTTAGGTCAATCCGTTCGCGAGATATGGGAGTTTGAATCCAAGAAATGGTTGAGAAGGCAAAAAATTTTTCGCAATTCTGCTGCTTCAAACGCTTAACCAGAATGGCCTAGGGAAAAAATACAGATACCGTTGTAATCGGGCGAGTTTCTACTTTCAGATACAATAGGAATTTTTGGGTCTGCTCAATCCGTTCGCGAGATATGGGACTTTGAAGCTAAGAAATGGTTGACAAGACAACAAATTTTTCGCACTTCTGCTGCTCCAATCGCTTAACCAGAATGGCCTAGGGGAAAAATACACATACCGTTGTAACCGGGTTAGTTTCTACTTTCAGATGCAATAGGACTTTTTGGGTTGGGTCAATCCGTTCGCGAGATATGGGAGTTTGAAGCCAAGAAATGGTTGAGAAGGCAAAAAATTTTTCGCAATTCTGCTGCTCCAAACGCTTAAACAGAATGGCCTAGGGAAAAAATGCGCATTCCGTTGTAATCGGGCGAGCTTCTACTTTCAGATGCAATAGGAATTTTTGGGTTAGGTCAATCCGTTCGCGAGATATGGGAGTTTGAAGCCAAGAAATGGTTGAGGAGGCAAAAAATTTTTCGCAATTCTGCTGCTCCAAACGCTTAACCAGAATGGCCCAGGGAAAAAATACGCATACCGTTGTAATCGGGCGAGTTTCTACTTTCAGATGCAATAGGAATTTTTGGGTTAGGTCAATCCGTTCGCGAGATATGGGAGTTTGAATCCAAGAAATGGTTGAGAAGGCAAAAAATTTTTCGCAATTCTGCTGCTTCAAACGCTTAACCAGAATGGCCTAGGGAAAAAATACAGATACCGTTGTAATCGGGCGAGTTTCTACTTTCAGATACAATAGGAATTTTTGGGTCTGCTCAATCCGTTCGCGAGATATGGGACTTTGAAGCTAAGAAATGGTTGACAAGACAACAAATTTTTCGCACTTCTGCTGCTCCAATCGCTTAACCAGAATGGCCTAGGGGAAAAATACACATACCGTTGTAACCGGGTTAGTTTCTACTTTCAGATGCAATAGGACTTTTTGGGTTGGGTCAATCCGTTCGCGAGATATGGGAGTTTGAAGCCAAGAAATGGTTGAGAAGGCAAAAAATTTTTCGCAATTCTGCTGCTCCAAACGCTTAAACAGAATGGCCTAGGGAAAAAATGCGCATTCCGTTGTAATCGGGCGAGCTTCTACTTTCAGATGCAATAGGAATTTTTGGGTTAGGTCAATCCGTTCGCGAGATATGGGAGTTTGAAGCCAAGAAATGGTTGAGGAGGCAAAAAATTTTTCGCAATTCTGCTGCTCCAAACGCTTAACCAGAATGGCCCAGGGAAAAAATACGCATACCGTTGTAATCGGGCGAGTTTCTACTTTCAGATGCAATAGGAATTTTTGGGTTAGGTCAATCCGTTCGCGAGATATGGGAGTTTGAAGCCAAGAAATGGTTGAGAAGGCAAAAAATTTTTCGCAATTCTGCTGCTCCGATCGCTTAACCAGAGTGGCGTAGGGAAAAAATACACATACCCTTGTAATCGGGCGAGGTTCTACTTTCAGATGCAATAGGAATTTTTGGGTTAGGTCAATCCGTTCGCGAGATATGGGAGTTTGAATCCAAGAAATGGTTGAGAAGGCAAAAAATTTTTCGCAATTCTGCTGCTTCAAACGCTTAACCAGAATGGCCTAGGGAAAAAATACAGTTACCGTTGTAATCGGGCGAGTTTCTACTTTCAGATACAATAGGAATTTTTGGGTCTGCTCAATCCGTTCGCGAGATATGGGACTTTGAAGCTAAGAAATGGTTGACAAGACAACAAATTTTTCGCACTTCTGCTGCTCCAATCGCTTAACCAGAATGGCCTAGGGGAAAAATACACATACCGTTGTAACCGGGTTAGTTTCTACTTTCAGATGCAATAGGACTTTTTGGGTTGGGTCAATCCGTTCGCGAGATATGGGAGTTTGAAGCCAAGAAATGGTTGAGAAGGCAAAAAATTTTTCGCAATTCTGCTGCTCCAAACGCTTAAACAGAATGGCCTAGGGAAAAAATGCGCATTCCGTTGTAATCGGGCGAGCTTCTACTTTCAGATGCAATGGGAATTTTTGGGTTAGGTCAATCCGTTCGCGAGATATGGGAGTTTGAAGCCAAGAAATGGTTGAGGAGGCAAAAAATTTTTCGCAATTCTGCTGCTCCAAACGCTTAACCAGAATGGCCCAGGGAAAAAATACGCATACCGTTGTAATCGGGCGAGTTTCTACTTTCAGATGCAATAGGAATTTTTGGGTTAGGTCAATCCGTTCGCGAGATATGGGAGTTTGAAGCCAAGAAATGGTTGAGAAGGCAAAAAATTTTTCGCAATTCTGCTGCTCCGATCGCTTAACCAGAGTGGCGTAGGGAAAAAATACACATACCGTTGTAATCGGGCGAGTTTCTTCTTTCAGATGCAATAGGAATTTTTGGGTTAGGTCAATCCGTTCGCGAGATATGGGAGTTGGAAGCCAAGAAATGGTAGACAAGACAAAAAATTTTTCGCAATTTTGTTGCTCCAAACGCTTAAGCAGAATGGCCTAGGGAAAAAAATCTGCATACCGTCGTAATCGGGCGAGTTTCTACTTTCAGATGCAATAGGAATTTTTCGGTTAGGTCAATCTGTTCGCGAGATATGGGACTTTGAATCTAAGAAATGGTTGAGAAGAGAACAAATTTTTCGCAATTCTTCTGCTCCAAACGCTTAACCAGAATGGGCTAGGGAAAAAATTCACATACCGTTGTAATTGGGCGAGTTTCTACTTTCAGACGCAACAGGAATTTTTGGGTTAGGACAATCCGTTCGCGAGATATGGGAGTTTGAAGCCAAGAAATGGTTGTGAAGACAACAAATTTTTCGCACTTCTGCTGCTCCAATCGCTTAACCAGAATGCCCTAGGGGAAAAATACACATACCGTTGTAATCGGGCGAGTTTCTACTTTCTGATGCAATAGGAATTTTTGGGTTAGGTCAATCCGTTCGCGAGATATGGGAGTTTGAAGCTAAGAAATTGTTGAGGAGGCAAAAAATTTTTCGCAATTCTGCTGCTCCAAACGCTTAACCAGAATGGCCCAGGGAAAAAAGACGCATACCGTTGTAACCGGGCGAGTTTCTACTTTCAGACACAACAGGAATTTTTGGGTTAAGTCACTCCGTTCGGAAGATATGGGAGTTTGAAGCCAAGAAATGGTTGAGAAGGCATACAATTTTTCGCAATTCTGCTGCTCCAAACGCTTAACCAGAATGGCCTAGGGAAAAAATACACATACCGTTGTAATCGGGCGAGTTTCTACTTTCAGACGCAACAGGAATTTTTGGGTTAGGTCAATCCGTTCGCGAGATATGGGACTTTGAATCTAAGAAATGGTTGAGAGGACAACAAATTTTTCGCAATTCTGCTGATCCAAACGCTTAACCAGAATGGCCTAGGGAAAAAATACACATACCGCTGTAGTCGGGCGAGTGTCTACTTTCAGATGCAATAGGAATTTTTGGGTTAGGTCAATCCGTTCGCGAGATATGGGTGTTTGAAGCCAAAAAATGGTTGAGGAGGCAAAAAATTTTTCGCAATTCTGCTGCTCCAAACGCTTAACCAGAATGGTCTAGGGAAAAAATACACATACCGTTGTAATCGGGCGAGTTTCTACTTTCAGATGCAATAGGAATTTTTGGGTTAGGTCAATCCGTTCGCGAGATATGGGAGTTTGAAGCCAAGAAATGTTAGAAAAGGCAAAAAATTGTTCACAATTCTGCTGCTCCAAACGCTTAACCAGAATGGCCTAGGGAAAAAATACACATACCGTTGTAATCGGGCGAGGTTCTACTTTCAGATGCAATAGGAATTTTTGGGTTAGGTCAATCCGTTCGCGAGATGTGGGAGTTTGAAGCTAAGAAATGGTTGACAAGACAACAAATTTTTCGCACTTCTGCTGCTCCAATCGCTTAACCAGAATGCCCTAGGGAAAAAATTCGCACTCCCTTGTAATCGGGCGAGGTTCTACTTTCAGATGCAATAGGAATTTTTGGGTTAGGTCAATCCGTTCGCGAGATATGGGAGTTTGAATCCAAGAAATGGTTGAGAAGGCAAAAAATTTTTCGCAATTCTGCTGCTTCAAACGCTTAACCAGAATGGCCTAGGGAAAAAATACAGATACCGTTGTAATCGGGCGAGTTTTTACTTTCAGATACAATAGGAATTTTTGGGTCTGCTCAATCCGTTCGCGAGATATGGGACTTTGAAGCTAAGAAATGGTTGACAAGACAACAAATTTTTCGCACTTCTGCTGCTCCAATCGCTTAACCAGAATGGCCTAGGGGAAAAATACACATACCGTTGTAACCGGGTTAGTTTCTACTTTCAGATGCAATAGGACTTTTTGGGTTGGGTCAATCCGTTCGCGAGATATGGGAGTTTGAAGCCAAGAAATGGTTGAGAAGGCAAAAAATTTTTCGCAATTCTGCTGCTCCAAACGCTTAACCAGAATGGCCCAGGGAAAAAATACGCATACCGTTGTAATCGGGCGAGTTTCTACTTTCAGATGCAATAGGAATTTTTGGGTTAGGTCAATCCGTTCGCGAGATATGGGAGTTTGAAGCCAAGAAATGGTTGAGAAGGCAAAAAATTTTTCGCAATTCTGCTGCTCCGATCGCTTAACCAGAGTGGCGTAGGGAAAAAATACACATACCCTTGTAATCGGGCGAGGTTCTACTTTCAGATGCAATAGGAATTTTTGGGTTAGGTCAATCCGTTCGCGAGATATGGGAGTTTGAATCCAAGAAATGGTTGAGAAGGCAAAAAATTTTTCGCAATTCTGCTGCTTCAAACGCTTAACCAGAATGGCCTAGGGAAAAAATACAGTTACCGTTGTAATCGGGCGAGTTTCTACTTTCAGATACAATAGGAATTTTTGGGTCTGCTCAATCCGTTCGCGAGATATGGGACTATGAAGCTAAGAAATGGTTGACAAGACAACAAATTTTTCGCACTTCTGCTGCTCCAATCGCTTAACCAGAATGGCCTAGGGGAAAAATACACATACCGTTGTAACCGGGTTAGTTTCTACTTTCAGATGCAATAGGACTTTTTGGGTTGGGTCAATCCGTTCGCGAGATATGGGAGTTTGAAGCCAAGAAATGGTTGAGAAGGCAAAAAATTTTTCGCAATTCTGCTGCTCCAAACGCTTAAACAGAATGGCCTAGGGAAAAAATGCGCATTCCGTTGTAATCGGGCGAGCTTCTACTTTCAGATGCAATAGGAATTTTTGGGTTAGGTCAATCCGTTCGCGAGATATGGGAGTTTGAAGCCAAGAAATGGTTGAGGAGGCAAAAAATTTTTCGCAATTCTGCTGCTCCAAACGCTTAACCAGAATGGCCCAGGGAAAAAATACGCATACCGATGTAATCGGGCGAGTTTCTACTTTCAGGTGCAATAGGAATTTTTGGGTTAGGTCAATCCGTTCGCGAGATATGGGAGTTTGAAGCCAAGAAATGGTTGAGAAGGCAAAAAATTTTTCGCAATTCTGCTGCTCCGATCGCTTAACCAGAGTGGCGTAGGGAAAAAATACACATACCGTTGTAATCGGGCGAGTTTCTTCTTTCAGATGCAATAGGATTTTTTGGGTTAGGTCAATCCGTTCGCGAGATATGGGAGTTGGAAGCCAAGAAATGGTAGACAAGAAAAAAAATTTTTCGCAATTCTGTTGCTCCAAACGCTTAAGCAGAATGGCCTAGGGAAAGAAATCTGCATACCGTCGTAATCGGGCGAGTTTCTACTTTCAGATGCAATAGGAATTTTTCGGTTAGGTTAATCCGTTCGCGAGATATGGTAGTTTGAAGCTAAGAAATGGTTGAGAAGACAACAAATTTTTCGCAATTCTGCTGCTCCAAACGATTAACCAGAATGGCCTAGGGAAAAAATACACATACCGTTGTAATCGAGCGAGTTTCTACTTTCAGACGCAGAAGGAATTTTTGGGTTTAGTCAATCCGTTCGCGAGATATGGGACTTTGAATCTAAGAAATGGTTGAGAAGAGAACAAATTTTTCGCAATTCTTCTGCTCCAAACGCTTAACCAGAATGGGCTAGGGAAAAAAATCACATACCGTTGTAATTGGGCGAGTTTCTACTTTCAGACGCAACAGGAATTTTTGGGTTAGGACAATCCGTTCGCGAGATATGGGAGTTTGAAGCCAAGAAATGGTTGTGAAGACAACAAATTTTTCGCTCTTGTGCTGCTACAATCGCTTAACCAGAATGCCCTAGGGGAAAAATACACATACCGTTGTAATCGGGCGGGTTTCTACTTTCAGATGCAATAGGAATTTTTGGGTTAGGTCAATCCGTTCGCGAGATATGGGAGTTTGAAGCCAAGAAATGGTTGAGGAGGCAAAAAATTTTTCGCAATTCTGCTGCTCCAAACGCTTAACCAGAATGGCCCAGGGAAAAAAGACGCATACCGTTGTAACCGGGCGAGTTTCTACTTTCAGACACAACAGGAATTTTTGGGTTAAGTCACTCCGTTCGCAAGATATGGGAGTTTGAAGCCAAGAAATGGTTGAGAAGGCATACAATTTTTCGCAATTCTGCTGCTCCAAACGCTTAACCAGAATGGCCTAGGGAAAAAATACACATACCGTTGTAATCGGGCGAGTTTCTGCTTTCAGACGCAACAGGAATTTTTGGGTTAGGTCAATCCGTTCGCGAGATATGGGAGTTTGAAGCCAAGAAATGGTTGAGAAGGCAAAAAATTTTTCGCAATTCTGCTGCTCCAAACGCTTAACCAGAATGCCCTAGGGAAAAAATACACATACCGTTGTAATCGAGCGAGTTTCTACTTTCAGTTACAATAGGAATTTTTGGGTTCGGTCAATCCGTCCGCGAGATATGGGACTTTGAAGCTAAGAAATGGTTGACAAGACAACAAATTTTTCGCACTACTGCTGCTCCAATCGCTTAACCAGAATGCCCTAGGGAAAGAATACGCACACCCTTGTAATCGGGCGAGTTTCTACTTTCAGACGCAGAAGGAATTTTTGGGTTTGGTCAATCCGTTCGCGAGATATGGGACTTTGAATCTAAGAAATGGTTGAGAAGACAACAAATTTTTCGCAATTCTGCTGATCCAAACGCTTAACCAGAATGGCCTAGGGAAAAAATACACATACCGCTGTAGTCGGGCGAGTGTCTACTTTCAGATGCAATAGGAATTTTTGGGTTAGGTCAATCCGTTCGCGAGATATGGGAGTTTGAAGCCAAGAAATGTTAGAGAAGGCAAAAAATTGTTCACAATTCTGCTGCTCCAAACGCTTAACCAGAATGGCCTAGGCAAAAAATACACATACCGTTGTAATCGGGCGAGGTTCTACTTTCAGATGCAATAGGAATTTTTGGGTTAGGTCAATCCGTTCGCGAGATATGGGAGTTTGAAGCCAAGAAATGGTTGAGAAGGCATACAATTTTTCGCAATTCTGCTGCTCCAAACGCTTAACCAGAATGGCCAAGGGAAAAAATACACATACCGTTGTAATCGAGCGAGTTTCTCCTTTCAGTTACAATAGGAATTTTTGGGTTCGGTCAATCTGTTCGCGAGATATGGGACTTTGAAGCTAAGAAATGGTTGACAAGACAACAAATTTTTCGCACTTCTGCTGCTCCAATCGCTTAACCAGAATGCCCTAGGGAAAAAATACGCACACCCTTGTAATCGGGCGAGTTTCTACTTTCAGACGCAGAAGGAATTTTTGGGTTTGGTCAATCCGTTCGCGAGATATGGGACTTTGAATCGAAGAAATGGTTGAGAAGACAACAAATTTTTCGCAATTCTGCTGCTCCAAACGCTTAACCAGAATGGGCTAGGGAAATAATTCACATACCATTGTAATTGGGCGAGTTTCTACTTTCAGATGCAATCGGAATTTTTGGGTTATGTCAATCCGTTCGCGAGATGTGGGACTTTGAAGCCAAGAAATGGTTGAGAAGGCAAAAAATTTTTCGCAATTCTGCTGCTCCAAACGCTTAACCAGAATGGTCTAGGGAAAAAATACACATACCGTTGTAATCGGGAGAGTTTCTACTTTCACAAGCAACAGGAATTTTTGGGTTTGGTCAATCCGTTCGCGAGATATGGGAGTTTGAAGCCAAGAAATGGTTGAGAAGGCATAAAATTTTTCGCAATTCTGCTGATCCAAACGCTTAACCAGAATGGCCTAGGGAAAAAATACGCACACCCTTGTAATCCGGCGAGTTTCTACTTTCAGACGCAGAAGGAATTTTTGGGTTTGGTCAATCCGTTCGCGAGATATGGGACTTTGAATCTAAGAAATGGTTGAGAAGACAACAAATTTTTCGCAATTCTTCTGCTCCAAACGCTTAACCAGAATGGGCTAGGGAAAAAATTCACATACCGTTGTAATTGGGCGAGTTTCTACTTTCAGACGCAACAGGAATTTTTGGGTTAGGACAATCCGTTCGCGGGATATGGGTGTTTGAAGCCAAGAAATGGTTGTGAAGACAACAAATTTTTCGCAATTCTGCTGCTCCAATCGCTTAACCAGAATGCCCTAGGGGAAAAATACACATACCGTTGTAATCGGGCGAGTTTCTACTTTCAGATGCAATAGGAATTTTTGGGTTAGGTCAATCCGTTCGCGAGATATGGGAGGTTGAAGCCAAGAAATGGTTGAGGAGGCAAAAAATTTTTCGCAATTCTGCTGCTCCAAACGCTTAACCAGAATGGCCCAGGGAAAAAAGACGCATACCGTTGTAACCGGCCGAGTTTCTACTTTCAGACACAACAGGAATTTTTGGGTTAAGTCACTCCGTTCGCGAGATATGGGAGTTTGAAGCCAAGAAATGGTTGAGAAGGCATAAAATTTTTCGCAATTCTGCTGCTCCAAACGCTTAACCAGAATGGCCTAGGGAAAAAATACATATACCGTTGTAATCGGGCGAGTTTCTACTTTCAGACGCAACAGGAATTTTTGGGTTAGGTCAATCCGTTCGCGAGATATGGGAGTTTGAAGCCAAGAAATCGTTGAGAAGCCAAAAAATTTTTCGCAATTCTGCTGCTCCAAACGCTTAACCAGAATGCCCTAGGGAAAAAATACACATACCGTTGTAATCGAGCGAGTTTCTACTTTCAGTTACAATAGGAATTTTTGGGTTCGGTCAATCCGTTCGCGAGATATGGGACTTTGAAGCTAAGAAATGGTTGACAAGACAACAAATTTTTCGCACTTCGGCTGCTCCAAACGCTTAAACAGAATGGCCTAGGGAAAAAATACGCATACCGTTGTAATCGGGCGAGTTTCTACTTTCAGATGCAATCGGAATTTTTGGGTTATGTCAATCCGTTCGCGAGATGTGGGACTTTGAAGCCAAGAAATGGTTGAGAAGGCAAAAAATTTTTCGCAATTCTGCTGCTCCAAACGCTTAACCAGAATGGTCTAGGGAAAAAATACACATACCGTTGTAATCGGGAGAGTTTCTACTTTCACAAGCAACAGGAATTTTTGGGTTTGGTCAATCCGTTCGCGAGATATGGGAGTTTGAAGCCAAGAAATGGTTGAGAAGGCATAAAATTTTTCGCAATTCTGCTGATCCAAACGCTTAACCAGAATGGCCTAGGGAAAAAATACGCACACCCTTGTAATCGGGCGAGTTTCTACTTTCAGACGCAGAAGGAATTTTTGGGTTTGGTCAATCCGTTCGCGAGATATGGGACTTTGAATCTAAGAAATGGTTGAGAAGACAACAAATTTTTCGCAATTCTGCTGCTCCAAACGCTTAACCAGAATGGCCTAGGGAAAAAATACAGATACCGTTGTAATCGGGCGAGTTTCTACTTTCAGATACAATAGGAATTTTTGGGTCTGGTCAATCCGTTCGCGAGATATGGGACTTTGAAGCTAAGAAATGGTTGACAAGACAACAAATTTTTCGCACTTCTGCTGCTCCAATCGCTTAACCAGAATGGCCTAGGGGAAAAATACACATACCGTTGTAACCGGGTTAGTTTCTACTTTCAGATGCAATAGGACTTTTTGGGTTGGGTCAATCCGTTCGCGAGATATGGGAGTTTGAAGCCAAGAAATGGTTGAGAAGGCAAAAAATTTTTCGCAATTCTGCTGCTCCAAACGCTTAAACAGAATGGCCTAGGGAAAAAATGCGCATACCGTTGTAATCGGGCGAGCTTCTACTTTCAGATGCAAGAGGAACTTTTGGGTTAGGTCAATCCGTTCGCGAGATATGGGAGTTTGAAGCCAAGAAATGTTAGAGAAGGCAAAAAATTGTTCACAATTCTGCTGCTCCAAACGCTTAACCAGAATGGCCTAGGGAAAAAATACACATACCGTTGTAATCGGGCGAGTTTCTGCTTTCAGACGCAACAGGAATTTTTGGGTTTGGTCAATCCGTTCGCGAGATATGGGAGTTTGAAGCCAAGAAATGGTTGAGAAGGCAAAAAATTTTTCGCAATTCTGCTGCTCCAAACGCTTAACCAGAATGCCCTAGGGAAAAAATACACATACCGTTGTAATCGAGCGAGTTTCTACTTTCAGTTACAATAGGAATTTTTGGGTTCGGTCAATCCGTCCGCGAGATATGGGACTTTGAAGCTAAGAAATGGTTGACAAGACAACAAATTTTTCGCACTACTGCTGCTCCAATCGCTTAACCAGAATGCCCTAGGGAAAGAATACGCACACCCTTGTAATCGGGCGAGTTTCTACTTTCAGACGCAGAAGGAATTTTTGGGTTTGGTCAATCCGTTCGCGAGATATGGGACTTTGAATCTAAGAAATGGTTGAGAAGACAACAAATTTTTCGCAATTCTGCTGATCCAAACGCTTAACCAGAATGGCCTAGGGAAAAAATACACATACCGCTGTAGTCGGGCGAGTGTCTACTTTCAGATGCAATAGGAATTTTTGGGTTAGGTCAATCCGTTCACGAGATATGGGTGTTTGAATCCAAAAAATGGTTGAGGAGGCAAAAAATTTTTCGCAATTCTGCTGCTCCAAACGCTTAACCAGAATGGTCTAGGGAAAAAATACACATACCGATGTAATCGGGCGAGTTTCTACTTTCAGATGCAATAGGAATTTTTGGGTTAGGTCAATCCGTTCGCGAGATATGGGAGTTTGAAGCCAAGAAATGTTAGAGAAGGCAAAAAATTGTTCACAATTCTGCTGCTCCAAACGCTTAACCAGAATGGCCTAGGGAAAAAATACACATACCGTTGTAATCGGGCGAGGTTCTACTTTCAGATGCAATAGGAATTTTTGGGTTAGGTCAATCCGTTCGCGAGATATGGGAGTTTGAAGCCAAGAAATGGTTGAGAAGGCATACAATTTTTCGCAATTCTGCTGCTCCAAACGCTTAACCAGAATGGCCAAGGGAAAAAATACACATACCGTTGTAATCGAGCGAGTTTCTCCTTTCAGTTACAATAGGAATTTTTGGGTTCGGTCAATCTGTTCGCGAGATATGGGACTTTGAAGCTAAGAAATGGTTGACAAGACAACAAATTTTTCGCACTTCTGCTGCTCCAATCGCTTAACCAGAATGCCCTAGGGAAAAAATACGCACACCCTTGTAATCGGGCGAGTTTCTACTTTCAGACGCAGAAGGAATTTTTGGGTTTGGTCAATCCGTTCGCGAGATATGGGACTTTGAATCGAAGAAATGGTTGAGAAGACAACAAATTTTTCGCAATTCTGCTGCTCCAAACGCTTAACCAGAATGGGCTAGGGAAATAATTCACATACCATTGTAATTGGGCGAGTTCCTACTTTCAGACGCAACAGGAATTTTTGGGTTAGGACAATCCGTTCGCGAGATGTGGGAGTTTGAAGCCAAGAAATGGTTGAGAAGGCAAAAAATTTTTCGCAGTTCTGCTGCTCCAAACGCTTAAACAGAATGGCCTAGGGAAAAAATACGCATACCGTTGTAATCGGGCGAGTTTCTACTTTCAGATGCAATCGGATTTTTTGGGTTATGTCAATCCGTTCGCGAGATGTGGGACTTTGAAGCCAAGAAATGGTTGAGAAGGCAAAAAATTTTTCGCAATTCTGCTGCTCCAAACGCTTAACCAGAATGGTCTAGGGAAAAAATACATACCGTTGTAATCGGGAGAGTTTCTACTTTCACAAGCAACAGGAATTTTTGGGTTTGGTCAATCCGTTCGCGAGATATGGGAGTTTGAAGCCAAGAAATGGTTGAGAAGGCATAAAATTTTTCGCAATTCTGCTGATCCAAACGCTTAACCAGAATGGCCTAGGGAAAAAATACGCACACCCTTGTAATCCGGCGAGTTTCTACTTTCAGACGCAGAAGGAATTTTTGGGTTTGGTCAATCCGTTCGCGAGATATGGGACTTTGAATCTAAGAAATGGTTGAGAAGACAACAAATTTTTCGCAATTCTTCTGCTCCAAACGCTTAACCAGAATGGGCTAGGGAAAAAATTCACATACCGTTGTAATTGGGCGAGTTTCTACTTTCAGACGCAACAGGAATTTTTGGGTTAGGACAATCCGTTCGCGGGATATGGGAGTTTGAAGCCAAGAAATGGTTGTGAAGACAACAAATTTTTCGCAATTCTGCTGCTCCAATCGCTTAACCAGAATGCCCTAGGGGAAAAATACACATACCGTTGTAATCGGGCGAGTTTCTACTTTCAGATGCAATAGGAATTTTTGGGTTAGGTCAATCCGTTCGCGAGATATGGGAGGTTGAAGCCAAGAAATGGTTGAGGAGGCAAAAAATTTTTCGCAATTCTGCTGCTCCAAACGCTTAACCAGAATGGCCCAGGGAAAAAAGACGCATACCGTTGTAACCGGCCGAGTTTCTACTTTCAGACACAACAGGAATTTTTGGGTTAAGTCACTCCGTTCGCGAGATATGGGAGTTTGAAGCCAAGAAATGGTTGAGAAGGCATAAAATTTTTCGCAATTCTGCTGCTCCAAACGCTTAACCAGAATGGCCTAGGGAAAAAATACATATACCGTTGTAATCGGGCGAGTTTCTACTTTCAGACGCAACAGGAATTTTTGGGTTAGGTCAATCCGTTCGCGAGATATGGGAGTTTGAAGCCAAGAAATCGTTGAGGAGCCAAAAAATTTTTCGCAATTCTGCTGCTCCAAACGCTTAACCAGAATGCCCTAGGGAAAAAATACACATACCGTTGTAATCGAGCGAGTTTCTACTTTCAGTTACAATAGGAATTTTTGGGTTCGGTCAATCCGTTCGCGAGATATGGGACTTTGAAGCTAAGAAATGGTTGACAAGACAACAAATTTTTCGCACTTCGGCTGCTCCAAACGCTTAAACAGAATGGCCTAGGGAAAAAATACGCATACCGTTGTAATCGGGCGAGTTTCTACTTTCAGATGCAATCGGAATTTTTGGGTTATGTCAATCCGTTCGCGAGATGTGGGACTTTGAAGCCAAGAAATGGTTGAGAAGGCAAAAAATTTTTCGCAATTCTGCTGCTCCAAACGCTTAACCAGAATGGTCTAGGGAAAAAATACACATACCGTTGTAATCGGGAGAGTTTCTACTTTCACAAGCAACAGGAATTTTTGGGTTTGGTCAATCCGTTCGCGAGATATGGGAGTTTGAAGCCAAGAAATGGTTGAGAAGGCATAAAATTTTTCGCAATTCTGCTGATCCAAACGCTTAACCAGAATGGCCTAGGGAAAAAATACGCACACCCTTGTAATCGGGCGAGTTTCTACTTTCAGACGCAGAAGGAATTTTTGGGTTTGGTCAATCCGTTCGCGAGATATGGGACTTTGAATCTAAGAAATGGTTGAGAAGACAACAAATTTTTCGCAATTCTGCTGCTCCAAACGCTTAACCAGAATGGCCTAGGGAAAAAATACAGATACCGTTGTAATCGGGCGAGTTTCTACTTTCAGATACAATAGGAATTTTTGGGTCTGGTCAATCCGTTCGCGAGATATGGGACTTTGAAGCTAAGAAATGGTTGACAAGACAACAAATTTTTCGCACTTCTGCTGCTCCAATCGCTTAACCAGAATGGCCTAGGGGAAAAATACACATACCGTTGTAACCGGGTTAGTTTCTACTTTCAGATGCAATAGGACTTTTTGGGTTGGGTCAATCCGTTCGCGAGATATGGGAGTTTGAAGCCAAGAAATGGTTGAGAAGGCAAAAAATTTTTCGCAATTCTGCTGCTCCAAACGCTTAAACAGAATGGCCTAGGGAAAAAATGCGCATACCGTTGTAATCGGGCGAGCTTCTACTTTCAGATGCAAGAGGAACTTTTGGGTTAGGTCAATCCGTTCGCGAGATATGGGAGTTTGAAGCCAAGAAATGTTAGAGAAGGCAAAAAATTGTTCACAATTCTGCTGCTCCAAACGCTTAACCAGAATGGCCTAGGGAAAAAATACACATACCGTTGTAATCGGGCGAGTTTCTGCTTTCAGACGCAACAGGAATTTTTGGGTTAGGTCAATCCGTTCGCGAGATATGGGAGTTTGAAGCCAAGAAATGGTTGAGAAGGCAAAAAATTTTTCGCAATTCTGCTGCTCCAAACGCTTAACCAGAATGCCCTAGGGAAAAAATACACATACCGTTGTAATCGAGCGAGTTTCTACTTTCAGTTACAATAGGAATTTTTGGGTTCGGTCAATCCGTCCGCGAGATATGGGACTTTGAAGCTAAGAAATGGTTGACAAGACAACAAATTTTTCGCACTACTGCTGCTCCAATCGCTTAACCAGAATGCCCTAGGGAAAGAATACGCACACCCTTGTAATCGGGCGAGTTTCTACTTTCAGACGCAGAAGGAATTTTTGGGTTTGGTCAATCCGTTCGCGAGATATGGGACTTTGAATCTAAGAAATGGTTGAGAAGACAACAAATTTTTCGCAATTCTGCTGATCCAAACGCTTAACCAGAATGGCCTAGGGAAAAAATACACATACCGCTGTAGTCGGGCGAGTGTCTACTTTCAGATGCAATAGGAATTTTTGGGTTAGGTCAATCCGTTCACGAGATATGGGTGTTTGAATCCAAAAAATGGTTGAGGAGGCAAAAAATTTTTCGCAATTCTGCTGCTCCAAACGCTTAACCAGAATGGTCTAGGGGAAAAATACACATACCGATGTAATCGGGCGAGTTTCTACTTTCAGATGCAATAGGAATTTTTGGGTTAGGTCAATCCGTTCGCGAGATATGGGAGTTTGAAGCCAAGAAATGTTAGAGAAGGCAAAAAATTGTTCACAATTCTGCTGCTCCAAACGCTTAACCAGAATGGCCTAGGGAAAAAATACACATACCGTTGTAATCGGGCGAGGTTCTACTTTCAGATGCAATAGGAATTTTTGGGTTAGGTCAATCCGTTCGCGAGATATCGGAGTTTGAAGCCAAGAAATGTTAGAGAAGGCAAAAAATTGTTCACAATTCTGCTGCTCCAAACGCTTAACCAGAATGGCCTAGGGAAAAAATACACATACCGTTGTAATCGGGCGAGGTTCTACTTTCAGATGCAATAGGAATTTTTGGGTTAGGTCAATCCGTTCGCGAGATATGGGAGTTTGAAGCCAAGAAATGGTTGAGAAGGCATACAATTTTTCGCAATTCTGCTGCTCCAAACGCTTAACCAGAATGGCCAAGGGAAAAAATACACATACCGTTGTAATCGAGCGAGTTTCTCCTTTCAGTTACAATAGGAATTTTTGGGTTCGGTCAATCTGTTCGCGAGATATGGGACTTTGAAGCTAAGAAATGGTTGACAAGACAACAAATTTTTCGCACTTCTGCTGCTCCAATCGCTTAACCAGAATGCCCTAGGGAAAAAATACGCACACCCTTGTAATCGGGCGAGTTTCTACTTTCAGACGCAGAAGGAATTTTTGGGTTTGGTCAATCCGTTCGCGAGATATGGGACTTTGAATCGAAGAAATGGTTGAGAAGACAACAAATTTTTCGCAATTCTGCTGCTCCAAACGCTTAACCAGAATGGGCTAGGGAAATAATTCACATACCATTGTAATTGGGCGAGTTCCTACTTTCAGACGCAACAGGAATTTTTGGGTTAGGACAATCCGTTCGCGAGATGTGGGAGTTTGAAGCCAAGAAATGGTTGAGAAGGCAAAAAATTTTTCGCAGTTCTGCTGCTCCAAACGCTTAAACAGAATGGCCTAGGGAAAAAATACGCATACCGTTGTAATCGGGCGAGTTTCTACTTTCAGATGCAATCGGAATTTTTGGGTTATGTCAATCCGTTCGCGAGATGTGGGACTTGAAGCCAAGAAATGGTTGAGAAGGCAAAAAATTTTTCGCAATTCTGCTGCTCCAAACGCTTAACCAGAATGGTCTAGGGAAAAAATACACATACCGTTGTAATCGGGAGAGTTTCTACTTTCACAAGCAACAGGAATTTTTGGGTTTGGTCAATCCGTTCGCGAGATATGGGAGTTTGAAGCCAAGAAATGGTTGAGAAGGCATAAAATTTTTCGCAATTCTGCTGATCCAAACGCTTAACCAGAATGGCCTAGGGAAAAAATACGCACACCCTTGTAATCCGGCGAGTTTCTACTTTCAGACGCAGAAGGAATTTTTGGGTTTGGTCAATCCGTTCGCGAGATATGGGACTTTGAATCTAAGAAATGGTTGAGAAGACAACAAATTTTTCGCAATTCTTCTGCTCCAAACGCTTAACCAGAATGGGCTAGGGAAAAAATTCACATACCGTTGTAATTGGGCGAGTTTCTACTTTCAGACGCAACAGGAATTTTTGGGTTAGGACAATCCGTTCGCGGGATATGGGAGTTTGAAGCCAAGAAATGGTTGTGAAGACAACAAATTTTTCGCAATTCTGCTGCTCCAAACGCTTAACCAGAATGGTCTAGGGGAAAAATACACATACCGTTGTAATCGGGCGAGTTTCTACTTTCAGATGCAATAGGAATTTTTGGGTT